>NC_056728.1:1192853638-1192866138 GCF_019279795.1 Protopterus annectens
ACCTGTTTGATACATACATTTCTAGCAAGCAGGTTGTTACAGGTTATGAGAAGGCCATGCAGACATTATATAAACTATATGTAGCAAGCAGTTACTACAGTTTATAGCCTGCCTGCATGGTTTGCTATGGGGCGCAGGTTTTAGTAAAAAAAAAAGACTTTTTTATACTTTTAAACTGCAGTTTATAACACACACAAGAGTGCTACAGTCCTCACGTTTCAATCGAGGGAAGTTGGGGGCAGGGCACAGAAACAAGACCTGAATGATTGGGCAGTATTGAGAGAGGTGTGTCATAAATCTAGCCACCTGGCTAGAAGGAATATCCATTTTTAGTGTGTTTCTTTTGTTGGGAGGGGATCTGTAATAAGCCAATCTTAATATAGTTTTTTTTTTCTATTCATGTAACGATCTGAGGAGGTGTGGCCCTATTTCATGGAAATGGCACAGGGAGCTGGTTGAGATAGCTATGCCTCTATATAAAATTAGTATGTCTTAAACATCTTCTGAGCTTTCTAGTTGAAGTTTTTAGTAAGTTATTAGTATGCATTCCCCATTTGACCAACTGTTCCACATCGGGAGAGGAGTTGCTGTTCAATTTGGTGCTTGAAGGTTGGGAGCTATATTTACACACACATACACACACACACACACACACACACACACACACACACACACACACACACACACACACATATATATATATATATATATATATATATATATATATATATATATATATATATATAGATATATATATATATAGATATATATATGTCCATATATGGGTCTACTACACAAGCACAAATCACCACATAACCGACATTTAAAATAACGAGACCAGAACACCAAAATTGCATAATGCTGAAATTTCACATCACCGTAGATCATATAAACAAAAAGCACTATATTTAGAACTATTTCCTGCAATTAAGGTACTATCAGTTTAAAAAGGTATGAGATACACGTAGCATTGTATGTTGTACAACTGTGTATGAACTACAAACAATATAGTTGTATGTTCATAGGTTCATAGTTTCATAGGTGTGTACTAGGCTAACTACCCTGAAGCCTTTACAAGCCTTGCCATAAGATTACCCTAGCATCGTGCTAACCGACCTTAGTTCCTAATACCTCTGTCAAATAGAGTCACTGGATTGATCCCTGAGGTGAATTTTCTGTTTCCCATCGATTTATCAAGATTTCTCTTGAAGAGAGGCAGTGAGGTGCTCTGTTTGATATGTATGGGAAGCCTGTTCCATAGCATGGGAAGTCTCTGGGTTATGAACCTGTCCCTCCAGCATGTTCTGTTGATTGTGGTAATGAGGTTGAGGTCTCTGGAGTGTGTGGTGTGGAGGGATTGGGATTTCTTTAGATGTAGCATTTCTAACAGAGCTGGGTCAGACATGGCTTTGTAAGTCAAGCAGAGATTGCCTCTAATTAGGTGATATGAGACAGAGTATAGTTGGAGTTTTTTGTCTGTCCATATAGGACAAGTGCGTAAGGCCTAGGATCCTCTTTGTGAGGTACTTTTGTGGCCTCTCCAATTGTTGTAGGTGTCTAGTGAGGTACATGCCAAATGGGGTATTGTACTCAATAACTGGCCTAATGAGGGAAGAGGAGAGGGAGACAACGATCTCTTTCTTCCTGGATGCAAAATGCTTACTAAAGAGATGTGCCACATGGAAGGACTTTCTGACCACAGTGACAATGTGGTGGTCAAAAGAGAGGTTGCTGTCAACCTGTGTTCCCAAATCTCTTATAATGCATTCTGTGTTCATTGGACTACCATCAATGTGGTAATTCAAGGGAACCGGGTTTTTCCCAAGGGGGGGTGACGACACATTTTTTGGCATTGAGCTTAAGGCCATGGTTCTAACATCCAGCCTTTGGTCTCATTGAGGCCTTTCTGTAGGAAGTCAACATCACTTGGGGAGTTAATAATAGCTCCCATCTTGCAATCGTCTGCAAACTTTTGTCAGCCAGAATCCCTTCATGTTGGCCTGGACTTCAGAGAAGTAGATACCAAACAGGAGAGGACCCAGGACTGAACCCTTTGGGACTCCACTCGTGACTGGTCGACAGTCTGACTTGGAGTCAGCTACTTTCACACTGTGGGTTCTATCTGTGATCCAGTTTACAATCCATCTAGTGATATAGGGGTTGATGCCTAGCTTAGTGAATTTTTCTATTATTCCTGAGTGGGGAATGGTATCAAAGGCCTTGACCAGATACAGGTGCCTTCATCCACAGTTCTGGTGACTGACTCAAAGAAGTCGACCAAGTTGAGCAGGCATGATCTACCCTTCACAAAACCAAACTGTGTAGGATCCAGAGTTTGGAGTTTCCCTATATCCTTGTTTGTTAGGGCCATGATGATGCATTCCATAGCTTTACATATCAGACTCATTGGGCTAATGTGGCGATAGTTCCCAGGGTCTGAAGTCGGTCCTCCCTTGTGGAGAGGGATGACTGTAGCAGTGAGGCATTCGGTAGGGACAAAGCCTGAGGTGAGGCTGTGTTTGAACAGGGCACACAGGTAAGGTGCCAATTCACGCTGTAGTTCATGTAGAGCACAGCCAGGGATATTGTCAGGTCCCATAGAAGTGGTATTCTTGGCCTTGGACAGTGCTGTTTTATCCTGTTCAGCAGTAATACTGGGTGCCTGGCAATCTACTGGTACTGTGATTGGACCTATGGAGGGGGAGAGGGGTAAAGTTAGCACTGAATCTGTCAGCCAGCATATTGGCAATATCTGTTGGCTCAGTATAGGAGGTACCATTGTGCAGTAGCTCAGAGCAAATTTAAGTATTCCCATTGAGATTCTTTACATAACTATAGAAGACTTTGTGGTTGTATTTACTATCTGCTGCAATTATGTTTTCATAGCTAGCTTTAGAGGATTTGATGAGAGATCTTAACCTTTTGTTGAGGCTGACAAGGGAGTTTTTCCAGTCTTCGGACTTCACCTTATTCTGCATCAGTTTCCTCCTTCTGTTGTAGAGTTTGTTTATGGCAGGGGACCACCAGATTAGCTTCCTTTTTTTTTTTTTGAGGAGAGCATCTTGCTTCTACTGGGTATGGTGAGATCCATGCATTTGTGTACTTGTTGGTACAGTGCATTGGTGCATGATTCGGTGGTCTTGCAACTATTCTCCATCTGCATAGGTGCTGTGAAGTTAGCCACCTCTGGTTTTAGGAGCCCAAAGTTAGCTTTGGAGAAGTTTTTCATGGTGGCTACCTTTGGTGGGGGGGGGGGGGGGGTGAGAGGGATGTGGATTTCCAAGGTGATTAGTTTATTTATTTATTTATTTAGTTATTTATTTCCTGTTTGGTGATCAGGGAGGTCCACTGGGCTCGAAAAGCCCGTTTTCAGTGGAGGCCCAGGGAGAAAAGCTCCATAGTACAAAGTATAAACTACATAATTCAGAATACATAGTACTAAGTAAAAGCTACATAGTTCAATGTCAACAAAATACAATACACAGTTGCTAAAAGGTGCAGTAAAGAACTTGTAGGTGTTAAATAGCAAACTAAGAATAGTTGAACTGCAACATATATACAGTATATAATACATATTTACATGTTTGTAGGTTGAGAACAGTAGTAGGGAGTAGAATTTGTTTATAGGTTAGAAATGTCGGATAGTGATCTGAAAGTAGTTATCAGCGGATAGATCCCTGATAAGTAAGGAAAAAAATGGGTCTTTGAATGTGGTAAAAGTGATCATGTATTAAGGAAGTTAGGTAGGTAGAGTGCAATTGCACTTCCAACTATGGGAGAGGTAAGAATGGAGCTAGGTTTTGACGAGTTCATAGTTTTCAGAGATTCTTAGAGATGGAGGGAGAGAGTTCCATTTATTTGGCTAAGGTAAAGGATAGAAGTAGCTGCCCAATGGGACGATTTGGTTTATACATGGAGATTAGATTTTGTTGGTCAGATCTTGGGGGTCTGTGAGGGGTGTATGAAGGTAAGATGTTAGCAAGTGCTGGACATATATTAGGTTTGAAAATAAGCTTGTGGGCTGTACAGAGTTGAGGTAGTCCAGGTAATTGGAAAGTTCTAGCCATTGCAGCTGGTGGAGGGGTATACAGTGGTGAGTAGAGAATTTGGATGAAGTTGCGAACTTTGAGATTTTGTTGTAGCAGGTTTCCAGTTTAGAAGAGTTGGAGGAAAATAGGTTGGTTAGTAAGGGAGCACCATACATCAGAGAGGGTAGTAAGTAAGTTGAGGTGAGCGTCTGTTTAGTTCAGGGCGAGAGGAAGTGTGAGTTTCTGTACAGCATGCCAAGTTTCTGATGTGTTTTCTTAATATTTAGTTGAATATGGGTATCAAATTTTAGTTGCTCGTCAATAGTAATCCCAAGAAGTTTGGCAAAAGGAACAATTTCTATAGTGGAGTTAGCTTGGCTGATAATTTTAAAGGAGGTTTTGTCAAAATGGATATATTCTGATGGGGTGAATAGTAGGATTTTAGATTTATTGGCATTTAGGGAGAGATGATTTTGAAGCATCCAGTTCTCAGTAGTTGAGAAAGCAGTTTGAGTTATAGTTTGGAGCTTAAGGAGGTTGGAGGCAGAGCAGACTAGTGTTGAGTCATTTGCATATTGTACTATTCTGGTGTTGGGAATTGATGTGTGGAAATCATTAATGAAAATATTAAAGAGCATTGGGCCGAGTATGGATCCCTGGGGTACCCTGGTTGGGGTTGGAAGGAAGCCAGTGGTGCCAGTTTTCCATTTCACAGCCTGGGATCTATCAGAGAGGTAGCTGCTAAACCAGGTGATGGTGTTTTGTGAGAGGTTAAGTTTAGAAAGGTGGGTAAGGAGGTGGGTATGGGAGACAGTATCAAAAGCTTTGGAGAGGTCGAGGAGGACTGTGGATACTAGAGTGCCGGAGTCACGGGCATGGTTTACTATGTCTAGGAATGAAACAAGAGCTGTTACTGTGCTATGGCCAGGACAGAACCCATGTTGTGTTGGGGTGAGGAGTTGGTTATTTGTAAGGAATGGTATTAGATGGAGGTGGATACATTTCTCAAGAATTTTCTGAAATAGGAGATAGTATTGCTATGGGTTGGAAGTTGGAGAAGTTATTGTTTTTGCCTCCTTTGTGGAGGGGTAGGATAAAGACGGTATACCATAGTTTAGGGACATAGGTTCATAGGTTCATAGGTAGGTACTAGGCTATTGGCCCTAGGGCGTATATAAGCCTAGCCAAAAAATGTACCCTGGCTTTCACCACCCAAGAAAATTATTTTCCTGTACCCCTGTCGAGCAGAGCCACAGAAGTGATCCCTGGGGTGAATTTCCCATTTCCCATCCAATCATCAAGATTTTTCTTGAAGAGTGCTAATGAGGAGCTATGTTTGACATAGATAGGTAGTCTGTTCCAGAGTATGGGAAATCTCTGGGACAGGAATCTATCCCTCCGGCATGTTCTGTTTATTGTGGTGACAAAGTTTAGGTCCCTAGAGCATGTAGCTCAGAGGGGATTGGGATTTCTTTAAGTGGAGCATGTCCAACAGCTCTGGGTTTGACATAGCTTTGTATGTTAGGCAGAGATCGCCCCTGAGTAGGCGATATGCGATGGAGTAAAGCTGTAGTTTTTTGAGATGGTCTGCGTAGGGCATCTGTTTGAGCCCAGTAATCCTCTTTGTGAGGTATTTCTGTAGTCTTTCCAGTTGTTGTAGATGTCTTGTGAGGTACATACCAAAAGGGGTGTTGCACTCTATAATGGGTCTAATGAGTAGAGGGGAACAATGACCTCTTTTTTTTTGGATGAGAATCCTTTTGTGATGAGATGAGCCACATAGAAGGATTTCCTGACCACTGTGCCGATGTGATTATCAAAGGAGAGACTAGTGTCCACCTGTGTCCCAAGGTCTCTTATCACATTTTCGGCATTAAGTAGACTACCAGCTATGTGGTAGTTCATGGGTACAGAGTTTTTACCAAAGGGGATGACAATACACTTTTTGGCACTGAGCTTCAGGCCATGGCTTTGACACCAGGTATCTGTCTCAGTGTGGCCCTTTTGTAGTTTGTCCACATCATTAGGAGTTTTGATTATGGCTCCTAGTTTGCAGTCATCTGCAAACTTTGTTAGCCAAAGACCTTCTGTGTTAGCCTGCACTTCAGAGAAGTAGATACCAAACAGGAGAGGACCCAGGAGTGAACCATGTGGTACTCCACTTGTCACTGGTCTGAAGTCGGATTTGGAATCTGCTACTTTCACAGTGTGGGTTCTGTCCATGAGCCAGTTTGCAACCCATCTTGTGACATAGGGATTTATACCTAGTTTAGTGAGCTTATCTATAATTCCAGAGTGGGGGATGGTGTCGAAAGCCTTGGCAAGATCTAGATAAGCTGTGTGAACCATTTTATCCTCATCTATGGCTTTGGTGACTGCTTCAAATCTATTTGTGAGTATGCTGATGGGAATGGCAATGCTGTCTGCTGCTAGTTTTAGAAAGATAGAGGGGATGTTGTCAGGAGCATTGGAGCAAGGCTTAAGTTTAGAGAGAAGTTTTTTTATGTATGATGTGCGGACGGGTTAAAGATGAAAAGTAGGAGGCGAGTTTAGGACTGAAGATTTGGGAGAGGATTTGAGATGGGGGGAGGAGTTGTTGTTAGGGAAGACTTTGGTGAGTTCTGCTATGGAGTTAGTAAAGAATGAATTGAACATTAGCTATTTCTGTGTCTGGTTTGCTAGTGTGGGGGCAAGGATTGTTTTTGGTGCCTGGATTAAGAAGGGAGTTGATGGATTTCCAGAATTGTTTGGAGTTTTTGGAATGAGTAGTCTGGAGTTTGATACAGTATCATTTTTTATCCTGTCTAATATGTTTTTTGGCTAGGTTGCAGAGTTGTTTGTATTTAAGAAGGGTGTTAGGGTATTTATTGCGGTGATAGAGATTCCAGGCCTTGCCCCTTTGTAGCATGAGAGTTTTGGTATCCTTAGTAAGCCAGGGGGTGGAATTGGTCTTTACACATTTTGTTCTTGGAGGGGCTTGGGAGTTTAGGGTATCTATGAAGGTTGAGTTGAAGAGTTCTACAGCATTATCTAGAGGACGGGTTTTTAGATTGTCCCACTATATAAGTTTTAGAGAATTGGAGAAAGTTGTGGCATTGAGGCTTGTGAGATTCCGAGTATGGATATATTGGTGTAGGTCAGGAGAGGATGGAGTTGATCTATGGATGAAAGCTGGTAAGTGATCGCTAATGGAGTCTGGTAATGTGCCAATGTGGGAGATGTTATTTGGGTGGGAGACAAGGATTCAGTCCAATATGGAGCTTGGATTGGGTCTAGTTATGGCATTAGTAAGTTGAGAGAAGTTAAATAGATTGATGGATATGTTGGGGTTTCTGGCAGTAATTTTGTTCCAATCGATGTTAGCATCTCCTAGAATGCATGTCTCAGACTTGATATTAGTTGAGGCCCATTGAAGAATTTCCTCAAGAGTATTAATATTATTTCCTGGGGGAATATAGAGGGCTATGACACAAATTTTCTTATGATTATTTAGCTTAATGGTGCCTATGACTAGTTCAGCATTGTTGAACTGATGAATTGGATTTTGGTAGGGGGTGATGGAGAGTAGGCTGGAGTATATAAGGGCCACTCCTCCTCCCTTTGTTTTGGGCGGTCATGTCTGAGAGTTTGAAATCCAAGGAAAGAAGACAGCAGGGCAGTGTGAAAAAACAATCAGTCTGGTTTAGATAAGTACACAGAGAGGTAAGCAGGATGGTTAAAGGGTTACTTGTGGTACCATATTAAGGGAAAAGAGAAGACAAGTATCAGGGGTGGATGGAGGGTAGGACTGATACTAAGCAGTTAAAGAGAGAGAAATTACTATTAAGATGTTATACTGCAGTGGTGGTGCTGCGGTAGCATTGTCGCCTCACAGTTAGACGTTGCCCGTTCGATTCTCAGTTAGAGCGTCTTCTGTGTAGTGACATGCGTGAATGGGCGTTCCTTCGTTGAAGGTTGTGCATTAGGCCCGGCAAGCCAGTATGTAAAAATCTACTGCCAATCATTAGCGGACTGGAGTTCCGCTGTGGCGACCCCTAACCGGGAAAACCCGAAAGACACAAACATTATAGTGAATGAGAAGGAGTGAGGGAAGAGAGGTTATAGATGGGTCGACACTGCCACCTAGTGGACAAATCTTGTAATTGTAGGGAGAGGAGCCACTATATCAGTTAAATAGATGTAGGGAGCAAGGCGGCTCTGATATAGGAAAAAAAAAAGAGCAGGGATGAGGCAGGTATGAGGGTTTCACAGTAAGAAGTGTATGGCTGCTGGTTATTCTGGCAGGGATCCTAACACCAGGCAAGTGGTAGAGCAATTTCACAAGCAAAATTACATTGGGTATGGCAGCATATTACATACTTTCTTTAATCCTTTAATTTCACTTCTGGGAGAAAGGTAGGACTGTCCCTGTAGGGAGTCAGGCAAACAGGGTGAGACTTGGTATCTTGAGAATGGTCTTGGATGTCCAGGAGGGCTGGGATAGTAGGCAAAGTAAAACTAGATAAAGAAGGTTGATGAGCTGGAGAAAATAGGTTTATAAATTACATATAAGGTTAAGCAGTAGTTATGGATAATACAAAAAGTAACAGGTTAGGCAGCAGTGGACATATGCAAAACTAAGCACAAATACTTCAGGCACAAATCCCTACTAAAAATATGTATAACAAACTCCTGCAAAACAGTATTAATAATCTTCTAGAAAATACATTTAATATCTGTCAAGTGTTTCAGTGTAGAAATCGCGGTGGTGCAGTGGTAGCGTTGTTGCCTCACAGCAAGAGGTTCTCCCGTTCGATTCTCGGCTAGTGTGCGGGGAGTTCCTTCTGTGTGGAATCTGCATGTCCTCCCCACAGGTCGAGTGGCATTCCGAGAGACATGTGTGAATGGGCATGCCTTCATTGAAGGTTGGGCATCGAGCTAGCACCTTGACACCGTGAAAACCTACTGCCAATCATTAGCAAACTGGAGTTCCACTGTGGCGACCCCTAACCGGGAAAAGCCGAAAGACAACGACAACATCTGTCAGTGCTTCAGTGTCATTAATACAAGATTCTATAACAGTTAAGATAGAAACTATGTAATTCCTACATTAAATCAGCATTTACAGCAGATTACACTTTAACCCACAGACATGAAGTGAAACAGAATCACAAACGCATTCTTTGACTAGGATCTATTTTAAAAGAGGATAAGTATAAGCATTAAAAGCACATTTTATTGCTCTATCAGAGGCAGGGAGCCATTTATGTTTGCCAGTTGAATTATAAAGGGGGGCACAGTTCAGTCTAAACAAGTGGCTACTATTAAGTATGTCCATTATTTTACCCAGTGCAGGATATGCAATGGTAAAGTGTCTCTGATAATCACGGACTAAAAGGTGATTTCGTGTGTAGCTAGGAAACAACAACACCACCAGTGTATAGGTATAAATCATAGATAGAGTTTATTAGTTCTGAGTTAGAGTGACTGCATTCCCAGTAATATAAGCTCTATAAAAGAGTACATACACTCATCCCTCACTAAAGAAGTTGCTAAGCGAAAGAGGAGCAGTTAGGGTTGTATTCATGGCTAGGACATGTTAGTTGGAAAGGATACTTCCAATGGAGTTGTAGGGTAATATTGGTTTATTTTGGCACTACGCGCTGATGTAGCTGGTGAGTGAAGGGGAAATGTGTGAGAGCAATACTGTTGTTTGATAGTTCGGCTGAACCACATGGAGGTGGTTAGTGACCAGAAAAGCAAACCAGCAACAGATTAACTCACTTTTCTGAATAAAGCATACAGAGCTGGACTACTGCTGCATGCTAATTGCAGCTTGAGAGAATTGGAGGGTTGCTTAATAGGGAACTAAAAGCCTGAGCCGCTATTGTGGCAGGCAGTGAGTAGGCATAGAGGCTATAAGGTATGGGATGTCTCTCATAGATATGCCACAGCATATGGTAAGAATAGCAGATGTATGACACAAATCTCTACGAGGCAGCAAAAATACAGCGTAATATGAGAGCTAGAGCCGCTTTTACGGCAGACAGGGCAAGTAGACTTAGCAGCACAGAGGCTTTATGGTATGGGATGTCCCTCACAAATATGCCACAGCATGCACAAAAATAGCAGATATAAGGCACAGATCTATACCAGACAGCAAAACCATGGCTTAGTATGACATGCAGATTAAGTTGCAGATTTAAGTGTAAACATTTAGGAAAACAACTATTGTACTGTAGGTTGAAAAGGCGTCAAATACATTAACGGTTTAGGTACAAACCCAGTTTGTGGTCGGATCTAACCAGAGAGGAGTTGACTATTGGTGTAGAGTGACGGTCGCCCATGTTAGTAATGACCAGGTCAAGGATGTTGCTACCGCTAGTGGGGATAAGAACAAGCTGGTCCAGGGCATTGGAATTAATGAATTCCAGAAAGCATTGGGACAGTGTATTGGTTCATGAGTAGTTTTCCCAGTTAATGGAGGAGTAGTTGAAGTCACCCAGTATGAGAGTGTTAGGACCCTGATATTCTCTAGGGTGCTTAGGAAAGTGGAGTGTGATTCTTGGGACATGGTTGGGGACCTATAGCAGGCTACGACCTGAATCACTGTCTTACCCAATGTTAGCTGCACCTGAAGTATCTCAGATGCGTTATGTTGGACTACCAGTCTGGAGGTGTGCACATCCTTTATGAATATGGAAACACCACCACCTTTGGAGCTTTGGTCCAAGTTCTGGGGCCAAAAGGTGTGGAATGAGTAATAGGCTGGTAGTGCAGGGGTGCTTTCTGCTGCCTTAAACCATTTCTCTTTTACAGCAGAAATGTCGATGTTCTCCATTTTAAGGAGTGCTTTGAGCGAGTGCCTTTTGAGATTTAGACTTCTAGCATTGAGCAGCATGACTCTCAGATTGCATTTGTTTGTAGCTGTTACGGTGGTAATTTGGTCTATAGTTGTGGCAAGAGCCTTGGCCAGTATCCGGAAGCCCACGGGTGACAGGTGCAGGCCATCTCTGGCAAAGCATCGAGGTCTGTCAATCATGTCACCCCAGGCAGACAGATACTGGATCCCCTTAGAATGACACCAGAAACTTAACCAATTGTTGAAATCAATAATTTTCTGCTAGTACTGTGGTATCATTCTGGCTGATTGTAGGATGCGACTCAGGGCTAGGGTCATACCCCCCTGGGTTACATAAGCCAACAGCGCCTCCATGTCTCTTTTCATGTAGTCCAGGGAGGTACGTCTTAGGTCATTCACACCGGGTTCCTATTACATTGTCGAAACTATAAAACTTCGAACACTACAAGATCGAACTTGTATGTTCGAAGTTTTATAATTTCAAACAACAACAAAAAAAAATAAAAAGCAATAAACAAAAAGTAACTCTTGTAAACAGGGGGAATAAGCTCTTTAAATATACCAACTCTGAGATTGCACTACAATGCGGTAAAGGGAAATCTTTCCTTTCCGCACTGTATTGCGATCTCGGAGTTGGTTGCAAGACTTTATTTCTTTTCTTTTTACTTAATCGAAGTTCTGAAACTTCGAACATAAGGTTTCGACCTTATGGTGTTCGGAGTTTCAGAACTTCGATAATGTAATAGGAACACATTCACATCCACATGTACAATGATAAAGTCATATTTGTACCTGTTGTTGTGGGACCTGAGTGTGTACATTATGTGGTAGATCCTGGCGCCTGACAGGCAGCTGACTGTTACTTTCTCCTTATTCAACCTAGTGAATGGGACATCAGTGTGCCTTACTATCAAGTCACCTATGACTAGTGTGTTGGGCATGCTGTTTTGCCTTAGGGGCTTTGGTTGAGTGGCACACTGTTTAGGAGAGTTATGTGTCTCATGATTAGTGTTGTGTTGTGGTGGTCGAGTGCTTTTCTGCCTTGGAGGTCTCTGCTGTTTGGGTAGATTTTTATTGAGAGCCTCAGTGAGGGTGGGTGTGTGGTTTGTGTTTTTATCTGAAGACAGTGCTGGTCTGTGTTCTGGAGGGCTATGTGTTCCATGTGGTGTGGTGCAAGTCTTGACCTTCTCCTCTTGACCAGCTATTCTGGTCTTGGCTGGAGAGGGCTTGGCTTGAAATTTGGATATAAAAGTGCATCTCTCAAAAGTCTGAGTGTTGGGAGATAAGAGGAGAGGGTTGTCAGTGTACATGAGGCAGTTGCTACATTGCCTCAGGATACTCAAGTTCACCAGGTTAATAGGAGAAAGCACAGGGAACTGACCTTTAGACATGCCTGGAGGGGTGGGCATTAATAATAAGTCCTGGAGCTGTTTACTTGTAGAATGTTTAGAGCTGGTAGCACTTTTGTGTGCTACAATAATTGCTACAAGAAGTCTGATAGAGTGCTAAACTAATAAGCTCGTAAAAGTGCAGGAGAGGAGAGGAGAGAACTAGCAGATTTAAGGGAAAATTTGAAGAGCAGATTTTGACACTGCTCAGAAGCTTACAGACAGTCAAAAGAGATGGAAAAA
>NC_056728.1:1192871138-1192948638 GCF_019279795.1 Protopterus annectens
CAAGAATCCTAAAAATGTTCTTCTACTGGGATAAATATATAAACAGAGAGAGAGAGAAACAGAGATAATGGCATCCACAACAACCTCCTTTTTCCCATTTTGTATGCTGTGTTGGGGTGTTATATCTATAATGACCATCACCTAGAGTCAATGTTCACTCTACCAGGTGGCTAGCCCCATCACCTAGAGTCAGTGTTCACTCTACCAGGTGGCTAGCCCTGTCACTCACTCACTCACTCACTCACTCACTCACTCACTCACTCACTCACTCACTCACTCACTCACTCACTCACTCACTCACTCTCTCTCTCTCTCTCTCTCTCTCTCTATATATATATATATAATATATATGTGTGTGTGTGTGTATGTATATATCTATAGTTTTATATATATATATATATATATATATATATATATATACATACATATATACATACACACACACACACACACACACATATTTTATATATATATATATATATATATATATATATATATATCTATATATATATATATATATATATATATATAGAGAGAGAGAGAGAGATTTATAAATATAGATATAGATATAGATATAGATATAGCTATACAGATCATTATATCATGGAAGGGTAAAAACTCAAACAAGAAACGTACAAATGGCAGGACAAAGTAAAGTTAATCACAAAACACTGAATGACTCAGAGGAGTGAATCACAAAAGACAGAAAGCTTCTGTCATACTAACAAAAACCTTTATCATAATCACAGCTACAAAAGAGAGATCCTGTGTCATTTTTTAGTATTAATGTTATGGTTAAGGTTAACACACATAAGTAAGATTGGCACCTATATTTATAGTGATAAAGATAGAAAATGAAAGAAACCAGATATGATAAGGCGTACTGAGTTTCAAGATAACCTTGAATGAATACAGCTTTAATGATATTCCCTTTGAACCAAAATACAGGAACCTTAAATAGAATGAGGATTCTCTGTATTTGATTCATAAAGGAAATGAAAGGAAAGTCCTTGATAGAGCATTATCAAGCTTAAATTCCTAATTAGTCCATTCATTCCTTTTGCTTTTAGTCTCTAGAGACTCAGTACAAGGGAGATTAGAGCCAAGTATTGCATATGTCATCCAATGGGAATAAAGCTGATGCTTTTGCTTCTAACAGCATCATTACTATTCTCCAACAAGTGCACCATATTGTCTGTTACACCTGGTTCAGTATGCCTGTCTAGAATATGATGGACTTCAAGGCAGGCTCTTGCTCCTCTGTCTTAATCTTCATGAACACAACCTTCATCTCAAGTTTGACCTACAGGGACTACTCCTATAGAGGGATGGTAAGCTGTCAATGGGTACTTAGTGACACTCCTCCCTCCCTGAGTTCGCCTTCAAGTAGATGAGCAAATAATTTCAGGTAATGTGTGATGTATTCAGGGCTCCGGCCATTTGTACTGCAGACCTTACCTCACACCTGTTTCCTGGCTTTAACTTTTTGATAGTTTAAGGAAAAGACTTTCTCAGATGAGCCTGAGGAAGACATACTGTTTCCAAACACTTTTAGTGTTGTTTTATGCTACATATTTTGTCAGTTAGCAACCATGCTTTTTGCAATCTGGTAGTTAACCGAGAACATTAACGATATAACTTTTAATAATCATTTGCTTTAATGTTTTGAATCCTTTATTTCCTCATGTGTAGATCTGATGAAGTAATTTAACTATATGTGTTCACAGACTGAGTTCAAAAATTGTAACAACAAATCCACAGGTGATGTGACCAATAAGGCTCAGACTTCCAATATAAAACACATTTATTCAACAAATATAAAAAGATGGTTAAATGCTTTTGTCAAAACTGACTTCATCAGAACCATGAGTTAAAAAGAACAAATACTTAAAAATATCTAAAATGCAAGGTCACATGATAACATGGAAAATTTATTTTTAAAGGGGTATTACCCCATTTTATACACACATATTGTTTCTCTTAACAGCAGGCATAAAAGAGGCACTGTCATTTATCCCTGGCTCAGATGTTGCATTTAATATCAATTGCCATTTGAGCTCACTCTCCTCAGTTTTATTTTCCCAGTAACCTCCCTTCACATCCTTCAAAATTCTTTTTAAAATACCAAATTTTAAATTAAAATTGTTTCCTTGACAAGGTCCATTACTATGTCAAAATAATGCATTATTATTATTGTCACCGTTCTGAACTGCATAAAAATGCTCATAGGTGTGTTTCCATAAACTTCTAGTTGTTTTCCCTACATAAAAAAGTTACAGGTTTTACACACCACAATATACACAATACCATGTGTACCGCAATTCCCTGATCTCAGAAAAACTCTCCATGGGGGTGCTCCAACACCAATGCTACTCTCCTGATTAATGTATTTGCAGTAGTTACACATACCACACTTTTTAGTCCCCCCAAAGTGCTGTTGTCAGCATGCCTTTTAATCAGTTGTTCTAGTAAGTTTTTTAAATTGTTACCTATCTTAAAGACAAATTTTGTTTTTTCCCCAAGTTGTTCAAATATTTCTGTGTTACCTTTAAAAATGGTCCAATTTCTTGTTAAAATCTATTTCAAGACATCACTTCTACCATCAAAATTAATGAATACAGAATGGGGAAAATTTTTGTGTGTTTGGTACTTGTGCCCGGGTTCATATTACATTGTCGAATGACAACAATTTCTAATGCTCAGAAGAGCAAAACTGCAAAATATTGAAACTTTTATTGTAGGGGGCTGCACCCCCCACACCACCTGCTAAATATATATATATATATATATATATATATATATATATATATATATATATATATATATATATATATATATATATATATACCAACTCTGAGATCACACTACAGTGAGGAAAGGGCAAGTATTCCACTCTTCACTGTACTGCAATCCTGCAATCCGAACTTCAACATTTTGCAGTTTTGCTCTTCTGAGCGTTCAAAATTGTTGCCATTCGACAATGTAATAGGAACCCTTGTGCCCAACTATCCCTTCACTAGAACTCACTAGGGGAATATGTTTACTCCCCACTCATTCAAGATGTTTTTCTCCCATTTCTCAAATAAAGTTCTTTGGGTACCCCCTCTCTAAAAATATACTGACTAAATTACCAATTTCAAGTTTGAATCTGCTTAGGTCAGAGCACATTCTGGCAGCTCTTACCATTTGGCCTTTTACAATATTTCTTTTAATGTGGGGTGGGTGCTGACTAGTATAATCAAGATAAATATTTGAGAAGGTAGGTTTCCTATAAACTTTAGAGCCAAACATACCCTCTGTCTTAATTTTAAAGATGGTTACATCTAAATAATCTACCGAGTCTTCCCAATGTGTATGTGTGAACTTAAGAAATAAATTCACATTATTTATATAATGGATGAACCTATCCTTTTTACTATCTTTCTTTTTTCATAGAACAAAAATGTCATTCAAAAATCTGAGATAGATGTACCAACATTCATCATAACCTTGAGAGAAAATATATCTCTTCTCCCATGAGTACATGACCAGGTTTGCATAGGTAGGGGCACAGTTAGTGCCCATTGCCACCCCTTTTACTTGTTTGAAGACATCATCCCCAAAAACTATATAATTGTTCTTAAGAATAATCTCCATACCTTGTACCATAAAGTTAGCTAAACTAGGTTTAAAGGTAATAAGTTCTACCAAGGCATCCCTAAACAACTCTAACCCTTCATCATGTGGAATCGATGAAAAAAGGTTGACAACATATATGGTTAAAAAACACACTCCATCATTGTAAAACTCTTGATTAATTTTATTAAGGAAATCCCATGAGTCTTTTAACATAACCCATAGGTTTTAAATGTTGTTGAATCACTCTATCAATAAACACTGCTAAAGGGTGAGCAATGCTGCTCTTAGTTGTTACTATCACCCTGTATGGGGGGCTTAATATACATTTTTGTGTTGTTTTGGAATACCAAACACCATAGGAATGATCGGATGATCATTTAAGAGGTACCTATAAGTCACTTCATTAATTACCCCCTGGTATAAAGAGTCTTCCAGAAAGAGTTGCACTTTCCTCTGTGCTATAGAAACCTGATTCAAAGAAACTGTTTCATACTTCTCAGTATCATACAGGATGTTTAACATATGTTGTTCATAGTCAACCTTGTTCACAATCACCCTCCCACCCCCTTTGTCCGGTTTCACAACCCAGACAGCATAATTCTGTCTCAGTTCACGAAGGAGAACTGCCTCCTCTCTACTAATGTTATAAAACTTTTTGTTAGAATGTTGTAATTGTTGATAAATGTCATTAGTACAGATTTTCTCATAATTTGAAATTACAGGGTGACGGGGTGGGTTAAAAACACTTTTGCTTCTTACAGCATCATTATTTTGAACACTAGTGTTACTGTCCTTAAAAAAGAATTGCAAATTCAGTTTCCTAACATATAATTTCAACTCAGTAAGTGTGTCAGCTAAATCATAATCTCTCGAGGGAATGAATTTCAACCCCTTCCTAAAAAGGGAAAAATATGTTGGGTAAGGTTGATATCAGTATAATTAATTAAATTATATTATAACCCCCATAACTCATCATTTTCCCTTCAAATGCACTAATGATCTTCATATCATACCCCTGTTCCCTTAGTGGTTGTTCGTTTTCTTTTTCCAACCCACTCCGTTTCCCCTGTTGTTCAAATTCTGTTGCCATTGGAATTGTCCTAAAACATTATTATATTTATTTTTGTTCTTATTTTGTATCCTCTCTGACCTTATAGGTCTAGAGTCACCATCATCAAATGCTTCCTCATCCTGTAGTGAGGTTTGACTATGATTTCTCCATGACCTACCTTGGGGCCTTTTATGGATCCCCCCACTGCTCCATCTGTCCCTTGCTGGTGGTCTGGGTTTCCAAAGTTTTGATTGCCTTCATTGGCTCCCAAGTATGCTTTGGGGAAGGGTTATGCTAGGTTATTTTGATATTCAAGTGCTTCTCTATACAGCTTTTTACTTTTTCTTCTCAAATTACCCCTTGACATTATTTTCCACCCTTTCAAACAACATGCCATACTTTTCAGCAAACAATTCTAAAGAACCCTCATCTAAAATTTCATTATTTAAAACATTTGCTTTTTCTAACAAATCATTAATTTTGTTCTCATTCAGTCTAACAATATATTGCATAAGCTCTATGCCATGGTGATCAAACATGGCTAAAAATTCATCAGTCTCTGACTTTCCCAATAATAAACCATTAGGGAATTTAAACATCCTCAGGCCCTTGGGCGCTGTTTTTCTATTAATACTTTCAGATAGAAACATGTTGTCACATTGTAAGTTCCTAATTTTGTTTAATAAAGTCTCAAACTGATTTAACTTCTCCTGAAGTTTAAAAAGGCATGCTGACAACAGCACTTTGGAGGGGACTAAAAAGTGTAGTATGTGCAATTACTGCAAATACATTAATCAGGACAGTAGTATTGCTGTTGGAGCGTCCCCCCACTAAGAGTTTTTCTGAGTTCAGGGAATTGCAATACACATTATTGTGTATATTGCGGTGTGTAAAACCTGTCATTTTTTTATGTGGGAAAAACAACTAGAAGTTGTAATGCCTCTATGAGCATTTTTATGCAGTTAAGAATGGTGACTATAAAAATGCACTATTTAGACATAGTAATGGACCTTGTTAAGGAAAAAAATGTAATTTTAAATTTGGTATTTTAGAAAGAATTATGAAGGATGTGAAGGGAGGTTACTGGGAAAATAAAACTGAGGAGAGTGAGCTCAAATGGCAATTGAGATTAAATGCAACATTTATTTAATTATTTCCAGTTTGATAACTGAGGAAGTCCACTGGTCCCAGAGAGTCCGTTTTCAGTGGAGGCCCACAGAGAAAAGCTTCATGAAACAGATTACATTAAAGAGAGCAGTTCAATAAAAATAAAAGTACAAGTACAAATACATATCAAATAATACAAAGCATGAGCAATATTGCCCATAGTGGAAAAATATCATGCAGATACATTTTAACAAATTCACACAGTTAAACTCAAAAACAAAAGCTATTTACAATATTTACAGAGTGTGAGAGATCACATGGGAATTAGTTATAGAAGGTTATAGCCAGGTATAAGGTGCTTAGGAACTCAGAAGAATACCCTACCAGGGGCTTTTGTTAAAGAGTTCTAGGTTGGGGGAATACAGTTACATTTCCATTTGGAGGAGAGGTAGGTGTAAAGCTGAGTTTTGAAGTTGTTATTGTTTGACATTGTGCTTAGTGTGGAAGGGAAAGAGTTCCGTTTCTTACCTAAGGAGAAGGAGATGAGAAGTTGTCCAGCAGGACATTTAGGTTTGTGGACAATAATAAAGTTTTGGTGTTCAGATCTGAGAGTTCTATTTAGTGTGTATGGGGGAAGGATGTTAGAGCGGGGCATTTGGTTGGATTCAATAATAGTCAATGTGCTGTAGTGAGATGGAGGAAGTCCAGGTAATTTGAGAATTCTAACCAGTTGAGGGATTGGAGGGTAACACAGTGATGAGTGGAATGTTTAGCTTTGTTGTCAAATTTAGAAATTTTGTTATAACAGCTTTCAAGTTTGGAAGTGATAGAAGAGGATAGGCTAGTTAGTAGCGGGGTGCCATACAGAAGGTAGAGAGGTAGGTAAGGGGAGCCCAGAGTATGCCTGGTAGAAGAAGAGAGGGAATGGTTGTTCCTGTATAGCATACCTAGTTTTTGCTGAGTTTTCTTTATATTTTGCTGAATGTAGATGTCAAACTTAAGGTGTTCATCTGCAGTTACACCGAGTAGTTTGGCAAAGGGAACAACTTCGATCGGAGAGTTGCTTTGGCTAAGGACTTGGAAGGAATTTTTATCAAAAGTGAAAGATTTTGAGGGTGTGAATAGTATTATTTTAGATTTGTTAGCACTAAGAGAAAGGTGATTTTGATGTATCCAGATCTCAGTAGTTGAGAAGGCAGTTTGAGCTTCAGATAGGAGTTCAGGGAGGTTAGAGGCAGAGCAGATAAGTGTAGAGTCATCTGCATATTGGATGACTTTGGCATTAGGAATAGCAGAGTGAAAGTTATTGATAAAGATATTAAACAGCATTGGTCCGAGGATGGACCCCTGTGGTATTCCGGTAGGTGAGTTGCTTCTTTTTCCATTTCACAGCCAGAGATCTATCTGACAGATAGCTTGAGACCAGGAAAGAGTGTTTTGGGAGAGATTTAGGTTTGAGAGGTGACTTAGAAGGTGCTTATGGGAAACAGTATTGAATGCTTTAGAGAGATGTAGGAGCACTGTGGATACTAAGTTCCCAGGATCTCGGGCTTGATTGACAATTTCTAAGAACATGTGTAGAGCTGTTATGGTGCTATTTCCTGGTTGGAAGCCATGTTGGGTAAGGGTAAGAAGTTGGTGTTTAGTCAGAAAAGGCATAAGGTGGAAGTGGATGCACTTTTCTAGGATTTTGGAGATTGGAGAGAGAAGAGCTATAGGGTGGTAGTTTGAAATGTTAGTGTTTTTGCCTCCCTTGTGGAGAGGAAGAATAAAGGTGCAATGCCAGAGTTTAGTGAAATAGGATTCCTTTATGGGTCTATTAATTAGGATACTAATTGGGAGAGCTATACCATCCGCAGCAGACTTGAGAAAGGAAGAGGGGATGCTGTCAGGTGCATTGGAGCAGGGTTTAAGTTTGGATAGAAGTCTTTTTATGTAGTTAATGTAGACAGGTTTAAGCTCAGACATGGGAGGAAATTATTTGGGGACTTAGATGAGGTAGAATGTAGGAGAGATGGGTCATTGTTGGGAAAAGTTTTCTTTAGGTCGGATATTGACTCTATAATGAAAGAGTTGAATAGTGAGGCTAATTTGAGGTCAGATTTACTTAGGTCCGAACAGGGGTTATTTTAGGAGCCTGGGTTGAGGAGTGAGTTTATGGAGTTCCAAAAAAGCCTAGGGTTTGGGGACAGTTGGACTGGAGCTTTTTATAGTAGGATTTTTTTGTCTTTGAAGATTTGTTTTTTTTCAATGTTATGGAGTGTGTATATTGGAGAAGGGTTTCAGGAAGTTTATTCTTTTGGTAAAGCTTCCAGGATTTGTCTCTTTGATGCAGAATTTGCTTTGTTTCTTTGGTTAGCCAAGGGGCAGTTACAGTTTTTATTCTTTTTTTCCTTGGAGGAGCTACAGAATTTAGAGCGTCTAGGAAAGTAGAATTAAAGTGGTCTATGGCTTTATTGAGTGGAAGGGTTTTTAGAATGTTCCAATACATTTGTTTGAGATAGAGAAGTTTAGGGGTCAAATTTACTAAGATTGCGGGTTTGAATATATTGATGTTGGTGTGGATAGGAGATGGTTGCATGGTAAATGAAAGCTGGGAAGCAGTCACTAATAGAGTCAGGGATGGTGCCACAGTTGGTAATTTTATTTAGATGGGTGACTAAGATACAGTCAAGAGTGGATCCTGGGGGATTTGTTTTATTGTATGTGGTGATGGAGTGGGTTACTTGAGTAAAGTTAAAAAGATTAATGGACAGGGAGGGTATGGGACTGTTGATTTTATTTCAGTCCATGTTTACGTCTCCTAGTATGTAAGTTTCAAGGTTAATTTTAGCTGAAGCCCATTTGAGTATGTCTTCAAGGATTGAGACATTATTTCTGGGTGGGATATAAAGGGCAATGATACAGAGGCTTTTGTGCTTATTCATTTTTAATAGACCGACTGTTAGTTCTGCATTGGCGAATTTAGGAATGGGGTTTGGTAGGGGAATTAAGGTAAGTAGATTGGAATAGATTAATAAAACACCTCTGCCATTTTTCTTTGGGCAGTCACATCTAAGAATGTGAAATCCCGAGGGTAGGATTTCAGAGTCAGAGATGTGGTGTTTGAGCCAAGTTTCAGAGATGGCTACAGTGTCAGGTTGGTTATGACTTAGCCATGCTTGAAACTGATGTGCTTTATTTTTGATACTCTGGGCATTGAGTGTGAAAAATTTAAGAGTATTGTAGGGGGGTGAAAGGTTAGAGGAAGGGGGAGGGTAATTGTTATTTGTGGGTGGATTAGGTCCAGGGTTGGGGTGAATGTCTCCAGCTAAGACGGGTTATTGAAGGAAGTTATTTTAGTTGGATTTAGGGTATTCTGGATGGTCTAATATTTGTTTAAGAGTAAGTGTCTTAACAGTAGTGGAAATAATTTTAGGATTAAAAAGGTGCAGAGGGGTGAGCTGAAACAGAGAGGAGGAGATGGAAAAGAAATGGTTGTGTGAGGGAGGTGATGGCTTTGTGTGGGAGTATGGTAAGGAGTAGAGAGTGGAAGCTGATTGGAGGTATAGGAGCTGGCATGGTATAAAGTTGTTAGGAGTAATAGGAGAGAGATGGGGGTTCAGAGTGTTAGGAACAGTAAGGAAAGCATGGTTAGAAAAAGGTAGTTCAATATAGGAGGATTTGTAACTGGAGAGAAGAGCTGTGGGGTGAGAGGGGGTAGTGAAAGAGTGGTGTATTTAATTAGTGATGTATTTAATTACTGTGGGTGAAAGGAGGAGGGGTAATGAGAGAAGGCTTTGATTGGATGGTTGACTGTGGGTGAAAGGAGGAAAGGTAAAGGGGGAAGGCTTTGACTGGATGGTTGACTGTGAGTGAAAAGAAGAGGGGTAAAGAGGGGAAGGCTTTGACTGGATGGTTGTCTTGAGTGGGTGGGGAGTGGTTGAAATAAAGGTAGGAGTAGTTAGGCTGGGTGGAAATTGGGGGCAGGGTAGGGGAGCAGAGTGAGCCCGCAGGGCGAACACAGTGGGTAGATCCATGGAGAAGGAAGGAGGAAAGCCAGAGAAAAGTTATCAGTGAAGCTGAGAACTAGCTCAGAGGTAAGAATGCACTGGCATAAGGCACTGTGTGTGTGAAATTAGAAGGATCCAGAGGGTTGACAGGGGATAGGAGCTGAAAACAGAGCAGTAGCAGTTTAGTAGAATACATTAAGTATAATAGGGCTAAAACAGGACTATGGTAAATTAATAGAGCAGTTACAGTATTTTGCCTTGTATTAAAAGATAGGCAGTGGTTGAACAATGAAATCTGCTGGCCTAACTGAGTAAGTACAATGGTAAGCTACAAGCACTCGGAGGGGGGGGGGGGCTAGTAGAGTAAAGTCAGATAAAATCCATGGTAGACTGCTAGTGAATGCACACAGGGTTAATATACAACAATGGTATGTATGGGATATATTTTTATTTTACAATAGGGTACATACTCGTTTAAAGTTAGTTCTTGGAGAGGCAGAGAGGTTACAGAAGCCCTGCAGAATCCCCTTAGGATGAACTTTACAAAAATGGCAATACGAATCACAAACAAAAACAATACCAGGTAGTACTTACATGCGAGCACACTACTGGGGATTCCTATGAAGCAAGGCAGAAAAGCTAAGTCAAAAGATGGTGCCTTTCTACATCAGGTTTTTTGATACCTCTATAATTAAGCAGGAGTGAGAGGGAGGTGTGCAGGTTCAAGGTGGGAGACATCTGAGCCAGGGATAAATGACAGCACTTTTATTATGCCTGTGCTTAAGAGAAAAGCCATGTGTGTATAAAATGGGATAATACCCCTTTAAAAATTTATTTTTATGTTATCATGTGACCTTGCATTTTAGATATTTGAGTGTTTGGTCTTTTTAATTCATGGTTCTGATGAATCAGTTTTGAGAAAAGGACTTAACCATCTTTTAAATTTGTTGAATAAATATGTTTTATATTGGGACTCTGAGCCTTATTGGTCACACCACCTGTGGATTTGTTATTGCAGTTTTGGTTTCTTACTTTATCCTTTGGCAGCACGCTTTTGTTTTTATTTGAGTTCAAAAATTGTCCATGTTGATTAGGTTCATAGGTTGTTACTAAGCTAATGACCACTAGGGCTCTTACAAGCCTAGCTGCGGACCCCAAACTATTTGAGTCCCAATTATCATAGCCTTCTATATGGGAGTGCATATTAGCAGGGAGGTAACTAAGGATTTGCAGGCAGGGGTGCATTAGTTAGGATAATATTTTTCTTATTTTCTGTGTCTTACCTCCATGGAAAAGCCCAGGTTTGTTCCAAATTAGTACTTAATGCTTCCACTTACAGTGAACCTTTTGACTTAGCCAACCTGCTAGCAGATAGTTTTAGTGCCAACATCACTTCCCTGTCCCCCCAAAGGCCCATTCAGCATTCTCAATACTTGCCCCGCACCTCATATCTCCATAGATCAAGTGTTAATGGCCCTGTCCTGGGCAAAGAACACAGCTTCTATGGGACCTGATAGTATCCCAGGATGCATTCTGCACCATCGCCAGCAAGACCTATCTTTGCCATTGAGCACCGTATTCAACCACAGCCTAAGTACAGGCTTCATTCCAGCAGAGTGGAGAGCTGCAATTGTCATCCCCTTGCAAAAAGGTGGTGCCACTACTGACAATGGTAACTATTGCCCCATTAGCTTGATAAGTCTGATCTGTGTATTATTATGGATCTCATAAACAAGGACATAGACAACCTCAAAGTACTTGACCCCACCCAGTTCAGATTCGTCAGGGGCAGATATTGCCTGTTGAACCTGGTTGACTTTTTTGAGAGTGTCACCAAGGCCCTGGATGAGGGAAAGTGAGTACATACAGTTCATACAGCTTACCTTGACTTGGCCAAAGCCTTTGACACAATTCCCCACTGGGGCATCATCAGAAAGCTAACACAACTTGGCGTAAATCCCTATCACATCAGGTGGGTGGCCAACTGGCTCACCGATAGGACCCACATGTGCCTTTGGTGTCACCCTTAGCTTTCTGCACCCTTCACCCCACCCCAGGCCTGTATAAATGATGACAACTGTGCCATGGGCTTTGTTCATTTGGGTTTGACTTAGAGTCACATATATGTCTCATGCATATCAATGCTATCCATACACAGACATTATTTATTTATTTATTATTTATTTGCAGTTTGTTTACCAGGATAGTTCATTGGGCCGAGAAAAGCCCATTTTCAATGGAGTCCCAGAGGGAAAAGCTTCATAAAGACTTTATACAATATAAGAAAAAACAGCTCCATAAAAAACATTATTCAATGCAAACAAAAAATGTCACGTTTACAGTAGAAACAAAGAAGAAAATCAATAAAAACATTAGTAATATTCACAAATACATTTGATTAAACAATGGAAATATAATAGTAGAGGCAAAGATTTTGTCTGAATTGTAGTAGGGTAGGAGATTAGGAAGAGTTAAGTCTGGAAGAAGAAAGGAGGGTGAAGTAAGGAGTGGTAGTGTGAGAGTAGGGAGGTAGAGAGAAAGGTAGCTAAGAGGTGGTACAGCTGCAGTATTATGAATGAGAAGAGACAGTGAGGAAGAGAGATAAAATAGGGTATAGTGCAGAGGGGAGTTATGAAGGGAGAGATTAAGAAAGTTCCCAGAGGTATATGAGATGGAAATGAAGTGAGGTCTAGAGGGAAGTGAGGTAGAGAAAATAGGTTATAATGTAGAGGGAGTTATGTGGGATGAGATCAGAAACATTCCCAGTGGGATGAGAGATGGGAATGAAACAAGGTCTTAAAGGCAGTATAGCTTTGGATGGTGCAAATAAGACGTGGCAGAGAGTTCCAAAGGCATGCAAGAGAGAAGGATAGTAGAAGTTTGCCCAGTGGACGGGCAGGCTTGTGCAGTTCAATAAGATTCTGGTTATTTGATATGAGGAGTCTGTGGGGTAGATGCATTTTGAGAGAGGGAGTGAGGGAGGGGCAGAGAGAGGAACTGAAGATAAGTTTGTGAGCATGAATGAGCTGACTGTTGTTAAGATGATTGGGCAGTTCTAACCAATTTAGTTTGTGTAGGACGTTGCAGTGGTGGGTGGAGGATTTGAAGCCTGTAGAGAACTTTTAAATTTAGTTGTAACAGGAAGAGAGTTTTGTCTTTAAATATGATTAAAGGTTGCTAAGAAGTGGGGTACCATATAAGAGGGAAGGGACGTGGAATGTTGTACCGAGAACAAACTTAGTGGAGGGAGTGAGGTAGCGGTTGTGCCGGTAAAGCATGCTAAGTTTCTGATGGGTATTACATGGGTAAGTAAAGTTTATGGACATTGTATGAAATCACATTTAATATTTATATATGCTTAGATTGTTATGTATATTTCTTCACTGGTGTGCATTCTATCATTTCTTCTAAGTTGTTGAGTGTTTGCACTGATCTTTGAGTCTTAAGTAATGAGTGTGTGTGTTATCCCTGCCTCTCAGCCAGGGCAAGGGTGTATTGTGCATGCCTATGTCTGCTGTCTACCTCTGCATCTTCAGGGTCTCCCTCAGAATCATTGTCTGCATGTGACGGAAGTGCTGCCCCTGCCTCTGGTCCAGGAATGTGTGGTCCTGGGGCTTGTTGTCTCTGTTGCAGCTGTTTTTTCAAGATGATATTGTGCAATATGACCCAGACTATAAGAATTTCTGCACAGGTGCCTGGGTCATACTGTAGGGCTCCACGATGTGTCTAGACAATGGAACCAGGGTATCAGCATGCCAAACACATGCTCTGTGATTTTTCTAGTCTGAATATGGGCATTGTTGTATCCTTCCTCCGTGGGTGTGTGTGCATTTCTAATGAGTGTCATGAGTCATGGTTCCAGAGGATAACATGCATCACACAGATGACCTTGTGAAAAATTACACCTACTAAGCCTTGTGTACAACTGTGAGGTGTGCCATATGTGTGAGTCATAGTAACTGCCTGGGTTGCCTGCACAGACATTGAGGTTGATCCTTCGGGCATTACAGACATCCTAGTAGCTGATTGAGTGGAACCCCTTCCTGTTCCTGTATATACATCACTGTTCACCAGGTGGGGCTATCATCTCTATCTGACTGCAGTCTATGGACCCCAAGGCTTCAAGGAAGTGTGCTACAACACAGAATTCCTGCAATGTTCTTGCTCTATCCTCTGGTGTGCGTGGAAAATAGATGTATTCCATTTCATGTTGTAGCACAGCATTAAGATATTGATGAAATAGTCTGGAGGCTGAGGCCTGTGACACCCCTAGTATATAATTTTTGGGTCTGTAGAATGTATCAGTAGCTAATATCCTTAATGCTACATGTACCTAAGTTTCCACTGAAATAAGTTCTCCTCAATTTCTCCTGGGTTTGAAATGAGAGCTGCAGGGGTTGCAGAGTTCGTGTACTGTTTCCCTATCAACTCTGTATCGTGCTACTATTTCAGTATTATGCAGTCCATGATATGTTAAATGGAGTCTGAACACCCTTCTTCTCCTTGGATGAGGTCTATCTGCAGCATCAGCACCATAGATTTGCACTTACTGTACTGCACATAGACATGCAAGAAAGCAGGAGTAGCCTCTAACATTGTTTTTTTTTTTCTAAGTGTGATGGTGGCTGTATTCCAATAGGTTTTGATGTTCATGGCAAAGGGCTACACCATCTCTATACTGCTGCTTTGTAGCTTCCTAAATGGCTCTACCATCCTGGATTGGTTAATTAGCATGCAATTCAGCTGCTTATGCTTTTATTAGCAAACTCTGCACTTTACCTTTTCATTTAATGAATACAAAAGAGTGCACTATCGTGTGCATATTGCAGCAGTGTGGAAATTAGCTATTCATGAATCTGGCCAAAGTGCATCATATAGTTTGCATACTTAGTGCTGGGATGAATATATGTGCCAAAAGGTTGCATAAGATTATGCTAACTAGCTTTAGTACGAGTGAACAGCATGAAGATTAGGGTTGTATTGCCTTTCTCATGTAAGAAAGGTATTCAAGAAAGCATTGACAAGCACCTTTCAATGCTATTATAGTCTTACAGCAGGGCATAAACAATAGCCAGCTCAAAATAATAGCAAAAAGCTACAGCAGCTTTAAAACCTATAAACACTTTGGGCTACTGCACTTCTCTGTGTGTTGTCTGTGAGGCAGTGCTAAGTGTGTTACACCTTTCAAAGCTGAATAACAGTTAATGGTCCTACAGTTTCTTTTCTTCAGCATTTTTTTCTGTGTTTTGTACTACTTTGAGGTGTTAAAGCTCCATTTACTCTAAAGACATATCTGGCAGTGTTACGTGTGTACGTACAGGTTTCAAAGTAGTAAAATTCATACATAGCCTAGAAATCTCTCTTTCTCTCTATTTATATATATATATATATATATATATATATATATATGGATCTACCTCACTAGATCGACACTTCACAACACCGACAACAACTTCACCGACACCAAATCATCGACAGTTCACAAACACGACACCTCATACACTCGACACATCATAACAACAAACAAAACAAATCCCCTGTCCAAAACCCACAACACAACACAAGCACACCAAAATCCTTACAAACCAACACTAACCTTTACATACACAAGTATCTACAACCCTAACCGAAACCCTAACCCTAAGGTCCGTCACTATCGCACACTCACCTAACCCACGCCCTAACATTAACTCACTTAACCCACCCCTAACCCAAAAAATATCACTACTGCACCCTTACCTAACCCGCGCCCTAACCCTAACTCACTTATCCCACCCCTATCACTACAGACCACCAACATCACACACTTACCTTACTCGCACCCTTACCTAACCCGCGCCCTAACCCTAACTCACTTATCCCACCCCTATCCCTACAGACCGTCAACATCGCACACTTACCTTACTCGCACCCTAACGTCCGTCACTACCGCATACTTACACATCCTTTTCCCATCTCAGTGTTCTCAGCGTTGGTGTTTTCCTCCGTCGGTCTTCTGACTTGTCGATCTTCTGAGTCGTTGTCGGTGTTCTGACTTGTCGATCTAGTCAGGTAGATCCATATATATATATATATATATATATATATATATATATATATATATATGTATATATCACACTCTTTCTCTCTCTGACAGGTAGCATATAGAGCCACTAAATGACTGGAACTTTTCAGCCATAAACACATTATTTTATGATCTCAAATTGGATGCCAAAATTCACTTCAAGAACATAGCAAAATCAAGTTTGATTTTCTTTACATTCATTTCTTCATCATATAACAACTTGTAGTGCATGCAGCATGATGATTTCAATCTACTATTCATAAAAAGACAAATTATTTAAGTGTTACTATAGTGGGAGACCCAATCTTAACAAATGTTAAGCACACACTGCTTAACTTGTCAAGGTCAGGTCTCATACCAGGCAGTAAAATCTGCCAGTACTGACCACCAAACAATATAGACAATTTGTTTCTTCCTGCCGTCTGTGCTGGTAAAGGGTCCCCAACTTCCGGTTATAAACATAGAAAGTTGTTATAATAATAGGATTTGTCCTTGCCTGCATTTTCTCAAGGATAAGAAGTCTGAAACTCAAAAAAAAGTGAGTAACAGACTGAAAGACGAGGCAAAAACCTGGACATTCTATGAAAACCTGGACAGTTGAGAGGTATGGAAGGTGAGTATAGATATACCAGACTGAGTTACAATGACTTTCTGACATTTGTTAAGTGCTTTACATGTTTGAAAGCTGGTAACTATTTAACACTTTTTCTGCATGCATTAGTACAAGTAGCAGATAAAGCTCCTTGCACTACCAAGAATTATGGTTGGGTCTTCAATCATATCCCTTAATTATATGTTGTTAACATTGATGGGAAGATTCACCTTTTGAGCTTTGCTTTTGAGATGAATTTCTTAGAATCCATGTCTTGAACACATAATAAGCTGGTTATGATCAGTGAACCACTCATAAACCTCTATGTTATGACCAGATACCAAATGATAACCCTAAAATCCATCTTTTACTTTATATAGCGAAGAATGGAAATTTCCACCATAATTTTATGGTGTCTGTCAAAGTTTCAAAAGGTATGTGTGCAGTGATTTGTAGATTGAAATTCTGAGATGATTTGCGATAATAGCAGTTCTTAATGTCTTCATACAGTGACTTGCCTTTTGATGATCTGCTGTACCGCAATATCACTGGATAGGCATAAGGGGAAATTCAATAAAGCCTTCATGGAGCAATTCTCCACGTAGGCATAGAGGCATGGCCCCAACATGGAACATGGCCAACGATCAATCCAATAAAAAGGGAGGAGGGGCGTGCTCGAGCGTGCAGACACAGAAGTGTCCATGGAATGCAAATCACCTCATAAGCTTGTAAAATCCATGCAAATGAGGTTGATATGCGATCCAATAAGCAGAAAGGCACCTGTGTAGATGCAGTGTTGGTGTTAGAAATGTAAATGGACAGAAACCGTGTACAGGAATGTAAAATTTAAACAGGGGCTGTAAATAGCCAAATAAAAGGGTGGATATTGCACTGTAGGTATGCAAATGGCCAAAACCATTGGCAGTGAGTCCAAAAAGCAATACAAATGAATAAAAAAATGTTTTTTTTTTTAATACATATATTACATATATTACATTTGCAGCAATGCACAAACATGACGTTATGAAAAAAATAATTAAAAAGTATAAAAAATGAAAATTAGACATTTTCAAAAATATTGCATTATAGTGCCTGGCATGCAGAGTTGTACAATAGCAGGCTTCAGTGGTTGCTATGGAGGCAGGTCCCAGAATAGTGAAGTATCCAGGATATACTCAACTACCTGTATGTAAATGAGCTGGGGTTACTGAATAGCAAAAAGGGCCACGGTGTCTGCAGATACAACCCATGATAGGGCTAGAGCCATGTAGGCAGTAGTAGAACAGGTAGCTGACATCAGAAAGGGGTGTGTCACACTATGTGTAAGTGTATTGGAGCTCAGCAGCACCTGTTTGCACTCAGCTACTCACTGCTAATCAGGGTGGGTGTGTCCGATGCTGCTAAACTGTGTTTGGTTCTGTGGCACATATTTTAGCTGGTTTAAGAAAAGCTGAGCATGACCATACACAGGGGAGTGTCCAAACTGCTGAGCACTGTTTACACTAACACCTCAGGTTTGCACGTCATGCCCCAGTGCTTAGCAGTGAAAGAATTAAAAAAAAAAGAAATAGCTAGGGGCAGCCAATCAAGTAGAAATCACTGATGAGCTCTGTTCAACAGACACTGGTCCATTCAAACCCCCAGTGATATACCTGTCAGGTGGAATGCATCATAGTGAGCCAATCACACAGGCTGCTTTTGCAGCACACCAGTATAAAGTATGCATACACCCTACAATCTGATTTTTCCCACATCCTCTGTACCACTGGAGTACACACTTGGGAATTTTAACTGACAAAAGTGATAGAGGCTGCTACTGCTGTGCTACATCTGCATGTGCTAGAGGCTGAGGTCAGTGATGATGCTGATGCTGACAACATGCCCAGACTGAGAAGGAGAAGAGTGTTCAAGCCCAGCATAACCTTAAAGGGGCTACATGAGCTGGGATTGTAGAGCACTACAAGGTGGACAGGGACATACTACAAGAACTCACCAAGCTTTGCCACCCTCAACTCAGACCCAGAGCCAACAGAGGGGAACCCATCCAAATGGAAACAAATGCATGTGTAGCCCTTAGAATATTAGTTACAGGTACTTTTCAAAGACCAACTGGGGACATAATGGGAGTTGCACAGGCATCTGCATCCAGGGTACTCAACCAGTTCCTGGATGCCATGCAAGCACATGCCGGTCAGCATATTCATTTACCCTGCACCCCTGAGGAGAGGAACAGAAATATGCATCTCTTCCACAGTGTAGAAGTAGGCCCCACAGTGTAGCAGTAAGGTCATAGGACAGATGTTTGACTGTCAATGCTAGAGTCCCCTACTCTCAACATGCCCATGTTCCTATACATCTGCAGTAAATTCTGTTTGCAAGGTAATAACAGCAAACCACACAATCCCAGGGCTGTCCCAATCAACGTGGTGACATATTCCATTTCCGCAATATGCAGAGGTTGATGTGCTATTATGTTTGTGCTTGATAGTGTCAGGAATTGAACTGTACTGTCTGATGGCTGCTGTGGCTTAGTGGTCTATGTACATTACCATGGTTGATGGTGCTCATGATTTGAGACTACCTGTGTCTAGTATTTTGCAGGTAAGCTACACCTATGGTAAGAGGTCTACAGAGAGTCCATATATCACTATTTGTTACTGCAGGAAAACTGAACAAAGACAGAGACAATGGATGGACAGGGGGCCACAGATATGGACAGTACAGAGCTCTGAGTAACCTAGATAGTGGCTAGTAGAACAGCAGGTTGTAACACGTCAGAGTAGCAGCAAGATGTCAAGGCTGTCATGTAACTGTATCAGTACTTACATCAAGTCAGTGGGCACCATCATACCCCTCAAATATAAGAGTGTCACAGAATGTCCTCAGTTTTGTCTCAAATATATATATATATATATATATATATATATATATATATATATATATATATATATATATATATATATAGTATGTTTTCCATAACATTGCATATTTCTGGCAAACTTCTGGTGAATCAACAAAGATTGATGTGATAAAATACTGACAGACAGTTGAGATGCACACTTCAAACCCATCAGAACATTTATGCTAATACAAAACTTGAATTCTACCAACTGTGTAAGGTTGTAAGTGCAATATGAAACAGTTGTCCCTATGTTTGTGCCTGGGTCTGTGTCCCACTTTTATACATGGCTTTGTCCAGATCTCTGGCTTCAAGAGGTTGAGAGGTATGACACCATGTAGCCTTAGAATAACAGTACAACACAAACCATCTGAGGACAAGAGCAGACATATGGGGCACAAGGCTGGACATCTTGCAAAGCAGGTACAGAGGTGTGAAGTCTACATCACATACACCAGTCGCAGCATATCTACAACGACACAGAGCAGCAACTGTGGAGAAACCCAGTAACTGGAACAGTGGCAGGACAAAGGCCCACATATAAGGAAAAGGAGGATGTAATGACCAGACAAATGTAGAAAGTGCAGAATAGAACAGTTTGTACAGTAGCATGGGTTCCAGGCAGTGTATGGAGTCAGTAACCCAAATGTCTGTCAGCAGTTCCTCATGTCAATCTTCAAGGATCTGCCACTGATGTACCAGGAAATCACATTAGTATGTAAAATGTACCAGACATATGATGCAAAACCCTGTCCAGTCTAATGCACTCAGTACACATCCTAGATATGAGTCAGCTATTACAGCCAGCACACAGCCAAGAAATCCCTTGGACATCATGTCAGGGAGGTGCTGGACTGTTTAATCAGGTGCAGCAGCCAATTATCTGTAGCACACAAACTCTCGGACTGGAGTACAGGTAGGTCTGAGCTGGAGTCCCCTTGTATGTACCGATGGTCACACTGGGTATGGTCCTACACTTAACTAATTTCAGCCCATGTGTGAAGACATATCTGACAATAGAACTGAGATGTCCAGATATCTCTGTGCATACAGACAGCATTGTATACCTAACTGTCTCTACCTGTCCCCATCAGACATGATTGCCCATATCTATCAGTATGGGGCACATATAAGATATATATGGATTTGCAGAGTTTTATATAGATATATATAGTTACCTATGAAAAGATTGAGCAGCTGAAATATCGAGCATCATATGGTCGAGACCATATGGTCGATATTTCAGGTGATCAATCACTGTAAAGTATTAAAAAAACAAATAAAACAACAACCATGAAGACATTATTGCAGGGGGCAAGCCCCCCTGCACCCCCACACCCCCTACTTAAATATACCAACTCTGAGATCACACTACACTAACAATACAGTGCAGAATGGGAATTATTCCTATTCCCTGCTGTAGCGTAATCTCAGAATTGGTATATTTAAGTAGGGGGTGTGGGGGGCACAGCCCCCCCCCACATGGGAGGGTGCATAATGTCTTCATGTTTGTTGTTTTTTTTTGTTTGTTTTTTTTAATACTTTACAGAGATCGATCATCTGAAATATTGACCATATGGTCTCGACCATATGGTGCTTGATATTTCAGCTGCTCGATCTTTTCATAGGTAAATATTATATATATATATATATATATATATATATATATATATATATATATATATATATATATATATTTATATATATATATATATATATATATATATATATATATATATATATATATAGGTAACATATATATCATATATAGACAGACAGAGGGGCACACACACACACACACACACACACACACACACACAGAAAGGCATATATAGTGATGTATTGCTGCATCCACTTGTACACCAAGTGTAACCAGTGGTGTGTGAAAATAGTACGGTGAGCTGTAGTGTGAAATAGTAGGTAGTAGACATTCTAATCTCATATCAGCTACCTTGTGCATGTGTGGGAGTGTTTGTGTAGATATTTCACATACCACAGTTTACACACACCCATCAGGGCTATGTTTGTGCAATGATCACACATTTTATAGTCCTGTGACCAGTGTCCTCCACAACAGTGGCCTCCCTTTTAACAGCTGCTGTTATCCACCCCAACAACACTGGCAGACACTCTCCAAATGCATAGGCTCTGTGGTGCATGCGATAACTACATAGCACTGCAGTATATACAACTAGATAGGTTGTGTGTCTAATCCCAGCAATGGCAACTCAGAGCGTGTGTGTGTGTAAATATATGCCCTTGCAGCAGGGTGTCTGTCTTGCCTATGTGTGTGCAATGCCAGTAAATTTTAAGGGCTGTGCCTACCTGTTATCCCCCTGTGGCTTACTTCACAGGGCATGCTGATGTCATCCACCTTAGAAGCACAGTTAGACACTCTCCAGACACATAAGCTCTGTGATGCATGCAATATGTACGTAATACTATAGTGTATGGAACTAGATATAGAGAGGCTCTAATCCCAGCAATGGCAACACAGTGAGTGTGTGTGCGTGTTTGTGTGTGTGTGTGTGTGTGTGTGCGTGTGTGCGTGTGTGCGTGTGTGCGTGTGTGTGTGTGTGTGTGTGTGTGTGTGATGGTTATACCATTTTAAGGGCCTGTGCAAACCTGCTAACCCTCTCATTGACAACCCAGTTAGGCCTACTAGTGTCATCCACCTTAGAAGCACAGTTAGACACGCTCCCAACACAATAGCTCCATGGCGTATGTGATATGTACATAGTACTATAGTGTAGAAAAGTAGGGGTCAAATCTCAATACTGGCAACTGTGTGAGTATATGCATGTGTGTATGCATATCTTCTTGCAGCAGTGTGACTGTCTTGCCTGTATGTGTGATGGTTATACCATTGTAGGGGCCTGTGCCAGCCTGTTAACCCCCCCCATTGGCAAGTCATTTATGCATCCACCTTAAAAGCACAGTTAGACATGCTCCCAACACAGTAGCTCCATGCCGCATGCAATATGTATGTAGTACTATAGTGTAGATAGGTAGGGATTCTAATCTCAGTACTGGCAACTGTGTGAGTGTATGGTTGTGTGTATGCATACTTCCTTCCAGCAGTGTGACTGTCTTGCCTGTATGTGTGCAATGGTTATACCATTTTAAGTGTCTGTGCAAACCTGTTAACCCCCCATTAGCAACCTTTACAGTGCATGCAGATGACAACCACCTGAATAGTAGTGGCAGACACTGCAAAAATATATAAGCATATATGGCATTAAATATACTGATCCCAAGGATATTGCCAATATTGCAGATTGATTCAGTGCCAACTTCACTCCCCTCTCACCCTCTAAATAGCCCATCTCAATACTGGAAGATTGCCAAATTCCGGTAATAACGGCCACACAGGTAAAAAACACACTCTTCAAAGCTAAGAATACAGTATTCATGGGACCAGATGACATCCCGGGCTGTGTACTACATGAACTACAAAATGAACTGGCACCTCACTTAAGTGTCATGTTTAATCATACCCTCACCTCAGGCTTCGTACCCACTGAGTGGCGCACAGCTACAGTTATCCCACACCACAAGGGGGGATCCACATTGGATCCCGGGAACTACCGCCCCATCAGTCTGATGAGCCTGATCTGCAATGCCATAGAACATATTATAATGGAACTTATAAACAAAGACATTGGCAACCTTAAAACACTGGAGCCCACCCAGTTTGGGTTCGTGAAGGGTCGATCCTGTCTACTGAACCTTATTAACTTCTTCGAATCATTCTCCAGAGCCGTGGGTGAGGGTAAGACAGTCCACACAGCCTATCTGGACCTTGGCCAGGCCTTTTACACCATCCCCCACTCTGGAATCATAGATAAACTTACTAAGCTGGGCATTAATCCCTATGTCACTTGATGGGTTGCCAACTGGCTTACTGACAGAACCCACACTGTAAAAGTAGCTGACTCCAAATCCAGCTCCAGACAGTGGAGTACCTCAGGGTTCAGTCCTGGGACCTCTCTTGTTTGGCATCTACTTCTCTGAAGTACAGGCCAACACTAAGGGACTCTGATTAACAAAGTTCGCAGATGACTGCAAACCGGGAGCCATTATTGAATTGCCAAATGATGTGGATACTCTACAAAAGGGCCTTACAGAAACAGATGCTTGGTGACAGAGCCATGGGCTCAAGCTCAATGCCAAGAAATGTATAGTTATCCCCTTTGGTAAAAAAAACAAGTATCCATGAATTATCACATAGGTGGCAGTACACTAAACACCAAAAGTGTGATAAGAGACTTAGGGACACAGGTGGACAGTGGTCTCACCTTCAATAACCACATTGCCACAACAGTCAGAAAATCCTTCTATGTGGCACACCTCATCACTAAGGGCTTTTCATCCAGAGAAAAGGAGGTCATTGTCCCACTGTACTCATCCCTCATTAGACCCATTATAGAATACAATGATCCATTTGGTATGTACCTCTCAAGACATCTGCAACAACTGGAAAGGCTGCAGAAATACAAGAATCACAGGATGCCCTATGCTGACCGCCTTAAAAAACTCCAGCTATACTCTGTCGCATATTGTCTACTCTGAGGCGATCTCTATTTAACATATAAGGCCACGTCAAACCCAGAGCTGTTGTACATGCTACACTTAAAGAAATCCCAATCCCTCAGAGCCACATGCTCCAGGGATCTAAATCTTGTCATCACAATAAACAAAACATGCTGGAGGGATAGGTTCCTGACCCAGAGACTCCCCAGTCTCTGGAATAGACTGACCATACATGTCAAGCAGAGCACCTCTTTGGCCCTCTTCAAAAGGAACCTTGATGATTGCATGGGAGAAAGGAAATTCACCCCAGGGATCATGTCAGTCGCCCTGCTAGACAGGGGTCCAGGGAAGTAAATAGTGTGGGAAGAAATAGTCAGGGAATTGTTATCGCTAGGCTTGTATAAGCCCTAGGGCTGATAGCCTAGTACCAACCTATGAACCTATGAAGATCCATGGCACATGCAATATGTATGTAGAGCTATAATATTTACAACTAGACAGGTAGGAGTTCTACTCTCAACCAGGGCAGTTCATGACTGTGTGTGTGTCCATATATCCTCTTACAGCAGCATGACTGTGTTAGGGCCACCACTTGTCCCACTGTGCAGGTTGCAGTCTATGTTTGGACAGGTGTACCTGTGAAAACAATTTAACCAATACATGCATCATGAGAATGTAGGACAACAAACATATCCTACATTTGTGTCATTGTTGCATAAAGCAGTTATTTTACATCAGAAACACATTAATGTTATGAGAAATAGCATAATTTTGGCAAAAAACTGAGAGGTCCTGTCCTTTTCACTTGCATGGGTATGATTTGTCCTGGCATCTGTCATGATTCTACACAAAGTGTCCCACATTGGCCATTTGATAAGGTGGCAACTCTAGTCTGTCTTGCCTATGTGTGTACAATATGTATACATGATGAGGCCCTGTGAGTAACTGCTGCCCCTAAATATCCCACATGTATGTGGGCATGAATGCTAACCACCACCACCCACATTTGTAGGTACTGACCAGGGCTCTGGTGCATGTAGTTGAGTGCTGTCTGTCATTGACCCACCAAATGATGTTAACACACTACAACAGTGTCATACTCCAAGTACAGACTGGTGGCAAAGTCCTGACCTCAAGCTAAAGGCAGAAAACTGTGCCATCATACCATTCATTAAGGACACTTCCACACTGTTTGCCACATCAACAGAAACCCTCTAAACACTCAATCTGTGTTGAGAGACCTGGGTACTCAGGTTGATAACAATTTCACATTCAACCATCATGTAGCGGCAGTGGTCAGTAAAGCCTACAGTAGTACATGGTTCACCTCATACATAAAGGGATTGCATCCAGAAAAAAAGGTGGTCATTACATCTGTATAGTCCTCAGTCAGTAGACCAATAAGTTACAACTATGCCCTGTGTGGTATGTATCTATTCAGACATCTGCACCAACTAGAAAGGCCATGGTAATACTTACAAAGGTAATCCATGGCCTCCAACACCTGTTCCATGCAGACAGACTGAAATCAGTAGTTCTCCACTTGGTATCAGACAGGTTGACCAGAGGTGGGCTGTGTCACACCTACAAGGCAATATTGGACATTGGCATTCAACAGCTGCTCCATATATGTGAGTCTACCTCCTCACATATTACCTGCATGCTGGGTGCTGTCACCAAATTCACTAGTGAAGTGGACATGCCCCAAGAAGATCTCATTCAGACACATGACAGGTGCCAGAAAAATGGCCTCAGGCTGCATACCATGACATGCAGTGTCATCCCCTTTGGGGAGAGTGACATCCTCACATATTATCACAGTGCTAACAACATCCTAAGCATGCAATCAGTTGAGAGTGATTTGTGCACACAGGTTAATGGCAACATGGCATTTGACCACCATGTTGCTTCTGTTGTAAAGAAAGCCTTCTACATGGCCCACCTCATACATAAGGGCATGTCATCCATGGACATGAGGTTCATAACATCCCTGTATTCCCCCCAATAAGGCCCAGTAGTGAGTATAACGCCCCTTTCATCATGTACCTCGCAAAACATGCAGCAGCTGGGTAGATCACGGAGGTTCCTCACCAGGGACTACCAGGGCCTTAAAAATCTACCATACACAGATAAGCTATAAGCTCATCCCTCTGCACTATCATGCAGACTATGCAGAGGTGACCTCTGTCTGACATACAAAGCAATCACAGACTCCACTTTGATGGGACTGCTGCACAACTGAAACTCAAGATCCACTCTTTTAACCCACACATACCCACCTTCAACCTGGTGTGTGGCATCAACAGGACTTGCTAGTGGGTCAGATATTTGTTCCACACACTTGCCCAGCTGTGGAATGGACACCCTGTCCACATCAGGCAGAGTACCTATTGCCACCTTTTCAAGAGAAACCTGGATGAATGGACAATTAACAGGACATAAACCCTTGGAATACCACATGTGTCTCTGTTGGACTATGGCATTGAATGCTGACTTGCATACACATGTGCTAAACACCAGGCTAGGCTTCTGAGGGCCTCAGGGCCAATAGACTAGTAACCTTGTATGATCCTAGGTATACCAGTTATGGCCCTGTGTGCTGTGACAAACTGAGCTGCCATGTGTCAACAACCATCACTGCCTTCTACTGTGGTATGTCCCCTATGAGTGACATACCAGTACCATGTCATACAGCCACCATCCGATAAATACATGAGTGGGTAGTACACGTTCATGGGGACAGTGCAGCAACATCAACAATACAATTACAGACAGAACTGCAAACATGTTGTAAGGTATCCTCCTTGTGGGTGCCCAACATCCGCAGTACACAGATATTTGCAGTATGTGTGCATGTGCCTGATATATGTGGACCCACTGCCAGACAAATATGGATGTCTGGAAAACAGTTGGACAATATGTAAGGGTTGTTTCCAGAATGTGGGGAATCTATCTGTCACATGGCAGACACCTCAGCAAACAGTTATGGTACTTTAATGTCTGTTACTGTATTCATTCCCTTACATTGCATGCTCTATATGTACACTCAGTTACTGAGGTGGAACCTGTGTCCCCCACTACTTCTGCCTATAATCTGCTGTCCTGCTACAGGAGGTCAACAGATATGCTAGCCATAGCTTTCAAGATATGACATACAGGTGTTGAGCACACAGTGACCTATACAGAGTACATCAGGAACAGTCAGGGACACCTGGATAATGTTTGAACCATGTATTTGTGATATTCACAGACTGAGAGGAGCAGACTGACAGTGCATCATGTGATATGCCAGCTGTATCCACCACTACTGACTGTCGCTATTATCTAATACACAATCCAGTAGCATTCATACATGAGATGACCATTGCTGGGGGACTCAGGGGCCAGAACTGTGACCTATGTCACAGTAGACAGAGCCAAAGTGAAACCTGTAGCTGCTATACAGCTGAGTAACAGCAACATGTAATTCCAATATATTTATCACAGACATGTATTGTTGTAATACCAATTTCCCATGACTGAATTCTCCCATCTGTGTCCCATTACATGGGGAACACTATTACATACCTGTATAGTGCTGTACTCCTGTATATGCAGAAATCCTGTGGCAGAATGCTAGGATAGCACAGTCTGTCATCATAAGGAAAGTCACAGACCTGTGTACCATAAGCAGCAGCTTGCCTTTTGTAGGTAATGTTCATGAACAGTTGATTGCCTGTACACCAATCTGTGGCTCAGACTTGCTAATTGCATCCAGAACAGCTGGGTTGCATTTCATTAGCCAAAGTTATGGCAACACAGTACTGTATTTGAGGTCTTCCTGTAGGCCTTGGTCCTTTTCCTGGCCTGTGAGAAGGACATTATTGAGGTGTGGGGACTACAGCATCACAGATGGTAGGTTGAAATACTATCCACCATTTGGATTTATGTGGTATGTCCACATTTTTGCATGCTATGTTAGGTCATTGTGAACAGTTTACTGTTTAACAATGTGGGTTGAGGTCAGTAAGGAGACAGACAGATGTGAGTGTCATACGTCATTTGCATCACAATATGCATCTGCTGCAGTAGCCTCTGGTCTATCAGCTGTGTAGGTTTGTAGGGGAAGACTTTGACATATGTCACTGTCACATGACCATCCCCCACCACTACCACTTTCTGTATGGGTGCTGTGTGGATTCCCTGTTCTAGTTATTTGGAGGTATGTTAGGTCTGTAGCAGGTAGCTGAACATACTGATGAATATGTTGCAGGCTACAGCTGCTGCATTCTGTCCAGGAGTCATACTGGGGATTGTGAACACACTGTGGGACAGCAAGCTGTATATGTGAGAGATCAGTGTCACCTCTGTTGTCACACCATAGCCAGGGTGAGGGTACCCATAACAGTCCAGGTAAGGTAGGTGACATTTAGGACACCTATACATATTTGTGAAGTGTGTCCCAACCTACAGTCCTTTGAGGTGCTAATCTGGGTGGCAGCAACTGCAGTAGCAGCAACCAGTTCTGCTTAAAAGGATCAGTCATTTCATTGTTTTGACAACCATATACTTGACATGCAACACACTAGAATGGAAGCTAGGACTGTGGGTGGAAAAGGTTCAGCATGCTATGAATGTAATAGACTGAGCTACAGAGTCAATACTACAGCAGGTGCATCTGCAAGACATATGTGCGTGCATACAGTCTGTTACACAGGATTTGCATGAATATGTGTGATTGGATGGGTATGACATGTGACACTGAACTGTCTGTCATGATTTCATGATCTCAACGTGTACTGACTTGCCAGTACTTCAGCACATAGCATAGGTTGTGAGACAACTGTGCCAAATGTAGGTGGCACAACTGTGGACATTCTGCAACAGTCTGTACAGTTGTCAGCTCTACCTAATATCCTAGGCCTCATATACATCCAACAACATTTATTTGTCTGTGTACCGGTTTGGTGTCTTTATCACAGTCCTAAGTACATTGCCATTTTTCCGATTTATAAGTACAAGCAGTGTGTCACTGGCAATAAGGATATGTTTATGGCAACACCTGATGTACTTCAGAGCTGAGTGGCCTAGTCGACTAATGCACTGTGCTGTAGTTGACAGGATGCTGGGTTTGAGACTTGGAAGTGCTGAAATTTTTTCTGATGTGCATCACTGATAATCGGATAAGTTTATGGAAACACCTGTTATTCTTGAAAGCTGAGTGGCCTAGTGGGCTATTTGGCAGCTTCCTGGGTTCAAGACTTGGCAAAATGATCATTTTGCTGATGTGCAGAACAGTGTTAGAAAGACAGAAGGTGATTAAAGCAGTTTTAAGCAGGTTTGCATGGGTTTGCGCAACACAATGCAATACGAAGCAGCACTTAGCCCCACTTAAACCTGTGGTATTTTCAAAAAAAAAGAAAAGAAAAAAGGGGCAATAGGAAAGTGGTGAAATGGGGGAAAGCAGGGGGAAAAACAATGGGAAAGGCAGGTAGGAATGTGCAGGATAGGTGTAGAAAAGGACCATAGCTCTCCATTTCTTCTACAGCAACAGTTGTTCAGATTTTGGACAATTTGGAATTTGGAGCCTTACATCCCAGAGGGAGGGGTGTGGGTGACATAACGTTGTTCATTAATTGCTGTAATGACTGATTGTTGACAGTGTATGTGTGGGCAAAATGGAGAGCTATGTATGGGGCGGTATTTTTTTGTGAGACAGATGCCCATTTTTTTTTTAATGAAAGACTGGAATGCTGGGCAAGGGATATAGGTACGTGTGGGAAAGTAAGTTGGGTAGGAGAGGTAGCATTTGCAAACAGACAAGATAGTAAACAGGTCTGGTGTATGACACATGAGGGGGATAAACACCTTGGATGGGTAGGGTGTTGTAGAATTGGAAAACCAAGTGACCCCAGAAGGCAGCAGTGGGACTGAGCTTCCCACCCATAGACAGTCACCACTGCTCCTTCATGGCCCCAAAGCTGGCTCTGCTGGGGGTTGGGTGCCATAGCCAGCCTAACCCTCCAGGTCAGCCAGTCTGCCCTCAATCCAGTGCAGTCAAATATCCAAATCACACTGGACAATCCAGCGCACCAACTCCGGGAGATGTCGTTGGGCGACCACTCCCTCTCCACACCTGGTCCTGGGGGGATGGGTCCCGTCCCATGGGGTAATTCCACCCGTAGGAGGTGCAGGACCAATGGACAGTGCAGATCCATGTCTGAGACCTGGTGCCATGGCCGGTTAAGGTAGGGTAGGTGGATCCGCAGGAACTGGCCTACCCAGTTGAGCTATGATGAGGTTTTTCAAAGTGTATAGGATAGTAATGAAGAGAACATAGTTGCAACAGCATGCAGAACAAATCACATAACCCAGTAACATAACATGCAATAGCATATAAAACACAGCAATAATTGGGATAACAGTCAGTATTGTAACAGCATGCCAGTAACAGTTATGGCATAAGGCCAATAACTTAGGTAATTTAACAAGGTATGTTAGTATGCAACCATTGTAATACATGACAATAATAAAACACAAGGCCCAACATAATATTTTGTGAACAACATATGTCAAAAGTAAACCATACCCAATGTATAAGAATAATAAATTATGATGTGGATAAGGGGTGGGGGGATAGGAAATCATGCCATTACTACCAGTATAGGCTATATTATTTGCAACAGAACTCTTCTATACTCTACAGATCTGCCCTTACATTATGTATACAAGTGCCCTATAGCTTTCTGTAGCACCTACATACCTCTCACACTATCTACATGGGACAGTATGGGCCAAACTGTAACACCTGCAGGTATATAACTGCAGAGGATATTACAGTTCAGGGAAACATATGTGACTACCAAGGAGACAGATGTAGTGTGACTGTGCTATTCCAATAAATCAGGTGGCTGTTAAATCTGTGTCCCAGGGATTTGGCAACAGTGATCACAGTCCATAACAGCATGATGCTTGAGAGACATGTATCGTGCACGGTACTGATTGTTTATGCTTACCATGCTGTACTTGGCAGGCTTGGGGTTAGACTATCAGCAGACATTCACAGTCACACCAGGCGTACAGCCATATCAAGACTAAACACTTTAAATTATTTTAATAAGTTGTAGTATTGCACATGTTGACTGCTCATTTACTGCAGTCCTATCAGCTTGCTGAGCATTGCTGTTAACACTCTGCTACTTCTGGACACACAAATTAGTAATCCATTTGAACAAATAATACAGCCATTTACTTACCTGTAATTCCTGTGGGGAGAACACCTGTTAACAATACATAACAGTTTCTATTAATATTTAGCAATACTTGTCCCTGGATTTGAACCTGTGTGTGATAAAGTATATAGCATACCTAATGTTTATTACATTGAGGTACTGAGCCATTCTTGAATATTGATTGAGTAATGTATGCCTAGAGCTTACCTGGTTACAAAGTGTGATCTGGTAAGAGAGGGACAGGGTCATACAAGACTGCAGTGACACTTGAACACACATGCATGAGATTTATGAATGACAGAGATAGTATGTGAACTGTGTATTAATACTTGGAATGCAGGTGTGCACATTTAACCTGTAGTGTATGGGAATATGCGTGATGTGTACAGACCATATTGGACTGCTGGGTTGCCTACCTGACCCATATACAGTTGCAGAAGGTATATTTGCAGTCTATTGTATTTTTATTTTATTTTATTTTACATTTGTTGACCGGGCTAGTCTAACTGGATATATGTCCAGTTTCAGTAGAGGCCCAGGGAGAAAAGCTCCAATGAACACAACAGTAATAACAAAGTTAAAGGTTACAATAAAAATAAACACAGACAGTAAGTAACCAGATAGTAGGTTACAATAAAATAGCAATAGCAGATATTTCAAAATACATTGTATTGTACATAACAATGACTGTGTACAGAATTTCGGATATAATATTCAGAAGAAGTAAATAGTTAAACATTACAGTATTTTTACAGTTCCTGTTTTCATTTATGCTGCACAATATTGAGTAATAAGAAAGTAGAAACTAGGAAGTATTAGAACAGGGGTGAAATTTTAGCCAGGGTTACTGCAAGGGCATAACCAGTGCATTCTAAGGAATAATTTGAGTTTTTGTTTCAAGAGGGGTAGGGAAGGAGGTAAAGTAAGTTCATTAGGTAGAATGTTCCAGTTTTTACCAGCTGTGTCTGAGAGCACAGAGTCACCCTGCCATGTTGTTGGACTTACTTATGCTAACTAATAGTTTATTTGATGAGCATAAGGTATTAAGATTTTGATAGGGGGTTATGAGGTTTGAGAATATTGGAGTTTTGTTAGGTTGATTAAGGACCTTACTGGAAATGGTAAGTTGGTTGAATTGAAGCTGATTTTGTAGTTCAAGCCATCCTAGTTGTTTTAGGTTCTGACAGTGATGGTTTCTGAAGGGATTACCAGTGGCCAATCGGGCAATGTTATTATAGGTACTAGCTAGTTTGAGCAGGTTGTTTTTTGTTAGGTTTGTGTAAATTGGTGAGGCATAGGGCAGTGTAGAGATAAGATGAGAGTGTGCAATAGTAGTTCTAGCTGTAGAAGTAAGGAAGGGTTTGATCCTATATAGAGAGCCCATTTTTGTTAACTGCTTTTATGGTGTTAATATGAGTGTTGAAGTTAAGGTTGTTATCTATTGTAATTCTTAGGAGTTTGGTGGTAGAGTCAGGAGAAATGAGGGTACCATTTTTAGAGATAACTGAGAAGTCTATTGGGGTGGACTTACAGGTAGGAGTAAAGAGCAGGAGTTTTGGGGCTTTTTTGGGATTCAAGAGAAGACAACATTTTAAAAACCAAGTCTCTACTGTGTTAAACACCTTCTGAGATAGGGAATGCAGTTCAGAGGAGGAAGTAGCTGTGTGGATAAGTGTAGAGTCATCTGCATATTGTATACAGGTAACTTGAGGAATAACTAAATGCAAATCATTGACATAAATTGAGAATAGTAGAGGACCTAGAATAGAGCCTTGGGGAACACCCAAGGTGACTGGCAGGTGGGATGATAGATTATTCTCCTAAAGCACTGCTTGCTGCCTATTGCTGAGGTAGGAAGTAAACCATTGTATAGCTAGCGTATCAAGAGAAAGTGATTTGAGAATGTTTATAAGCAAAGAGTGATTTACCATGTTGAAAGCTTTTAAAAGATCAATAAAGAGAGCTAAAGAGAGAATATTATTATTATTATGGTTTCTGTTAATAGAATCAGTGAAGGATAAAAGGGCAGTAGTGGTACTATGGAATGGCCTAAACCCATGCTGGGTATTAGCTAGTATGTTGTGCTGAATTAAATGGTAAAGTAGCTGATGATGAATGCATCTTTCCATGATTTTAGCTAAAGGGGATAGTAGGGCTATAGGTCAATAGTTAGAGTATTCATTTGAGTTGCCACCTTTATGTAGGGGGATAATGTGAGAAATGTTTCCATATGGCTGGGATGGTTCACTCATTAATGGTTCTGTTTATAAATATAGATATAGAATAGGCTACAGATGTAGCTACCTTTTGCAGATATTCAACTGGGATCTGGTCAGCAGATGGAGTACAAGGCTTCAGTTTTTGGATGAGTTTGTAAATAAGATTTGTAGAGATGGGTTGCAATCGAAATGTAGGAAAAGGGCTAGTATTGGGGATCAGAAAGCTAGAGTTGCCAGGGGATAGCTGGCTGGCCAGAGATTGTATGGCCTCAGTAAAGAAGGTATTGAAGGTGTTAGCGGTTTTGATGGGGGTCTCGTGGATAGCGTCTGTTGGGGCTGGTGTACTGGAGTGACCAGGGTGTAGGAGTCTATTGACACTTGCCCAGAATCTCTGTGGGTTATTTTGGTGTTTTTGCTGCATTTTACAGTAGATGTATTTTTTTATCTGAGAGTATTTCTTTTTTTGTCATATTTCTCAGCTGTCTAAATAGTTGTTGATCTGCTGTATTTTTAGTACTTCGCCACCTAGCCCAGGTTTTATTTCTGTGTAGGATTTTTTGCCTGGTTTCTTTAGAGAGCCAAGGTGCTGGTTTTGACTTAATTCTGATTGTGCGCTTAGGTGCATGCTGGTCAAGAATAGTTAAGAATCTAGAGTTGAACTATTTAACAACCTCTTCAAGTGGGAGGGTTTTTAGGTGAGACCAATTGCAAGCACTAAGTTCACTTTGGAATAGCCCTAGGTTAAAATGCTTGTTGTTCCGAATAGTCCTATATCTTGCAGGGTGAGAAATATTAATATTTTCCCTGATTATGTAGGTCAATGAGTGATCACTTACATCGTCAGGGAAGGTTCCTACCTTATAAGTTTGGTGGAAGTTATTAATAAGAATCCAGTCTAAGGTAGTCTCTTTTTTATTTGGTTTGTTGATTCTAGTAGGGAGGTAATGGTTTGAGAGAAGCCATGAAGGTTAATATGGGAGGTTGGATGTTCAGTATTGATGCTCTTCCAATCAATATTAAAGTCACTTTAAATAATGCAGGCATTAAAAAACAGCTGTTATTCCACAATGTATGCACTACTAACTTTATTCCCTTATTGATTCTGAATGCAGTCTACAGCTTGCCTGCAGCAGCATAACTAAGTTCAGGAATGCATATTGCTGAAATGCAATGGTTAACACAAGACAATCCTGAGAGAAACACACTATAATACCTTAGCCACTAGTATTTTAGGTTCAGATCTTAGTGCAGGATAAATATCATCATGCATTATATCTTGTAGTAGAGCTCCATATCTACACTTTAGCAAAACAGTTCTTTATCGGCTAACCTTCAGTCACTTCATGGTATTATTCTCGTGTTTACTTCACAGCACTTGTAATACTTGACTTCTTGACCAACAGCCCAAAATACGCACAACATTTGGCAAAACTCAGCTTTATTCAGGGTGACATTAAACAATGATTGGTATACATCTAACAGTCTTTATTGAGGAACAGTTTAAATAATGCAGGCATTAAAAACAGCTGTTATTCCACAATGTATGCAGTACTAACTGTATTCCCTTATCGATTCTGAATGCAGTTGTACTTTATTTCCTTACAATTATGTCTTTACAATTATGAATGCAGTTGATGTATTCCCTTAACATTTATGAATACTTTCTTACCATTTCAGCATTATTAATACAGTATAAACTTTTATTTCCATGACATTATTAATGCAGCTGTAACTTTCTTTCCTTAACATTAACAGGTTTCATGCTTCCATCTGTATTGAACTGTGCCTTACTCACTCATATCAGTCCAGGTCTATGACCACATTCATTGAAGTACACTCACAACAGAATATGCCTACTGGCAGTTACTACTGTACTCTTTCTTATTTATATTAGTATATATTGTAAGATATATCTGTACTCATCACACTCTCAGTGCAACCTGGCCAGGTGCCCTGCAAGGGCCTCCAGGTTGGGAGCTCTCACCTCTGCAGCTTTGGGGAAAAAAGAAGACCATTAGGCATACCTGTCTATCACATATTCATACTAGCATTTTGCAAAACATTCTTACAATACTTACAAACTTGTGAGGCATTGTCTGCCTGAGAATCTTGGATCCAAGTGGCCAAGAGATCCCCCCTCTTCTGCTTCCAGTCGTCTGGTGATGCACCTGCTCACCTATGCGGGTGATACCAGTTGCACTGGTGAGGTTGTGTGCCAGCCAGTCCCAGGCCTCTGATTTGTATTCTGACCTCTGGTACTGGCCCTGCAGCAGCCGGATGTCATGGTCTTTCACAAGGCGTCCAACCATGACGTTGGACTCCAAAATGCCCCACCACTGCACCTGGAAGTAGTGTGCAGTCTCTGCAATTCCTGCCATAGCTCCTTGCACAGATCAAAGTCCAAAAGGCTCTGGCTGTATTCCCACCTGTTGCACTTAAATAAGGCTGTTTTCCCACCCTTTACTGTTATTGGGCCATTTTTATAAATGCCAGACTTCACTTAGCACCATGAAAACCTGCTGAGCTCAGCTGAGCAGTGCTTAAACTGGAAATTCTTAGCACAGCTTAGCGTGCGCAAACCAATTTAGCTGAGCTGAGGACTGCTTAGACTTGGATTGCTTAGCAGTCCCCAAACTAGCTAAGTGGAGCTGTGCATTGCTAAGCACTCTACAACAGGTCCTGTTTAAGCACTGCTTAGCTTGGCTTAGCAATGCTTAGCTATGGGCAAACTACATTTCAAAAAGAAAGAAAAAATAAACAAAGCAAAACAATACTAATATTACATTATGTATTTATTACTGCTGCTTTATTATTCTTTGCATGTATTGCACTTTTATATTTCTTGACCTTCTGTATTTTAATGTTTTATCTTGGAGTGTGTATTTTACATATTTTGGACCTGTGTAACTGTATCTTTTCTCCTCGGGTCTCCACTGAAGATAGGGTTCTCTCCCAGTTGGACTAAACCGGTTAATAAATGTCAGTGCATACATAATTAACAAAAATAAAAATAAATGACATATTGCTATCAACTGTAAAAAGCTGAATGGTTTGTCTCTGCATTCGAACCGTGCACCTACCATGCACAGGGCCATGCCTCTAACCATTCAGCTACAAGGATATGTTAGAAGCTGTTATACATTTCTGTATATCTCTGCACTACTTTAAACACAGTGCCACACCTCACCGTGCCATGCAAACCTGCTTAGCAATGCTTAAACATGACATCTGTGGTTAAAATTAAAAGTATCCGGTTTCTATTTTTAGATCTCCGGCTCTTGTCCATTGCTAAGCACCGCACCACGCAAACACACACACACACAAAAAAAAAATACGAATTAACATAAATTTACTTTTATATTTCAGTACCATCTGGCACTTTAACAGTGCAGGGAGTGTGTTACTCATCTCCAAACATTGTCACACCCCCTACACTAATTCTGTAACTGTGTTACACAACTGTCTCTCAGTAGTGCGCCTTCATTAATATGCAAGGTGCGCTGCCGAGGTGGAGCCACAGATATGGCCACAGTACACTCCGTGTAGAAGTTTATTAAATCCCCACCATAGTTTAACTTTTTACATTTTCCACCCCTCTTATTCAAGCTGTGGAATGTTAAATAAAGTATTACACTCTAAATATCTGTCAATTTTATTATCTCACTACCCCTACCAAATACATTGGAAATATAGTAGAAAAATATAATGGGGAATAAAAACTAATCTTAAATGTAGTTTTAAAATCAGCTCTGTTGAATAATTATAGTATGTCAAAAAGACAAGACATGTAAGCCCTGCCATCTGTCAGTGATCTATGATGATGTGCTTAATGAAATGCTCTTTGGAACAATTTGGTCTTAAGACTATATCCTTACTGATTAGGAAGAAAGTAAGCAAATAATTTCAAGTTATTGGTGTTTTGTACATTGAGAGTATCTCTCCTACTTCAGATTACATGTAATGAGATACAAGCATGTTTGAAGAAAAGCCAGTAGAGTGGAACTCAAGCACTTTTCTGGTCCTCTTTCAGCATGACAAAAACAACTGTTGTTAAATCTCCCAGCCTTTGATAAACAATAGCATAGATGTATATTAGGATAGACTTAATAGTGCTTTACTTGTTCTGTGAAAAATTTTAATATTGGTAAAGGATAGGCATAATTGTTGGAGTGCTGCATAGAGCAGAGTGTCTCCCATGTGCTTTCACCATGAGGAATTGAGTTTGACGTCTACAATGCAAATACTTTTCGCTGTCATAGGCGACCAGATAAAGTGCTGTTTCCAAATGATTACACTGTGCTTCCAGCTGAAAGTTACTACTCACCTTGATGGCAACAAGTTGGGTAGTCAAGGCTAAGCTGTTTTTTTGCCATGGTAAAAATATTTGGTTGCTAGGTAACCAAACAATAGAAAGGCATTATCTGTGCTAATATCACAAACTATAACCGCATGAAATGTATTACAATAGAAATGCTTTTGAAGAATTGCACTACAATAACTGCAACAGAGCTGGCTTTCCCTTATGTCACAAGTTACCTTGAAAAATATGTAATACTACATACTCTTAAAGGACTAGACCACAATGATGCAAAGTAAAAGCAAAGAAAGCAATAAAAAAAATACAACTCTACTTAATTTCTTACTGGTAGATTTCGTTTGACAGATACTCTAACTAAATGCTTTATTATACAATTCTTCCTCTAAAACGTGCACGCTGATTGGCCAGCCCAACCAGCGTGCCCATTGTAAATCCCTCAATATACTAACGGAAAAAGGTCCGGTCGCCCGGACTTTTTCCGTTAGTATAAAACACTGTCTTGCTATGTTAAAAGAGTTTAACATAGCGATACAGGTTTAAAAAAATAACACAGATCTCCGTTGCTTTTTTTAAAGCTGTCTCGCTATGTTAAACTCCTTTAACATAGCGACACAGTGTGTAAAAAGCAACGGAGATCTTGCGATCTCCGTTGCTTTTTTTTTTAAACCTGTCTCGCTATATTAAATGGGTTTAACATAGCGAGACATCTTTAAAATAAGTAACGGAGATCTCCGTTGCTTATTTTAAAGCTGTCTCACTATGTTAAACCTATTTAACATAGCGAAACAGTAAAAAGCAATGGAGATCTTGCGTTCTCCATTGCTTTTGCCCACAGCTCTGATGTACTGCGTAGGCATGCACAGTACATCAGAACTGCTGCGGAATACCAGACAGCTGTGGAAGGGCAGCAAAGAGGCATTATACAATGCCATTATTTAAGAAAAGTAATTATTTATTTTCTTAAATAATGTCATTGTATAATAGCAATAACCCACTTCTGGGTGTGGGTAATGCGGGATTTAACCACGGTTGTCTTTGTTTGGTCCCGAGGGCGACCACGCCAACCGTGGTTAAATCCTGCATTACCCACACCCAGGCATGGGTTATTGCTATAAGATATTATCAGAAACCAGTCTCACACTTATAAATTTGACAGGAATTTCTTGCAAGCAAACAAAAAAAAAATTCAAGTCTGTAAATGTCAGATGTGTACAGAAATTGGATTTCTATATAACTGACATATTATTTTCAAAAACAAACAAACAAAGAAAATAAAATAAAAAGATGTAAAGAAGGAATATAATACAACATTCTGACTGTGGGGCAAATTTTTGACAATCCTGTGTGAATGAATGAAACACCATTGGTGAATTAATGAGGTCTTGTCATTAGTACAATAAATCTTAAATCCGTAAGTGTTTATATCTATATCTATCTATCTTCCTTTCTCTCTAGATATATGTATAGCTATATAAGTGTGTATATATATATATATATATATATATATATATATATATATATATATATATATATATATATATTTATAAAACTATATATTGAGAAAGAGATTTGCTTGCATGGGTCTATTTTGACATCATGAAATTTCACATTACCAAAGACAGGAAGGTTGAGAACAGAACATCAAATTTTTAAAATATTGAAAGTTCAGAACATCAAGTCCAATAATATCGATTCTGTTAAGGTACATATTCTGTTGTGCTTGAATACTGTAGTATCCCTTTAAGAAGTGATGTGGCAGACAATACGTGTAATGGTGAAGGGAATTTGTCATCTTGTGTAGTGATATTTGTGAAGTAAAGCCTAAAGAAGATTTTATTGTTGAGGATAGGATTCATGTATTTGAAAGTAAATTGTGTGAGTGTTGTTTGCGGTGCCTGTTTTCTGAAGGAAGAGGTACATGTTTTAGAAAGTATTCGGACATCTGTTATGGAGATCACAGTACATTGGGGATCGGGACATTTACCTTTTCTCCACTGTAGTGCGATCATTGAGTTGGCATATTTAAGTTGCAGGGGTGCGGAGGGCTCTGGTTATATGCAGAGAAGTCAGCAGTGGTTTATTTTGTATTTGTTGGTTTATGTTTTGTGGTGTAGGGAGGGAAGTTTATGTCTGTATTGTATTTTTTGATATTTTGACTCGATGTTATGCAGTTTCAGGATTGTGGTTCTGGTCTTGATCATCAGGTTTTTGGTAATGTGAAAGTTTGTGATTTCAAAGTAGATCTGTTTGCGTGTGTGTGTGTGTGTGTGTGTGTGTGTGTGTGTGTGTGTGTGTGTGTGTGTGTGTGTGTGTGTGTGTGTGTGTGTGTGTGTCTGTAAAGGGGCCTGCTGTTGCAAGCCAGTGATTTTAGTGTTCTTCAGCATATGCGTGTGCCTCGGCTGTGGTATAAGTACTTACATCAGTACATCAGTCACCAGAATGAAGGTTATGGATTCAACCAAAGAAAAAAAAATTCTGATGCGCCGAGGAAGGAATTGATGATGGTCAGGTAATAGGAAAGAAATAGTATAATAAAATATAGACTACTTGTGTCGCCCAAGTGTAAGGAATCAATTTGACATGGATCTTAAACTTTAAAGTCACTGGCTATTATGATAATATCAATGAAATATTACAAATGTCAGACTTTTCAATCTGATAGTTGCAGAAAACATGCAACCAAAAAATATTAGTATTTTTTGAGGATTAACATTCAGTGCAATATTCCAAAAACTATGTCTTGAGATGAATCATTCTTCTGAGCGCTTTTGTTTAATCGATCATCATTTAATTCACTGATAACCTAGAAACCATGATACTCAGCAGTTTCTCGCAATTTACCTAAAATATTAATTTGACACACACAGCTATGCACCTGTTTGCACACACATCCTCATATACAAGTACACACACACACACACACACACACACACACACACACACACACACACACACACACACACACACACACACAGTTTACATGTTAGCGCAGTGAGTAGCAGTGCTGACCACATTGTCATGCTACTCATTGCACTTACACATACACAAGTACAGTTCCAGTAAATGTGCTGTCACTAGGAAAATGTGCACAGCAGTACGGGCACAGAAAAAAGAAGTACACAAGTCTGTTTAATAACAAGCCTGCTTGGCGAGATCGCACAGACAGCCACAATGACTACCAGGTGTGAAAATATTGCAATAACAGAAGTATTAACAAATGAAAGAAAAGTGTACTCAGTGCAATGTACAGTACAGCAGTTTTTTGCAGAATGAAATAATGGAGGGGACTGCAAGGGAATATACAATGAAGCATAAATTAGGCAGGGAAGTGTGCTGACAAAAATGGGCACAGACATGAATGATAGGAATAAGGAAAGAGGAATAAGGCGTGGTAAATATAGCACTGGCCCTCAGATAGGATATGTAAATGTAAGTACACTTCCAGACAAGTCAGTAACATTTCAATAAGCACATATGTAGAAAGCACAGCACATTCTACCATGCAAGTATATTATATCATCACACATGATGCATGTCAATGGAGGTGAATGCATGTGATATAAACATCATTGCCATGCTCACTGGAAAGGATATTTAGAAAGGACAGTATATACAATAGTGGGTATGTGCAAAGTGTGAAGATCTGCAAAATAATAAGAAAAAAATCCACGACACTACCAAAAGATACACCAGCCGTTTATTACATCAAAGACATACTGAGCACTTTCACCCATCATTCCGTGGGCTTCATTAGAGTAAAGTACCTAAAAACAAAACTGCTTTTATAAATTGATCCATCTTCAATTAATCAATCAATTAACAATTATTTAATAGATTAAGCAATAACACATAATAAATAATACTATCAAGTACATTCCTAAAATGTTAATCACATAGCAACAATGACATACCTATAAATTTAAATATAAAAAATGTGAACATTACAAATAACATAGTCACTTGCTTAATTGAATAATTGAAACAATATAAAATGCTAAAATACTCTGAACTACTTCCTAAATGTATGGTTCCCTATAAATAAGAATGATAAAAAATCTCATTCAAAAAGCATATAATGTTCTAAGGTATAACATATATGAAAATAAATATAAATATATTTTTATATATAAATGAAATGCAGTGTACTTAGATACAAATTGTATCTGATACAATAGAATGCATTTCATTTATACATAAACATATATTTATATTTATTTTCACACAAGTTATACCTTAGAACATTATATGCATTTGAAAAATATTTTATTATTCTTTCTTTCTTTTATTCTTTTATTATTCTTATGTATGTCATTGTTGCTATGTGATAAACATTTTAGGAATGTTGTTGTTTGTCTTTTGGCTTTTCCCGGTTAGGGGTCGCCACAGTGGAACTCCGGTCCACTAATGATTGGCAGTTGGATTTTATGGTATCGAGTTGCTAGCCCAACACCCAACCTTCAACGAAGGCACGCCCATTCAACGCATGCCTTTTGAACATCCACTCGACCGCAGGGAGGACATGCAGACTCCACACAGAAGGCACTCCCAACCCAAGCCAAGAATCGAATGGGAGAACCTCTTGCTGTGAGGCAACGAAACTACCGCTGCACCACCGCAGAAAAATAAACATTTTAGGAATGTACTTGATAGTATTATTTAATATGTGTTACTGCTTAAATAATTATTAATTGATTGATTAATTGAAGACAGATCAACTTATAAAAGCAGTTTTGTTTTTAGGTACTTTACTCTGAAGAAGTCCACGGAATGATGGGTGAAAGCGCTCGGTATGTCTTTGATGTAATAAATGGTTGGTGTATCTTTTGGCAGTGTCGTGGATTTTTTTTTTTATTAGTTGGTGATTTTGGCTGTGTAAGCATTCTTGACTTTATCCAGACCTGCCAGGGTTCTTCACTGTGATATTGTGCCCTATTTTGGGTTTAATGAACTAATTTGGTCTACAGTGTGTTTCCTGTTGGAACATGGAACAAATTCTCAAGCAATATGTGGATTTATCTACACAGATCCTTGGGTTGCTGCAGAGCAAAGTTGGAAATACCGAGGTTTCGAATGTGCCTTTAACCTCCATGCAAGAAGAGTTGCTTACTTTACATACATCCTCTTTTAGTTGGGTTAATGGAATGCAAATGGTTGCTAACAGACTCAACACTACAAATCCCAAGCTGCAGAGTGGTGGCAATGTCAGAGATATGGCAATTCCAGATTTTGAGTTGCTTTTTAGAACCAGCTACACTTCATTTAATGTCGCCAATGCTCAATAATGTAAATTTGGGTACTTTTAACATGCAACTTATTCATTTTGAAAAGTTAACAAAGAAATTCAAAACCTTGCAGATGGAAAATGCATTTCTTGAGCATTCGATTGAGCTGCATCAGGTGCCAATGGGGCTAAGTATCTTCAAACTACATATGGGCATTAGTGAGGATTCGGAAGCATTCCAGGACTTAAAAACTCTGTTTGACTGCACAGGTATGGACATGATGTGGATTATTATCCGTGACAACAATTTAAAATTGTCTAAACTTAAAAATGAACTAGTTATCTTAAAAAACAGTATTCAAAATGATTTGTTGTTTACGGTTAACAAGTCTCGTTTTGATAAGATATTTACTGATGTTGACAAATTTGTGAAGGCTGGTTTAGAGAGAAAACAGTGGAAAATTCTTAGAGACATGAATGACTACAAAGAGAACAGAGCCTACTCTACATCTAAGTCCTTTAGGGACAACAAGGCACCAGTGGAACACGAAAATGGTCAGTTTTCCACAGATGGGGTTCAGGGATTAACTGCCATAAATGCACAAGAAGAATGTGAGTTTTTTTTATACCCCCCCCACACCCCTGAGGCATTCTGATCATATAAGGAACTGCAATCAACAGCAGAATGCCCCAACAGGCACACTGGGAAGGGGCACGAACAACTATGGGAGCGGGAGATGGGGGGGGGGGTCAGAGGTATGCTCATCGCAATCAATGGCACAACTACAACTCTGGCTTCCAGAACAGCAGCAGAGCCAACCACAATTGAGTGACAATGATGGTCTAGATATGACCTCTGTGACTGATTTTTGTAATCGTGATTTTTCTATGTTTGAAAGGATATGTATTGAATCTGTTAATGAGTACAATTGCTTTGAAAAGACAAATTTGAATACCTTAGGCTGTAAACACATTTGTGTTAACAATTTTTCTATTTACAACTTTACTGAGTTAGAAATTTCCACAGATTATATTACATTGTTTCAAAAGGGATTTTCCTATATACCTATGTTCAGACATGATGTGGGGAGGCTGCTTATACAATTAAAATTATACACTTCTTCTTCTTCTTTTGGCTTTTCCCGGTTAGGGGTCGCCACAGCGGATCACCTTGTCCATTCATGATTGACAGTGGCGTTTTACGGTGTCGAGTTGACACACAGAAGGCACACACATGCACACACTCACACCTAGGGCCAATTTAGAGTGTCCAATCCACCTACAGCATGTCTTTGGGATGTGGGAGGAAACCGAAGCACCTGGAGGAAACCCACGCAACCACAGGGAGGACATGCAGACTCCGCACAGAAGGCACTCCAGCCGAGGATCGAACCGGAGAACCTCTTGCTGTGAGGTGGCAATGCTAACCACTGCACGACCGTGGCCGCCCATAATTAAAATTATACACTAGATTGTTAAATTTAAAGGTGTTTTTTGCTAATAACGGCCACCCCTTGGTTGACCGTGTTTTAAATCTCAAGCGAAATAGTACGTTTATACCACCCTGTAACCCCAACATTATGGTGTTTGAAAAATTATGTGAGAGTCAGATCAGGGGATGTGTTTTGTCAGACAAGATAAGTATAAATAATTTAACTAATGGCGAAAAGTTTTGTTTGAAACAACTCACAGGATCAAATACATATAGAGTAATGAAACCAGACAAGGGTGGGGGGTGGTGATCATGACTAGTATGGATTACACACTAAGAATGGAGGAATTGTTGAATGAAAACAAAGCTTATGAAATAGTGTCAAAATTTGATGTGTACTGAGCATATGCAAAGGTAGATTGGCAGCTGTATGAATGCCTAAGTGAAGGGATCATTTTGGAACAACAATACAAATACCTTATGGTAGATCATCCTGTGATACCCCACATTTTTGGTATTCCAAAAATATATAAATGTATTAATTCACCTCCATTTAGACCAATTGTAGCAGCCAAGGGGTCTAAGATGGAAGCTATGGCTTCGCTCATTGATTTGAACTGCAAGAGAATTTTGGAAAAGACCCCTTATATATTAAGGGATTCCTGTCATTGCTTGGACACAATTCAAAACATACACTTAAAAGCTAATGAAGAGTTTAAGTTTGTAACAATCGATGCCATGAACCTTTTTTCCATTATTCCCCATGAGATAGGTCTGGAATTTTTTGGTAACAGCTTGAATGTATTTGGGGAATTACACCATGTTCTAAGAAAACTAATGTTAGAATTGATGGAGATGGTCTTGTTCAATAACTTTATGCTATTCAATGGAGAGTTTTACAAGCAGATTGAAGGGGTGGCGATGGGGGCAAGATGTGCCCCCATATATGCAAACCTTGTTCTGGCTGATTGGGAGAGACATTTTGTCTTTAATTCAAGATTTACATCCAAAATGTTAACCTATTTAAGGTACCTGGATGGCATATTAACTTTATGGAAGGGTACGGGACAAGAATTGTTGGAGTTTATTGATTATTTGGGTAACATGACTGGGTTTTTGAGGTTTACCAGTCATTATAGTAAAGATAGCATAGAATTTCTGGACATTTTACTATACAAATGTGAAGGGAAAATCAACTCCAGCATCTTCCATAAAAAAAAAACCTATAGTAACTCTTTTCTACATTATGAGAGTTGACATGCACATACCCTAAAGAAGAATGTAGTAAAAGGGCAAATGGTCAGAGTTTCAAGATTGGTTAGTCAGGATGATATTTTTCTTAAAGAAATGGACTATCTTACGGATCTCTTTAGGAACAGGGGTTACACCCTGGATTTGTTATCTAGAAATCGAAATGAGATTTGTAACAAAAGACAGTCTCTCTATCAACCAATTCTCCTTGATACTGAAAGGGAAGGTGTTAAATTGGAGAACACAAGAGAGAGATAGAGCAAAACACTTTTTCTAAGTATGTAGTTATGATATTGGAATATAATCGTACAGCACACAAGATAAAGATGATCATCAAAACAATTTGGGACAATGTATTTTCTAGGGAACTAATGGAAATAGTGGGTCCAACACCTATTTTTTCATATAGTAGAGGTAGGAACCTAAAAGAGTTATTGGAAAGAGGTTCCATGGAGCCATATAATAACATTTCTCAAATGGGGAAATGTGTTTTTTGTAGCACATGTAAGTTTATAAATGATGGCCCATATGACAAGGTGAATAATCACAATAGAACACTAATGTGTCCTGGGCACTGCGATTGCAATACAGACATGGTGGTTTATCTTGCCACCTGCCTCATCTGCCAGGCATTTTATGTCGACTAAACTATACGTAAGCTTAGGAAACGTATTCTAGAACACAACAGGGATATTAAAAATAAAAAAGAAACTAGCACCCTGTTTACACATAGTGCAGTATGCACAAACTTTAAAAGGTTTTTATTTTTTGTAATAGACTGGGAACCCAAGACTGAGGCCGGTGGTGATTTTAAGACTTTGTTAGAAATGAGAGAATGTTTGTGGCAGATTCGTTTAGAAGCTAATAAACCACCAGGTATCAATGATTGTATTTCAATCAGCAGTGTGCTTAGATACAAATCGTATCTGATACAATAGAATGCATTTCATTTATATATAAACATATTTATATTTATTTTCACACAAGTTATACCTTAGAATATTATATGCTTTTGAACGAGATTTTTTTATTATTATTACTTATAGGGAACCATACATTTAGTAAGTAGTTCAGAGTATTTTAGCATTTTATATTGTTTCAATTATTCAATTAAGCAAGTGACTATGTTATTTGTAATGTTCACATTTTTTATATTTAAATTTATAGGTATGTCATTGTTGCTGTGTGATTAACATTTTCGGAATGTACTTGATAGTATTATTTAATATGTGTTACTGCTTAATCAATTAAATAATTGTTAATTGATTGATTAATTGAAGATGGATCAACTTATAAAAGCAGTTTTGTTTTTAGGTACTTTACTCTGAGGAAGCCCATGGAATGATGGGTGAAAGCCTCAGTATGTCTTTGATGTAATAAACAGCTGGTGTATCTTTTGGCAGTGTCGTGGATTTTTTTATTATTAGTTGGTGATTTTGGCTGTGGAAGACCTGCAAAATAACTTGCTTGAATATGACTGACATGTCAGCATACCTCTCAACTAATCACAGAAACAGCAAAAGAGTCATGGACAAATGTGCACAGAAACTAGCTCACTCATGGACAGTTTTAAAATATTATGACCATTAATTTGTGGCATCGACAGAATATGTGAGTGTAATTTATACATATTCTGCTGGAACAGACATGTGCAACTGTAATGATTTTCGGTATTCTATAAGGGGAATTCACTACCCCTTCCTCAAAGATGACCACTTTTTTTGAGGGATTAATAGGGACAATGTTAAATTTGGAGTTGAAATCAGGGAAAATCCTGACCAGTTGTGAGGTTTGCATGACACATAAGCCACAATCCACAATTGCAAGAATTAAACCTATGTCATCAATGTTATCACTGAGCTTTGGCTTTATTGAGTGCAACACATAAAGACATCACACATGCATCTAGTAGAACACCTTGAAGGTAATTCTGCACTGTCAAGTCATAATGGCTATGCATACTAAAAAAAATCAGTTCTGTATGGCAGACAAGATGTGTGGCAGCACACTGTGATAATTGTGATGCACTCAACTAACACATCCCTGGCTGACATAGGTTTCATCCCTATGGATAACAACACATAGAAATACCACACAATTATGAGTGGATTCCTTACACACAGCTGGGTATCGCAATCATCTGCCACATGTAATAGCAATGGATATTGTCTGAAGCATCTGGAATTAATGTGTGAATTAAGAAGTGGTGTGTTATAATGAATGTTACAGCAGTATGTGACACCAATGGCAATGCATCAATTATGTCCATATGCACAGAAACTGCAGCACTGCAAAGTCTAGCATCAGTGAGCAAGGAAACTGTCACTGTGATATTGTACACATACCAAACAATACATGGAGCACCCTTTTTAAGTCCATATCAACACTCAGCACATGTGACACACAAGCACTGTTCCCCTGATATTGTCAGTGAAAATGTTATATTATACTGCCATGAAAACCTGACATACACCCATGTGTTAATGCAGACTATCAAGTGGTAATACTGATGTGATGTAATGGTACATCCATGATGCAGTACAGTCACACTACAGCTGTACCTATGCTACAGTTGGACTTCAGGCTGTACATCACCTCCAAATATAATGTTTGGTCTGAATCACATGTGACAGAGTGGAACTGTTAACACAGTCATGCAACTCTACACATTTCATGCCAACATCGGTTGCACATCATTTACATATATGTTAATCAGTGGAAATGTGTGTGTGTGAGGGCCCTGACACCATATGGAGACCATGACAACTGAGGTGGATTTGGCTCATACTGAACAGTTAATAGCACAAATGCTGACAGTCCCACAGTGATGCTGGGAAATCTCTGTATAATCTTTGTGAATAACAGCAAAATACTGCATACAATGCATTCGCCAAGGCTGGAAGGAAATTACAACATGTCATATGTTTGTCTATATACCAGCATTACAACATGTGGATAAATCCAGGTGTATGTACCTGAGTAGTCAGTAAGATGTAATATTGTTGTATGTCAGATAACATTTCCAGGTGCTAGGTATAAACATGCACACTTGTGCCATACTGTATCTGTCACTCTGACAGTTGCATGCATGGCAACTGTATAGAATGTTGATATGCTGCAGTACAAGAACACATGCCTTAATGAGGCAACAATATATATAGCATCATCTGATGTCAACCATCTTCAGGAGACATGTTACTACAGCTGTTATTGAAGGAACATATTACTAAATAGCAGCAGTGACTATGTTTATGGGGTCTCAAATAATATGGAACACACTGTTGTAGGGATACATTACATCCACAACTCAAAATAGCATGAGTAGATGACAGCATTGACATGTGCAATGTTTAGAGGGGTCATAGGACATTACTAGGCTACCAGCCAAGAGAACATACCATTAAAGCACAAATTGGTATATGTATGTGATGTAAGATAGTAGGTCTATGCGCATATGTGTGTATGTGTTCGATTTGATATGAACTGCTTCTGTCCATATGTGATATGCGCATGACCCAATGACAGAATTAGCAATCACACCTCCAGGGGGCTGAAGGTGGCTTGCAGAGGATCATGCAGCGGGTCTGCTTCTGTCTAGAGATGGCTTGAATAGGGTAATGGGGTGGCTCTGCTTCATGATGTGTGCATGCACCTTTAAGATGATGACATCCTCAATGTTCCACAGAACAGATTTTATGTGAACAGAGGAAAAATGGGGTGTTTGATTCAGGGGTCAATGTAAAAGGCTCTTCTGAGTGTAAGTCCAATTCAATGAGATTCAAAATATCATACAATTGTAATATAACAACAACCACACATGCATCACTTGCCTGAGGTCAGATTTCAAAACCACATCTGTGCAGGTATAGAAGCTGTATTCTACACAATGCAAGACTAACACCACCACAGATGCCTGATTGTAGGAAACTAGCACAACCACAGATGTCTGATCTTAACATTGTCAGAGTGCACTTTATAGAGGATGACATCATCAGGGCATTTTGAGAAAAGGAAATTTGGTTAGGAGTGTCTGACATAGCTGTGGACTTGCATCCTGGTATAAAATTGTCTCCAGACTAATAGTTGGATAGACACACACTCAAGTTGACTACTTTTAAATTAGACACCCTACCTATATAACTTCACAAGCTGCAAAACACAGTATTTAACACTAGGACCACTGCACAGCTCTGCCTTTAATGATGTCACTGTATAGAGGATGACAGCATCAGTGTATGCTGAGAAGAAGATGTTTGGGTAGGACTGTCTGAAATAGCTGTGGACTCAGATCCTAGTGTAAAAAGTGAATAACTTAGCCGCAGACTCGCATCCTGTTGTAAAAGCATCTCCAGACTAATAGTTGAATAAGCACACATTCAAGTTGACTTATGTAAGATTAGAACTCCTATCTATTTAGTTAGACAAGCTGCAGAACACAGTACTTAATGCCAGTGCCACTGCACAAGACTAGCATTCGCACTGCTAAAGTGCACTTTATAGAGGATGACATCATCAATGTATGCTGAGACGAAGATGTTTGGATAAGAGTGTCTGACATATCTGTGGACTCACATCCTGGTGTAAAATTGTTTCCAGACTAGTAAATGAATGAATACACACTCAATTGGACCGTTGTGAAATTAGAATACCATGCATGTCTAGTTACTTAAGCTGCAGAGTACAGTACTTATTGCTAGCACCACTCCACAAGTCTGTTTTCAATACTCTCAGCATGCACTTTATAAAGGATGGCATCCTCAGTGTGTGCTAAGAAGATGTTTGGGTAGGAGTGTCTGATATAGCTGTGGACTCATGTCCTGGTGTAAAATTGTCTCCACACACACACACACACACACACACACACACACACACACACACACACACACACACACACACACACAAACACACACACACACACAAATACATAAACACACACGCACTCAAGTTGACTGTTGTGTGATTAAAAATCATACCTATCTAATTACACAAGCTACAGAAAACAATAGTTAACATTAGCTCCACTGCAGAAGTCTGTCTTTAATACTCTCAGTGTGCACATTATAAAGAATGACATCATCAGTGTCAGAGAGCAGTTTATAGAGGATGACATCATCGATGTATGTTGAGACAAAGGTGTTTGGGTAGGGGAGTCTGACACAGCTGTGTACTCATGTTTCATGTGTCCAGCTTATGTTATTTGAAAAATTGCAGACAGATAATATAGGTTCATAGGTTAGTACTAGGCTAACTGCCCTTGCAAGCCATTTTAAGCCTAGCCAATTATCCCTTGTGAGACTCAAACCCTGCACCTTGAGTTTGTAAGGCAAACACCTTAACCATTAGGCCACCCCTATGATGGGCATACTGTATGTTTAAAATGTTGAGGCCACAGTTTTATTAAATAAATACGTGTTGGCCATGGCTTCCCCATTTGCACAACATTGATTGTCAAGCAAACGCAGTTCTCTGCTTAAGGAAAAATTTTAAAATTTAATTTAGTTCACCTTCCTTCACGCAAACAGTCTCAGCATTGAGGTGTGGCTGTCAGCACTCTGGACAGTAATGAGTGTGGAAAATACTTCTGCTAAACTTTCCCTGTGGCACAATGTGTAAGAGCAGTGATCTCCTGGTCAGAGCTCAGGTCAATCCTGATGGTTCTTTCTTTTCAGGACTGAAAATGTGATAATAAATGACTAAATTGTATTAGATGAACATTTCATCCATCATTACCTGACCATGACATAAAAGGGAATCCTACAACAGATTCTGAAACCTTGAATACTGAAGAAACACTGATCACCTACTGAATCAAGGTAATGTGCCATCAGCAGAGTCATGCCAGTATGCAGAAACCACGAGGTGACCTTTACATCCATCTACCTAATAAATACACTCACATAAAGGGGGATGGGAGTGAAGGGGTAATACAAGGAGAGATGGACATACACATAACAATGTTTGGTGTGATGGAACATTCACGGACATGATTTTGGTCTGTTCTCATTATTAAGCTGCCATGCTCTGCAGCGTGAAATGACTGACATAGTGGAAAAGAAGGGTTAGTAGATAGACGACAAGCTTATGGCAAGCAAAACAAGGTTGGATAAATATGTAATAGTTGTGGGGATGGATGTCAATATAAGTAATTTGTTTTAGCCATTATCCAATATATCCACATGAAAACTCATAACTGGGGCAAATAGTAAGATGTGTGTGATTAAACATATCATAGACATATAAAATCACAGTGAGAAATAATGCGAACCCTTAACGCTATGGGCAACAAAAATGGTCAGTCAAGTGAATTATGTCAACAGCCTACATAGGAAGTTTCACTTTATTACATACAGCATTGTACAGAACTGTCAGACTAGCTGTTTCAAACTAGTACCTTTACTCTGCTTTAACTCTGTTCCTCTTGAGCAGCGAGTTTAAGCAGTATTGCATGGAGATAACTGGACTAGTGTGGCCAATGGCAAAAACTCACCCGTTTTTTCCATAAGACAAGAACAGTTATTCACCACCTCTCAACACTAGTATATGATCTTAGATTCCATGCAAATGCAAAGGACAAAATGTGTAGGCTTTTTATGGGCCGTTTATGGCCACTTGTGTTCTGTATGATTCTATTTTTGACAAGATTAAACATGTGAAAATTGGGTAGACAGGAAAGCGGTGAAATGGGAAAGGGGCAAGCAAGGAGGTAAAATAAAGCAGAAGAGTGTCTGAACAACTGTTGTGTTTTCCTTCACTCACTCTAATCTTTCACAGTTGTAAGCCATTAGCACCTAGTGATGGGGTAGAGGCTACTCTGTGATTAGATCTGCTACACAAATTCAAAAGTTTGGTATTTAGCAATGCTAATGAGTTCACACCTCATTAGCATCTTCCCATTGCTCAGAGGGCTGAATATACACTATAAAAAGATAACTGTCAAGCTAGGGAACTTGAAGGTGATAAGACTTGTTTCAGACAATACAGAAGATTGATATTTCTTAGAAGGAGATTTCTGTGCAGAGAAGCACTTATTTTGCTAAAGTGTGTTTCTATTATTCAAGAACCTCTAGATTGTAACCTTTTTTAAATGTATTTATATAGCCAGTAGGAAAATGAAGGTTGATCTGTATGCAATTCTTATACTTCATGTTAGCATAGGCAGTTTTTGCAGTCTTTGCATTTGTGAGATGCACAAATTATGCTTACAGCACAAGTATGTTTTTGCCATTTGCTTTTTACAATTTCACATGAGATTGCAGAGAAGTGTAATTATGTGTTTCATCCAATACAAAAAATTGTAAATGTGGCTGACAGTGGTATTAGGCTTCTCTGATACCCTAGAGAAACCTCTACAGCAGTCAGGGGCACAGTTTGAAAACTATCACTCCTAATTTGCAATGCTAACTGCCATGCAGTAATCGATGAGATAACTACATTTTTCAGTATAGGAATGTTGACAAAATGAGGTGTTTCTCCAGACCTTTACATTTGTGTTGGAAGGTTGGGGGGGTGGCAATAGTCTGGTGTTCTAAACGTATGTTTTAAGTGCTTTATGTTGAAAATGATACACAGCCACTGATTATTTGTTAGATACCATAAAAGATTTACTTATATGTTGTTCCTGGTTTAGTTCAAATATTTTGGTTAGTGCTGGAGGGCGAAGGGGTGGGCGGCACCTACCATACTGTTGTCCTAAATGTGAAATGTTTTTCAAGTGCTGTATGTTGACAATAGGCACACAGTATGATAATTGTTTGGGGAAAATACATTAGTTATGTGCTATTAATGGGTTTTGTCCTCTCTGCTTTATGTCACATAGGATTAATGCACCCAAGCCAACAATCCATGAAATCTCACTTTTAGTGAGGCTGAAAATGAGGTCATCATATAGACTTTAAGGCCCTATGGAGCCTTCCTACTTAATTGAGGCCCAGGGAATGTGACTACCAGATTGGACATGTGGAGCCAGGTAGTTGATGATATCAATACAATTAGTGGTCTTGGCCACAATTATGATTACGTGCAGTATCAGGCCACTGCCATGATTTCATCAACATGGAAGAATCTGGCAGTAGTTTTCCAGGAACAGCTGGCTATGGAGTATGGTCCTGCTACCAAGCCACCACTGACACTAAATGAGAAGTTCCTTTCCACTGTCAGAGATACTGCCAGCTCAAGGGAGTCATTGCACCATTTGACTGATATTAGTACTGATGTGGCTGGGAGGCCAAGTATGTCCCAGGAGCAGATCCAGGTAACCTCACACATGGAAACATTATATTGTCTTGTAGACTGAAATATACATTCGGTGCTACTGCATGTGTCACATGTTTAATGTCTGTACCTATTGATAATTCAGTGCAATGTAAAGGAGTGGGGCAATACACATGGGGTGTGAGGACAGCTCAGACAAGTTTCAGTTACAGCTATTTCTTACAGGGTATATACCTGACTGTTTATTCACTGTCCCTGTGTTATACCCATTGTGATGATTAATAGCTATCTTTTCTTTGCTTCATTTCTTCCACACCCATCCACCCTGTAAAGTGTTGAGACATCTGCATATGGTAAGCAAATGTTTCTTTTCTTATTACTAAGTATTATTTAGATAAATTATCGGTATGTGTGAGGAGGTTGTAATGAGTGTCTGTATTGCAGTAGCATCTGCGGTTGTGTGACCAGCATTACTTGTTCAGATGTTTGGACTGATATTTAGGGAGTAGTAATCTCATTTCTGTGTTTGTTTCTTATTATCACAGGTAATCCTGACAAGTGCAAGTGCAGGACTCCTACCACCTGATGTCAGAGTATCAGTAGGCTCTGATGTTGATGAAACAAAGGCACAGTTGGGAGTGTGCAGAGGTTCAGTCTGACACTGAGATTCTGAGTCACACACCCCCTAGATTTCCTTCAGACAGTCAGTAGGCATATGTATACACATTCTACTGAGCCCTCAGATAGTGGACAAGTTGAGGGTGACACAGCTGATCATGGTTGTGTGATTACTGTGGTTTACTGTTTGAGAAGCCCAGTAATACACATCTTCAAGTGCTCAGTGTTCAGCATCTACTAATGCTTAAGTATATTTTATACTGTAATAGCTGCCTTTATTTCATATGAATGTAATCCAATTAGCAAATGTTATGTGTAATTCTTAATGTATATTTCTTAATGCCTGTCCATGTATATCTGTTCGTGTATATTAGAGAATATGCTTGAAAATGCGAATGTTGAAGCTTTTTTCCCTGGGCCTCTGCCGAAAAGAGGTTTTTGATCAAACCCAATTAGACAGACCCAGAAAACAAACCAAAAATAAATAACTAAATAAAAAATAATTAATACATAACTAATTAAAATAACATAATTAAATAATTCATTAATAAATAACTGAAGCTAAAGATATAGTGAACCTACTGGTGAATAAATTCAGCTCTAACTATAGCCGTCTGTTCCCTATATCTGTGTCACAAGATATACCTGAAACTGGCTTGTCTCCAGCTATCACACAAGACCAAATCCTAAAAGTGGTATCAAAAGCTAAAAATACTGCATCAGTGGATTGTGATAATATCCCTGGATACATCTTAAATAGAATGAAGCACAATTTTAGCCACCCCCCCCCCCTCCACAACACTGCGCAACCTCAGCCTTCATACAGGCTTTGCACTAACTTAATGTAGGACAGCTGCAGTGATTCCCTTTGAATAAGTGAGGACCTTCCACAGAGCCAAGAAATCACAGACCCATAAGTCTGACAATCCTCATATGCAAGCCATGGAAAGACTTATCATGGAACTAATAAATAAGCAGAAAGGGAACCTCCAAAGATTGCTTACACAACCTGGTGGACTCTTTTGAAAAGGAAACCAAAGCAATGGATGCAGGTAAAATGGCATATACTGCATATCATAACTTGGCTAAAGTTTTTGACACAATTCTCCTACTCAGGCATAGTAGAAAAGCTAAATAAACTGGGGATAATACTCTAATGCACCCGCAGGATTGCCAGCTGGCAAACAGATAGGAAGAAGGAGATCAGAATAGGAGAAGCTACTTCCACAAAGAGACCAGTTAGCAATGGCGGGTCCTTTTCTGTTTGGCACCAATACCAAAGTACTCTGGCTGACCAACTTTATTGATTACTGCAGTCTAGGAGAAATCACTGAATTTGCAAATTTCTTGGCCATCCTGCAGAAAGGTTTATCCAAAATAAATAACTAACTGATGCCAAAAAATGCATAATGATATCCTTTGGGAAGTCATCTAACTAGGGAGCTACTACATTGACAATATGCCCCTAAAAGATGACCCAGCTATTTGGGGTTTGGGAGCTTATGTGAACGGTAACATTATTTTTGACCACCAAGTTTCCATTGCTGTATGATAGTCCTTCCATTTTGAATGGCTTATAAACAAGGGGGCTGTGTCTAGAGCTAGGGATGCTGTTGTCACTCTTTACTAAGCCCTCATTAGACAATTCATTGAGTATAATGCCCCCTTTGGGATATACCTGTCCAGACACATGCAACTACTGAAACATCCACAGAGACACCTTTCTTTAAGGATGCAAGGCCTAAACAATATGCCCTACATGGATTGACTTGCAGCCTTTTCATTATACTCAGTACCCTAGAGACTGCCAAGATGTCACCTTCATCTGGCATCCAAGGCATCCTCTGACCTAGTACAGATGGACCTACTGCACATCAGCAATTCAAATGTTATCAGAAATACTCTGTCTAGGAATCTTTATCTTTTCTGTAATATAAACAGAACAGTTTGGATGGATGGGTATAACCTGCAGGGGATACCGCTAATCTGAAACAGACTTCCCCATCCACATAAAACAAAGCTACTATGGTTTGATTTTATTTTTTATTTAACATCTGTTGAACAGGAAAGTTGGACTAGGACAGAGCCTATATTCAGTGGAGTCCTGGGGAGAAACGCTCCAAATGCATGTCATTGGAATGTGGGAGGAAACCGAAGTACTTGGAGGGAACCCACACAAACCCAGGAAGGACATGCAGACTCCACACAGAAGGCATCCCAGCTGGGAATCAAACCAGAGAACTTCTTGCTGTGAGATGACAACATTAACTGCTGCACCACTGTGCAGCATTTAATGATCCCAGTTATTCTCACTAAGGGTAATACAATATAATATAATATAATATAATATAATATAATATAATATAATATAATATAATATAATATAATATAATATAATTTAAGTGTGGCAAAATAGTGCACTGAATCATCAACATTATGTTTTATTAAAGACAATAGAATGCATTGAATAATCAAAAAACACCCTCATGCTGATCATTTTTATTCTAGCATTAGATAGATTACTATAAATGCCAATTATCCATGATATCAAACAAGTAATTGACAGCACACATTTCCATTGTTAGCTTTCAGCTACTTGCATCTAGAGAAGAAGCCTGAGGACCATCTCAGTGTCTCATGTCCTTTGTCAGTATTACAGAGTATTATCAAGTAAATGAAATGCATAATACTAACAAATGTTTTACCAAGATCAGGGAATCCTGTTGGATGTTGTCGTAAAAGGTTTGTCCTCTTGTCAGAGCGATCCAAATGTATTAAGGGTTAGCAACCAAACTGCTGTGACTTGATTTTTGACTTTAAATCTTTTTTTCTGATGCATTGCTCTAGTATTTTGGGTAAAACAGTGAGGTGTTTTTAAGGTCGTCAAAGTAACAAAAAGAGAAACATATGTGAATGTTTCACTTCCTTTGCAGTAACACATACAAAAAAGGGAAAAATGAAACTGATATCAAGATATATAACTGACCCTATAATAATGTGTTATCAAATATTTGACATATATTTGATTCAATGAGTTCTGTGCCAACAGTGTTTTTGGTGTCTTATGTTAAGATAGATTTTGTATCCACTCAGACATGTATTTTTTTAATCTTCTCAAACTGATACTAGCTGAATTAAGAATTTTCCAATTGTGACTAAACATCTCAGGGATTACATGCCAAGTTGAGAATGAAGGATATGGGCAGTGAATGTATCAGAAGCTGAGCATATACTTGGAAACAGATTATTAAGCTACTCGAAAATACATAATTATTAGCAGATCTGAAGTTAAAACTGGTGACCTTGCATTGTCAGTAGACGAGTGGCTCCCATTTCTTTAATGACTTTCCAGACTCTAATGGCACACTTGGAAGATCAGCCAATTCCCACTAGAAAGTAAATAAATGAGCTTCATCTAACTGAGTATTTTAGTATATAGCTCTAGGGCCCTGTGATAGAAACTATCATCAGCAGCAATCTCTTCATTTGAGAAAGCTGTCTGTCTTCATTTTGAAACTGCTTTCATTTCCAAGCCACTCGCATTCTGTAGTCACAACTATTATTCATTCATTACAATTTAATCCACAGTCAAATGCAGACTGCAGCTGTTATTTGGTATTCAGCGTAATTTGGTAGAAAAGCTATTCCAGACTCACCTAAAACATAATATACCCAGCCTTTCCAGTGTCCTCTTACAACACATGATAGCTATGCTTTCTGCTTCCTGGTGTTATTTGTGTATCCTCACAAGTACCTGGTTACATTTGTTTAGTTAGATGCTTACTGTGCATTGTAATAAGTAATTTCTCATTTTACACTTACTGACAATGATGTTTTAGTAATGTGGAGAGCAAATACAGCTCCTGCCATATTAAAGTCACAATGACAATCATTGTGCCACTGACTTTGTTCAGATTTAGGGTTACCACCTGTTCTTCTTTGCGAGGGACAGTTCCACTTTGGTCAGTTGTGTCCTGTGAAAAATCTAAAAAATGGCAAATGTCCTGAGATTTTAAGACAAAATATATTTCTTAAGTTTTCTTTAATAGTTACAAAAAATAGTTATTTTGTACCTGGAACACATAAATATTATATGACATAACATAAGCTACTCAAATGCTATTAAAAATAAGCTTTTATTTTAGCAAAAAAGTGACGTTCTGTCCTTTGCACTGGCCGTGTGTATGCTTTGTCCTGCAAGATCTCACATTTCTACAAAAAATATGCTACTTTGGGCATATGAAAAGGTGACACCTTATTCAGATTTAACCTCAGCTTTGCTATAATTGGGTGATTCAATTGATGCAAGTAATTTGTCTCATAGTGTTCATTTTTTTTTTCATTTGTTATCTAATAGTGACTTAGACAGAAAACATTGGAATGCTTCATACCAATTCCTTGATAGCGCAGTGTACTGTGATGTCAACTGTAATATTTTTACCACACACAACAGGGGGTTGAATCCCGGGAGTGGTAGTAAGTTGTATGCATAATCATACCCCACAACCATACAGAGTCTGTGAGAATGTTCAGATAGAAAGCTGTATGCATAATTAGACCCAACAACTGTACAGAATATGCTAGACTGTTCAGATAGTAAGCTGTAAGCATAATCGTAGCCATCAACTGTACAGATTGTGGCAGAATGTTCAGGTAGTAAGCTGTAGGCATAGTCATACCCCTCAACTGTTCTGATCTGTCCAGCATGTCCAGATAAATGGCCCATATCTGCTGCCCAGTAACCTGTTCTCCTGACAAATCAGTGTGATTATCCAAGAAATGTAGGCAGCTTTTACTGACATATAACTGATAGTCAGACCTGAACATAGTCAGAGAATGTATATGAAAACAAACCTGTCATTGTAGCATCTCACCCAAAGTGTATGACAGCTATTCTCAAAATATGTCACATTAACACCTGCATCCTGTTAAGCCTTAACCAGAGTGTGTGCAATAACAGATTGTTAGGTATGTGTATAACATCAACATGGAATCTGGGAGTATGTGTAGAATTTGTCAGGTAGTGTTAACAAAGTTCCCTCCACAGCTATAACAGGTAAGAGGTGTAGACTGTAGGTACAACACAGTTCACTCATATACCTGTCTACAAGCATGGAATCTGGGAGCATGTGTAGAATTTGTCAGGTAGTGTTAACAAAGATTTTCCCCTCAGCTATAACAGGTAAGAGGTGTAAACTGTAGGTACAAAACAGTTCGCTCATATACTTGTCTATAAGCATGAAATCTGGGAGTATATGTAGAATCTGTCACGTAATGTTAACAATGATTTTCCCCACAGCTATAACAGGTAAGAGGTGTAGACTGTAGTTACAACACAGTTCACTCATATACTTGTCTACAAACATGAAATATGGGAGTATGTGTAGAATCTGTCACATAGTGTTAACAATGATTTTTACCACAGCTATAACAGGTAAGAGGTGTAGACTGTAGGTACAACACAGTTCACTTATATACTTGTCTACAAGCATGGAATCTGGGAGTATGTGTAGAATTTGTCAGGTAGTGTTAACAAAGTTCCCTCCACAGCTATAACAGGTAAGAGGTGTAGACTGCAGGTACAACACAGTTCACTCATATACCTGTCTACAAGCATGGAATCTGGGAGTACATGTAGAATTTGTCAGGTAGTGTTAACAATGATTTTCGAAACAGCTATAACAGGTAAGAGGTGTAGACTATATGTAAGACACAGTCCACTTATATACTAATCTACAAATATACCATTGTACAAAGTAAGGCCATTGTATAGTGTAATAATGCATGTAAGGGACAGATCACTGCAGTGACTAATAATGTTGTGAAAACTACAGGGGTATATTAGTTGTTAATTGACCTCTCTCTCTCACCCCCACCATATATGCAACAATAAGCTAATTACACACCTCAGTGGGTACGTGTACACTCCAAACATTTGTTGGGACATATGTCCTATTGGTTTATAAATATTCACATTTGGTTCTATGCATGTGCCATATTAATATACTCCCATATTGGTGGCCTGTTGTCATCAATGAAACATGCATGCTGTTGTAATGGCCACTGTTGTCCCATATATGCATGTGTTCTGCTCACCCTGCAAGTGTTGTAAATCTGGTGACTTGGGTTAATGGGAATACCTATGCATACTGTTATAACTAATCCTGAATGCTGTTGACTATTACTAACCGATATCTTTCCTAAAACTGCAACACCATGGCTCGTATGGGTAGGCCGATCCCAGCGGACCCACCTGTCCCACCTCAGCTGGCCATGGCACCGGGCACCAGCATGTCTGGGGCCCAGCCTGGGACCTCCTCCTCCTCCATTGGCTCTGCACCACATTTGGGTGGAACCGCCTCAGGTGATGGGGCTCACTCCCCCTTTATGGAAGCGGGGGTGGAGAGGTACCTGTCACCCGCTGTCAGGTCCGGGCCATGGTGCATAGGGAGCCCAACAAGGAGATTTGAGACCAGCTACACCAGCTTGAGGGCCACATGGTGCAATTAGAGGGTGAGCCTGCCCCTCCTACCCAGTCCTCAGCACAGCCACCTTTGGGACCATGAAGGTGCAGGGTGACTGCCCATGGGTGGTGACCTCAGTCCCACTGTTTCTGTTTCGGGGCTCATGGGTTTGCGACTTCCAAACACCACTCCCCATCCAAGGTGTTTACCCCCCACATGTGTCATATACCACCCCTGTATGCATCTTGTTTGTCTTGTCTGTTAACCTACTCAATCTACCTCCCCAAATATACCTACTACCCCTCCCCAACATCCCACTTTCACCTGAAAAAAAAAAGGGGCAATCTGTTCCCACAAAAAAATCTCGCCCCATACATAGCTGTCTATTTTACACATGTGTCTACTGGACACAAGTAATCTGGTCTAATTGGCATCACAACAAATTATTGTTGTCCTCATCCCCACCCAAGGGTTTGAGTGTCCACATCTACCTCCAAATTCAGTGTATATGCACAGCTGTTGCTGTAGAAGAAATGGGCAGCTATGGACCTTCCCCAGACCCTTCCTGCAGATTCCTGGCTATTTTCATACTGTCTTTCCCTCTTTGTTCCCCTTTTTTCACCACTTTCCTATCAACCCCTTTTTTTTTCTTTTAAAGAAATTAGCGCGGGGGTAAGAGGGAGTAAGCACTTTTAAGCAGCAGTAAGCGGGTTTAAGCCTGTTTGTGTGGGGGTAAGCACTGCCTACACAGGTTAAGCAATTCAGAAGCTAACAGAGTATAAGAAACTGTAACCAGAAATTAGCAGTGCTTGGCTCCACGCAAACCCGCTTACAACTGCTCTAAAGTGCCTTAATCACTCCGTAGCCAATGGCCCATGTTCTACCCAGCAACAAAATAAACATCCTTTACAAGGCTTGAACCCAGGACACCATACACAAAGTGATTTACCACTAAGCCATGACAGATATACATAAATCTGATGTTTTCAGAAACATATCATGCAGCCCAGTCATGCAACAGTACAGAGAATGTATACCAACATCCAGATGTATGGGTGTGTGTAAATATATTAATATCTAAACAGATACAACATATCTATATATATATATATATATATATATATATATATATATATATATATATATATATAAACATATATAGATGCAAATGCCTAAATCGACACATATATATGTCACATATATATGTCTACACCTATATGTCTACATATACACAGCAAGGTACATATATGTACACAGATATATATCTATGTAAGTATATACGGACATAGTCATATATATGTAAGCATACATATATATATATATATATATATATATATATATATACATAGATATATAAATATATATATATATATATATATATATATATATATATATATATATGTATGTATATATAGATATAGATATATATATATATATCTATATATGTGTGTGGCCATACATCTGTAGATAGCAATGGTAGATTAACAAAAACAAATATATATACATGCACCTTTAATGAGGTTGAGAGGCCCCAAACAATATACGTCTTGTACGGATAGGCATACCCCCCCACAGCCAAACATGTCCACCCTGCAATACACTGCCAAGTGTTGCAGATCCCATAACCGGGACCTGACATGACATGGGCACAAGATGTTAACAGTACTACATCCCACCTGTATGATGTCAGGCTGGTATTTTAACATATGCAGTACAGTGTGGCTCCCATAGGAAATGTAAAATGTGGAAGCTATCAACATCCCCAGGATACATATACACAGAAACATATATGCAGATACAGATATACATATAAGTATATATATATATATATATATATATATATATATATATATATATATATATATATATATTTACATATATATATATATATATATATATATATATATATATATATATATATATACACACACACACATGGGACTACACATACACATGCAGAGATATGTAGAAGGTGCACAAAATATGGAACAGCCGCTATGCCTACTCTTCACATCAGAACAACTGGACACTATATGGGCCACCCATACAAATGACAATCATTGCCTGCAACATATACCCACAAAGAGGTCATAGGAAAAAACACCACACACAGGTTTGCAGAAATGGGAAACCTTTATTTGTGTACTAATGCAGTTCTATATACTATTACTACTGTAATTGGGAATATCTTCACAGACATGGTGTGTGTGGAAGGTCACATCTGCTTTCTACATGTGTGCCATTGGCTACTGACAGACATCCTCATGACATCATAGTAAAGTACCACTGCTAGCACGTACTGCCTCTGTCAACTGCAGCAGAAATATTGGCCAATATGTGTGGACATTCTGACACACTCTGTACAGTCCAGAGGTATACACAGAGCCCCTTAGTGCAAAACATGTGTACCATGCCTGACAATATGGATGTTAACAGCCATGTAGATGGGTATAACACGTAACAACTGGTATACATATGCCAAGATAGGTTATGCACTCACACACCCCTGTCTGGCCTGACACGCTACAGTGGTGCCATGGCCACATACTACCCACTAGATATTGACATACATCTGTACAGCATCCCACTGCTCTGTCTGACATACATGACTGTTAAGGGAGGCCCAGTAGCAGTACATCTGGCAAGTGTCTGCACATGACATCTCACTGGGTAAGTACACTAAGATGCTAGGCATGTAACAATGCATTGTACAGACTACAGGCAGACTGGCTCAACACTGGCCTAAATTTCCTATGGTGGAATGCACATGTACCTTCATATATAGCAGGCTGTACAGGCATGTCACAGCAGAGGGTAAGATACACCTGTGTGAAAGTGCATAACTACAACCAATGAGAACACAGCCACATATGGCAAGCTAGCATAATATTACAGTATATGGACTGTCTGTTCAACACTGTCCTCATATGTGCCACTCACACACTAACCCTACATATACTGGGCCACTACACAGTTTGGTCTGATGGCTGACTGTGGTATGGGACATGTGTGTGTATGGCTTTACAAACATGTAAGCCAGTACGGTAACATAAATTGGAGCAGCATGTAACATCAGGTAGGACGGGACCTAGGACAATGACGACTACCACAGTCTGTACACAGGCCAAGGTACATATTAACAATGCACACACTGTCGACATTCACCATATGTACACAGACCTCAGTACTGTACAAACAACCACAGTATGTCCAGGTCATGTCATCAAATATAATCCCTACTGTACATAACATGTGTAGCAGTCTGATATCTCACTGGCTTGTTATCAGATATGATGACACTAATTATGGTGTACAGCAGATATGCACCTCTTACTGCATGACATATGCACAAAGGTTGACTGAGTTGTGGCTGGAAGTACATACACAGGGCCAATATTCACATGTTGCTGTGATAACATCATACATTTACTGTTGTAACAGGGTTTGTTGCAACATATGTCCTATGAGGGATATGAAGTCAGTAACTGTCATGACTTTCACCATTTACAGACTGCAATCCTCACACTGCCTTCTGCAGTTCACAGATATGTGTTCTGTGGGTAACACATGACACCAAAGGCACCACACACTGCCGGTCTGCAGATAGCCCTACAGATAGGGAGTCCTCATAAACATATAACTGACATGGCAGGTATTAATACATGAAGGACAGCCATATCTGCACACACCTTGTTAAGCCAACATTACTCCTAATGCAGTATAGCAGCACTTACAGTCTGTAGTCAGGTCAGACACATCCTCCTCCTGTGTGTTGGCCTGTTTCAACAGTGTATTTTGGTAGAAGAAAATCCCCACTCCATCTGAGATGTTGTTTGCCAAACAACAGAATGAGTTCCTGCTCACAGTGAATGAAAAGGACCAACACAAACATGATGTTCTTAGATATTGGAGTGTGTTTCCATGCAATTGGCTATGGGAATGTTACCACAGCTGTTCTACATGTAATAAGCTAAGGGAGGGCTGCAATTCGTGCAGAGGCCATCAGCTGATTATGAGCATTACCTAAAATACATATGCTGCTGCCTCAGAAAAGCAGGAATAGGTCTCCACATCTACCAGTGAGGGAGTGAAAGAGGCAGACAGAGGCATCGACAAGTCAGGGAGGGGTGGGAGAGTAAAACCTAAGCATGTTTGTGTCACACACCTACCAGCACAGGGTATCAAACCCCCTGATGACTATGTAGTGCTATCACAGTCTTATGCAGTTGTTGGATGTGCCACATAGGTTACCTGTTGTATAGTTGGCAGAACATATATGTGATGGTGAGTGACATCTGCAACAGGGATATGGTAGCTATACGGTAGGTGATGTACACATGCCTGTCCGCATGACCAGGTGCCAGCGTCAACACAGCCACACTCTCACGAGAACACACACGCGTTGACACACTTTGCAGGGCCAGGGATACAGCTCATCACTAGTGAGATTTCCACAACATATTACTGTCCAGGTATCACATGCACCACATGGATCATATGGAGATTATATGGGCAAAGGGTATGGGGAGGTGTCTGACATCTGACAGCATGCTTCAGTAGGCCACTGGGGGTTGTAGTGAGTGTGGATGTGATCATAAGCATCATACAACACACACACAAACACACAGGGTGCCAGTACTGACATGTATGAGGGCATTTCTGCATGGATATGTGGTGGTTGACTGTGCCAGACGCTTATACAAGGCTAGGTGATGGGTATTCCTTGGCATCAGACCACCTGACAATGGTCTACATTGTGGCTCGGGACTGTGCTTTCTGCATTTGCCTACACAGGTGGGTATTGTATCCACCATCCAGTCACCTGGGTGGCTATTGCATGTGACCAGTGCTGTACATCGCTTGCCATGTATGTGTTCCCTAGTTCATGACATGGGTGATGTCTGGGATGTGCACACCTCCCACATGCATGTACAGTGACATGTAAAACTGTACCTGAGGTGCTGGGCCCATGTTGTGTACACAGATTATCATCAGATGTGCCAGTCTTGGCCACCTGTGGCAGGAACTGATAATGGACAGCAGGTTAACCCTACACCTACATTGATAGCATGCTAATGGCATTCCCTGGTGTCAGTGACATCTGTCCATACAGGACATGTTTTCAGGCATGGTATGTCCTTTGTGGGTCATATGTGATGGCACCAGAGGTGTTGCAGGTGTCCACTGGGAAACATGGGAAAGGTGCACTGTCTGCATGTGTGTGCCTGTTGGACATATGAAGAGGGTGCCATGCCTCTGTAGGCCACAGCAATCACTCCATAGTTACTATCAGTTGCCAATATGCAGTGTACTACACACATATTGGCTGTTGTCCCGGCATGTGTGTGTGTGTGTGTGTGTGTGTGTGTGTGTGTGTGTGTGTGTGTGTGTGTGTGTGTGCATGTGTGTGTGTGTGACATGGGTTGAGAGTATGCTCTGGGTAATACTGGGGTTGCTAACTGCGATTTCACATGTATGGGTATGGATTTGCACCCCAACCTCTCATATATTTCACATCTGTTATTCCTGTACAGTGGACATTGCGATATAGGGCCACCATAAAAGACATTTGTAAAACCCACCCCATATTGGGCCCACATCACACACTCAAACCTACCTCCACACAGGATACAAGTTACACACACACCTGTCATGTTTGGGAGTTGAACCCCTACCTAACTAGTTTACTCCACTACAGGACTACGCAGTTATAGTATGCACCACTGAGATTGCTGGAGTACTCTTTCCCCAAAGGTGTATTTCACATTGGATGACATCAGCAGGACTGCCAAAGTAGGCCATTAAACATGTACTGAATGTGACTAGCCTAAAATGAATTACTCCCTATACAGACATTGAAACACACACAAAACACCACGACTGACATGCATGGGTATATAACCTTGCATAGAGGTATATATCACACTACAGCAGTACGCAGTTATGGCATGCAATATAGAGATGGATTACTGGGCTACATTCTTCCCAGAGGTGTATTTCTAGGTGGATGACATCAGCAGCATTACCAAACTAGAGCATACAAATTGTATGGAGTGTGACTACCTTAAAAAGCATTGCTTTCTACACAGACAAACACACAGACTCTTGCCATGCCTGGGAGCAGAACAGCTACTTAACTAATTTATCACACTACAGCAGCACGCAGTTACAGGATGTGCTACAGAGATCACTAGGCTACAGTTTCCCAGAGGTGTATTTCTAGGTGGATGACATCAGCAGCCTTGCCAAAGATGAGCATTTGAATTGTAGGAAGTGTGACTACCCTAAAAAAGCATTGCCCTTTACACAGACAGACGTCACACATGCCACGTCTGGGATTAGAACAACTAACTTTCATACTACAGCAGGTCACACTTACAGGATGCACTACAGAGGTTACTGGACTGCAGCTACCCAGAGGTGTATTTCTAGGTGGATGACATCAACAGCCTTGCGAAAGATGAGCATTTGAATTGTAGGGAATGTGACTACCCTAAAAAGCCTTGCTCTCTACACAGACAAACAAACACACATAGTTGTCATGTCTGGGAATTGAACTCCTACCTAACTATTTTATCATACTACAGTAGTATGAAGTTATGGGACATGTCACAGACATTACTGGGATGTATCCTTTCCAGGGATGTAATTCTAGGTGGATGACATCAGCAGCCTTACCAAAGTAGAGCATTTCAATTGTAGGGAGTGTGACCACCCTAAAAAGCATTGCCCTCTACACAGACATACACCCACACAGTCGTCAAGGCTGAGGTTAGAACTCCTACCCAACTTGTTTATTACATTACAGTAGTATATAGTTATGGGACGCACCACAGAGATTACTGAAACCAATTCTCCCAAAGGTGTATTTCACAGTAGATGACCTCAGCAGGCTTGTTATAGTGGAGCTATGGGGAGGGCAGTGTGTGTGCATGGGCCATAAAACATTCATCTGGGGGTTGACATGCCACATGCGGGCACAACCTCAGTCATATTCCACAGGTATGTGTATACTGCTGCTAGATGACTACTTCCTTGAACAGTCATGTTGCACAGCTGGCATGTGCACCACATACTTTGTAATGCTGACAGATACCGGTGGCTAGTATCTGCAGTGTGTGACATCAGACCCATGTTTGGTTGTGGCCCTTTGGCTGTGTGCTGGGTGGGAGAGCTCTGGATGGCTCCCTGTCACAGTCACCCTCTTCCACACATCTATGTATGTCTACCTTTGGCTTATTATAGTGTGTTGTCCTTACATATATGCCTGTATTCCTATCCACTGTGTGTGCAAAACATGTATGGTGCATACTAAGGAGTGTCTGCACTAACATCTGCGGCTGCCAGATATGTCTGGTCCACTGGTGTTTGCAGACATGACCTTCATGTGTTTGCGTGACCATGCCCAGTATGACCTTTCAGTATGTTGTTGACTGACATTGCCTTCATTACTCTAAGTGTGTGAGCATGCCCAGTATGACTGTCTATATTGAATGTGTAGCTCGAGTCCAGGTAGTTTGTACTGCAGTGTTGACCTTTGTGTTGTACACCTACAGGTAGCATGCTGTCTCTGCAGGGTATCCGTCAATCATTTGGCATGGACTGTTACTACATTTCTGCATAGGATGGGGGGCCACACCTGACTACTTCTACATTTCTACACAGAATTGTGGGGGGGAGGGCACACCTGACTGTTACTATATTTCTATGTAGGATGGGGGGCACACCTGACTATTTCTACATTTCTACACAGGATTGAGGGGGAACACCTGACTGTTACTACATTTCTACATAGGATGGGGGGGGCACCTGACTATTTCTCTGTTTCTACACAGGATTGGTGGTGGGGCACACCTGACTGTGACTACATTTCTATGTCGGATGGGGAGGCACACCTGACACTTGTACACATTTGCTAGGACTGTACTGGTATGCCGGGTACTCCATTTCAGTCTGTAGTCTTACCTGTCGTGCTGGCTAGAGGCATACCAGTGTACTACAGATCTTAGCTTTTAATTACCTACATATTAGTTTCTGACTTCCTACCCTTCAGAACTGACATCCCATTGCTTGACCTGCTGTAGTCTGTCTGTGTAGGCCTGGGGTGGAAGTTTCCTATAGCACAGCCTTTGTTTGTGTTTGTCTACACCTGTCCTGCTGGCTGTGACTGTTGCTGGGTATGTGAGCCCCCTCAACTGGCATGTGTGAGTCACTTACCTTGTGGGTGTACCAGTATTGAGGGTGGTGCTGCAGGGCTGCCTATGTTGGATGCACATAGTACACTCCCTACACATGTTTAGGCACAGGTAGTGTAATGTTTGGCATCCCTTTTACTGTATGTGATAGTCAGAGAGAGGTGTTATTCCCTGGGTCCCTCCTGTGTCATTGTATGTGCTATTTGTTGCCTCTTTGCCAAGGCCAGGGCATACTGTGCATGCCTCCTTCTGCCTACTGGGGCAGGCTCAGGTTGTTCCTCCTCCGAGTCACCCTGTACTTGTGCAGGCCTTGGCAATGGTGGGGGGCTGTGTGGCCCTGCCCCATGCTGTTCCTGCTGCAGCTGTTTCCACAGGATCATATTGTGTAGCATGGCACATACAAGGACAATTTGGGTACATGTAGCTGATGAGTACTGCAAGGCTCCACCGGATGTGTCCAGGCACCGGAACCGTGACTTGAGCAGCCCAAACACACATGCTACTATAATTCTGGTCTGTATGTGTGCCTCATTATGGAGTTCTTGTTCGGGTGTGTGTGCATTTCTAATGGGTGTCATCAGCCATGGCTCCAGTGCATATCCAGCATCCCCCACTAGGTGACAGTGAGGGATGTCCCCAATGGCAAATCTCTGGTATAGCTGCGTTAGGTGCCAGATGTGGGAATCGTGATAGCTTCCAGGGCAGCCAGCACACAGATTCATTATTATGCCCTGGTCATTACCCACAACCTGGCAGTTGATGGAGGGGAAGCCCTTGTGGTTGATGTAGACCCTACCCCGCTCACTGGGTGGTGCTTTGATGCATATATGCATGCAGTCTATAGCACCCACTACCTCAGGATATTCTGCTATTTGGTGGAACAGTTGTATATTGCTGGCCAATGCCTCTCGGGTGTTGGGGAAATATACGTGCTCACTGACATGTGCTGACATGGCATCCAGGAAGTGGTGGAGTACCCTGGATGCTGATACCTGTGAAATCCGTGAAATCCCCATCATATCCCCAGTTGGCCTTTGGAAGGTACCTGTAGCTAGTATTCTTAGGCCTACACATACCTTGGTATCCACTGGGATGGGTTGCCATGTATATAATCCATATGTCACACAAAACATCATGTCACAGATTTGGAAAACTGCTCATATTGAACCCCCCCCCCAAAAAAAAAAGATGCTTCTCACTTCTGTCCCATATGCATCCTCCCAATTCTGGACAATCTTTTAGAAATGGTAGTCTACACTCAATTCTGCTTCTCTGTATCTAGCAATACCACCTGCTCTCCTCTAAACAGCATGAATTCTGGTCTGGACAGAGTACTATGAAAGCAATTTGGTTTGATGGCATCCTGCAAAACTCTGATAGTGGCCTGCTTACAGGTACCATTGTTAAAGACCTGACAAAGGCATTTGACTTCTTTGAGCACTATCTACACCAAAACAAACTAATTGAAACTGGTATCAGTCCAGACATCACTCTCTGGTTTAAAACTTTCATCACTGACAGACACTTCAGAGTTAAATTAGGATCCTCACAATCAGAATCTGCACCTATTACCAAAGGTGTACCTCAAGGACCAATTCCTGCACCCTCCTCTTCTCCATATTCATTAACAGACTTCCTTGTGACCTCACCCATCTCCCACTTATCCTTTATGCTGATGACATGGTCATTTATTACTCAGGTCACTTTCACACCAGCATTCAATGCCAATTCCAGTCATACTGACATGAGTTCTACCAATAGGTCATAAACCATAAGCTCCTTTTCAACTCCACCAAGATCGAAACTTTGTTTTTTGGAAATCTGCAGAAAATTCAACAAGCACCTGACTCTTTAACTATCTTTGACTTACACACGCATTCAATAAAGACAATGCAATGTCCATCTTAAAATAACTAGGAGTATGTCTTTGTCAGTCACTAAACTTCCATTTCTACATAGACAAAACTGGAGACAAAATAAACCTCCAACTCTTCTCAGCCAAAAATGTCCTCTCCTTTTCTATCCTAACCATCCAGAGCAGCCATGGCAAAGTAGTTCCCCTTTCTCAAGTTGAATATGGGCTTCCAATTCTTGCTTCTGCATTCCAGGAAAACATTGTCACACTCTAGACTCTATAACAATATCTGGCAATTCATTACAAACTCTCATCTCAGTGAACATCACTGTATCACATGAGAAAAAGCAAAATGGCTAACCATAAAGCAAAGATCTGAACTATATTTGGGATCTCAACTCTACAACGTAATCCAAATCTACACATTTTCTTCCCTTGCAGTTAGGCTTCATGAAGCAAACCTCCTCATGCAAGCTGAGACACCAATCACAAACTATACCAACTCTAATTACCCCTAGAACCAAATTCTACAGCACTACACGTTTTCTCCTCTCAGGCACCTACTCTTTGGCAAGCTCTCCCCATCAATATTAAGGAAATCAACACATTCCATATTCAGAATGCAACACAAGCACTTCTTTATCCAAGCCAAATGCTTCTGCTTCAACGCAGGACATATCTCCTAACTTGTCTCTTTTATGAGTCTCTTCTCCTCTCTCAAGATTTACTGAAGATTTTCCCACCTTAGAAACTTATCCTTACATTGTACATTACACTATGTTTGATTGTACATTGCCCTGTGCTTGTTCACTAGAGTGTATTTATATTGTTTTTCTATGTAATTCATATGAAGTACTCTGTTATTGTTCATGTTTCTCTATTTTTGTTTATGAAATGTTTACTATTTCAAATGGGCTGAGCCTGAAATTGTTTGGTATTGATCAGTGCACTACCTCAGTAAACAAATATAAATAGATACAGCATTCACATTTTTGTTGTTTGTAATATGTAGTCAGTTAAAATATATTGAATCATGCCTGAAAGAAGGCAGTGAAATGGCAATTTCACCTCCTTTTAATATTGACTATATTCATTGGATCTCCGATCATGGCCCGCTATACATATATCATTGATTATGATCCAAAATTAGCATAAATATAAGTCAGCTATGCACTACAAGGCAATATCCTACTAGCTTTCAAAGGTGTTTATCAGCTTTTCTTATACATCTTGGAAAGCTGTTATGTTTGGGTATGTCAGTGCATCACAAACATAAGTAAAGTACAAAAACAAAACAAAAGAAACTGGTATTTTGAGCTATATAGAAAGAACATGCTCATTAATAGCAAAGGAAAATCAACACAATCTGATCAAATATCTTTATAATAACAGTAAAAGAATGAACAATGCAACTTGCTAAACTCTATACAAAAATAGAAATGCAACACTACCAAAAACAATGAAAATTTGAAAGGCAGTACTCACAAGAAAAAGTTAAAAAGATATATGAAACTATTGCAAAAGAAACCTGGAATATGGGTAAATGTCCTCACATTTAAACAAACAATTAGCAGGAAAGGAAGAAAAGGATGAAAACAAAGCCAAGTAAAAATACAAAATCTTTTATTGACAAAAGATGAGCGCTTTCATGCTTAGCAGGACATTTCTTCAGATCAATAATAAATGAATTCAACATATTTAAATACTACAAACCATCCATTCAGAATACTGATAAATAATCACATGATAACAGTTAAAAACAAACCACAAGTAAATATCCAATAAAAACATTAGGACTTTACCATGCCAAATGACAAATAATACATTCAGTCTTACTCAAGGTTCATTCATGAAATTCTCTCCCCCGGATTTACTAATCTGCCATGCAGGACTAAGCTAGTCCTGCACGTAAGCGGCAGTTTAAGAGGAGGACAGCAGTGCAACATACACAATAATGAAGGCACGCTGCTGGAGCTCCAAATCCTACACTGAGGGTGGACGAGTGCAGTGGGTGGGTTTGAGAGCAGAGCTCTCAGAAAAAACACGCCCCCGTAAAGTAGAACAGAAGAAAGTGTAAATAAATGAGCAAAACTGCTCATAGGTGTCTGCATATCTCCGCCAACAGTCCCCATGTGTTCAACAGCAACAGTACATTGAAATAAAACAAGGAAACACTTGTATTTATTTTTTTTAAACCCCGAGTACAGCTAACTGTAGGTGCAGGGGTTTGCCCATCGTTTAGCTACGCTCAAAGCAGCTGAAAAGGTTGAAGAGTAATACGAGGACTATATATGCAAATAAAGTAGCACAGCAATACAATAGTGTAGTGGTTAGAGCATCTGCCTAATGAGTAGGCATTCCTGGTTTGAGTCCCACTGCAGCATATATCATTTTCCATGTGAAAACTGTATATGAACATATATTTGCATCTTTATGCCATATGACCTACATAATAACAATTAAATGAGAATTGGATTACTGCATGAAATACACATGTGAATTGTCAGTGTCATAATGAATAAGGCACTAGTAAGCAGGTTTAAGCACAAGTAAGAAGTAGTAAGCGTGTCTAAGTGCATTTGTGCAGGAGTAAGCATTGCCTACGCATATTAAGCAAAGTGGAAGCTAACTGAGTGTAAGAAACTGTATCCAGAGGTTAGCAGTGCTTACCATCGCGCAAACCCATGCATACCCACTTACAACTGCTTTAAAGTGCCTTAATCACTCTGGATCCAATGGGCCATGTTCTGCCCAGCAACAAAATAAACTGCCTCTGCAAGGCTCAAACTCAGGAGTCTATACACTATAATCACAGTAGTTAACCAACAAGCCATCATAGCGATCGATATGCATGACGCATCAGCAAACTAGTCTCAACACAAGAAAATCAAACCAAACATGTGAACTGCATCTATGTACAGTGTGATGTTGGATAATCTGCAACAGAACATAAATATGTGAACTGGAGTACTGTAGTAAGCATAAATTGGAGGTGTTATTGTATACATTGTATGTACACATGAATTACGGATACCAGACACATATATAACCTGTAATGAAGAATAAGTCATTGCAAATGGCAAACGTAGTGCTAATTAACCATTAAGCAATGCTAACCACAGCACAGCTCAAGTTAGTAAGTGTAAGCAATGTGTAGGTGAGCCAATTCAATCTGCCTAGTGATATACCTCTTTAAGCAGTGCCAACCTCATGTAAGCAGGTCTGCCCATAGCTTAGCCTTTTCAAAACTGGCCAATCATGGAGAAGTGCTGGAAAATGTCCATATTTAAACCCCACAGCCAGAAATACTACCCATAACTGGTTGCAGCTCCCTACTGCAGGCAAAATGGCTGGCTTGGATGAAGACACTCGATGTAGAGCGCAGCGCCGGGGCATCCAGGAGTCAAAAATCATGGTATGGCTCCTGGTAAACCACCATGATCAGAGACTACTGCAGGGTCAGTACCAGGGCTCGAAGTAGAAAATGGAGGCCTGAGAAAGTCTCACCCGTGACCTCACCAGTGCCACAGGTATCCCCCAGACTGGTGAGCAGGTCAGGCACCACCATGCTGACCTGAAGTGGTGGAGGGGGGGTTTACTGCAACAGTGGATCCAGGAGTCACAGCAGATGCCCAATGCCCCAGGACTGAGTAAGTACTCATTCTACTAAGTAGTAAATAATTGCCTAGCTTGTGTATACTATGGGTAGGTATGGCTAAATATCACTGCATTTCTCTGACAGCTGCAGATGAGCGGGCTGCAAACCAGGAAGCCCATGATGCTAGGCTGCAAAGGCTGTGTTGCGAGGCAGCTTAGTAATCAGTCTGCATGTGCTGTCATAACAAATAAATATAAGAGCATTAGAAAGTGTTGTACCAGTAAAAATAAATGTGTAATAGTCTGTGAATAAAGGTGTAACCCCTGGAGTGCTTCTGTTTACTCTTCTCTCATATGTTGGTGATCTGTTCCATACTATAAATAGTAATGTTGTATCTTAAACAGTGTCACCCAGACCATGGTATGCAGATAAAATGTGCATGGAGTCCTGCATAACAATGTTGGAAGTGCCAAGAGGTCAGTTATATTGTACAAGTTAGGGAGACTTAGAAAACACTTTAAAGCTTTACATCAATACCCTGATAGCACAGTGCACTGTGATCTTAGCTATAAGAGTTTGTCACACACAGCAGAGGTCTGAATCCTGGGATTGCTACTAAGTTTTATGCAGAATCATACCCCACAACTGTACAGATTGCGATACAATGCCCAGATAGAAAGCTGTATGCATACTTACACCCAAAAGTACAGAATTTGCTAGAATGTTCAAAATGTAAGTTGTATGCATATTCATACACGACAACTGTTCCAGTCTGTCCAATATGTCCAGAAAAAATGGCCCATATCATCAGTCTGGTACCCTGTTCCCCTGAAAATCCACTGTGATGTTCCAAGAAATCTAGGCAGCTGTCAATGACATATAACTGATATTCAAATGTGCACATAGTCAGATAATGTATATGGAAACAAACCTGTCGCTCTAGCACCTCACCCAAAGTGCATGTCAGCAATACTCAACATATGTTGCATTAACACCAGCAGCCTCTCACGCCTGTATGTAATGCGCAGGTCACGTATATAATAATTTATAAACATACCTGTGTACAATATAAGCCCATTGTATAGTGTAATAATACATGTAAGGGAAAGACCACTGCAGTGACTAAGAATGTTGTGTAAACTACAAGGATATATTAGTTGTTAATTGAAGTCTCCCTCTCACCCCTACCATATGTGCATAATAACCCAATGACACTCCTCAACTGGTATGTGTACACTCCACACTTTTTGAGACATATGCCCTAATGGTGTATACATATTCACATGTGTTTCTATGCATGTGCCATGTGAAAATACATCCTTATTGGTGGCCTGTTGCCATCAATGAAACCTGCATGCACCTGTAATGGCCACTGTTGTTCCATATATGCATGTGTTCTGCTTGCTCTGCAACTGTGTTAAATCTGGAGTGTTGGGTTAATGTGAATACCTATGCATGCTGTTATAACTAATCATGAATGCTGTTGAATGTTACTAACCCATATCTGTCATAAACCTGTGACAACACAGCTCGTATGGGAAGGCTGGTCCCAGCGTACCCACCAGTCCCACCTCAGCTGGCCATGGCACCAGGCACCAGCACATCTGGGGCCCAGCCTGCGTGGGCCCTGCACCACCTTCGGATGGAACTGCTGCAGGGGATGGGGCTCACCCCCCCCCCCTCAGAGCAGGCATGGAGGGGAACCTGTCACCTGTCAACAGGTCTGGGCCATAGTGCATAAGGAGCTCGATCTGGAGTACCAAGAGCAGCTACGCCAGCTTGAGGGCCGAGTGGCAAAATTAGACAGTGAACCTGCCCCTCCTACACAGCCCCCCAGCACAGCCACCTTCAGAGCCATGAATGTGCAGTGGTGATTGCCTATGGGTGGGGACCTCAGTCCCACTGTTTTCAGATGGGGACTCTTGGGCTTGTGACTTCCAAACACCCCTCCCCGTCCAAGGTGTTTACCCCCCACATGTGTCATATACCGGTCCTGTATAAGTCTTGTGTGTCTTGTCTGTTAACCTACCCAACCTACCTCCCCAAATATATCTACTAGCCCTCCCCAACATCCCAATCTCACCTAAAAAAAATAAAAAGGGCAATCTGGTCCCACAAAAAAATCACACCCCACACATAGCTGCCCATTTCGCACACATGTCCACTGGACACATGTAATCTGGTCTAATTGGCATCACAATTAATATATGTCATCCTCACCCTGCTCCCAGGGGTTAGAGGGTCAAAATCTACTTGCAAATATAGTGTATAAGCACAGCTGTTGCTGTAGAAGAAATGGGCAGCTATGGACCTTTCCTATACCCTTCCTGCACACGCCTAGCTATTTTCCCTACTGTCTTTCTCTCTTTGTGTCCCATTTTCACAACTGTCCTATCAACCTCTTTTTCTTTTCTATTAAAGGAATTAGCATGTGGGTAAATGGCAGTAGGCACTGTTAAGCAGCAGTAAGTGGGTTTGCGTGGGGGTAAGCTATTCCTACACATGTTGAGAAATTCAAAGCTAACAGACTGTAAGAAACATAAGCGGCAGTTGGCAATGCTTACAGTCACACAAATTCGTGCAACCCCGCTTACAACAGCAAACCCACTTACAACCCCTTAAAAGTGCCTTAATCACTCTGTAGCCAATGTCCCTTGTTCTGGCCAGCAACAAAATCAACTGCCTCTCCAAGGCTCGAATGCAGGACCCTGCACTTCATACACAAAGTGATTTACCACTAAACCATGGCAGCTCTACATAACCAGATTTTTTCACAAACATATCATGCAGCACAATCAGCCAACAGTACAGGAAATGTATTATTATCACACTACATAAACTGTTAATGCAAGAAGTCTGGACAAAGTATGCCACATTGTGGGTACAAATAGGGATATATGTCAACTAATGCTCTGATACACTTAAAATGTTGCTAGTTACACAGTTATATGTATTAGTACACATATGCAGAAGGAGATGAAGTCTGAAACACAAAAGCGTTGCCGCTAGTTACTGACTTCAATGCTGCGATCATCCATGACAATTGCCAAG
>NC_056728.1:1192951138-1193221138 GCF_019279795.1 Protopterus annectens
TGTGTTACAGTGGAAACAACATAACAGGTATGTGAAACAGATATGCATTTACTGGCATGTAGTATATGAAATAGAATAATAGGATGTATACTGTGAAAGGATGTATATGTGCCATCAGTACTTGTTCCTGTAATGATGTTGTGCTCAACTGCACTAGACAGTAGAGTCAGTTCTTGTGGGCAGTGGGACATACCTGGCAAATGTGCAGACCAGCAGTGAATGGCAAAGATGTGACCCATGATATCTGTGTTCTGTAAATTACAGTGACCAATGGCTGGTGGGGGCATTAATACAGCCATGATAGACACATGAGTGAGAGACCATACCACCTGTAGGCCAGTCATGTTAAAGTGTAGCATAGCATGCTCAACTGCCATAGCAGTATAATATGCTTATCTAATGTTTGTCACCATATCTACCCCCCTAATGTTAGTCTGTGTTCACATGTGACACCTGTCTGTGTTGCAGCAAGGTCGAACAGTTCAGCTATGAAGTAAAGAGGGTACATGACTGTGGTCCAGATGGTCGTATGCACCCCACATACAGATACATATATGTGTGGTACATATTCACAGATGTGTATGTGTACAGAACCTTGGACAGTTATACATTCATATAGGTATATAAACAACACAAAATATCTACACATACATGTACATATGTATATATACATACACACATATATGTATACAGACAGATATATATATATATATATATATGTGTGTGTGTGTGTGTGTGTGTGTGTATACATATATATATATATATATATATATATATATATATATATATATATATATATATATACATGTCAATACATTTCCCCTGCCATGACATGTGTGAGAGAATATCACACATCAATACACAACATACCTACACATCAGTACATAGCTGCAAGATGGAGTGTGGAGTGAGGTGTGTAACCCATCTTGGGAACACATTGCAATTGTATGAGATGGTTGGATATATATGTTGATGAAGGGTATTAGGCACATATTAGTATGTAGGTCTGGTTGGGTGACAAAAAAGACAGCATACAGGGCTGGTATATGACACATGTGGTGGTTAAACACTGTGGACGGGTAGTTACATTTGGAATGTGGAGGCCATTGAGCCCCTACATGGGAACAAAGAGAACATGGTGCCCACCCATGGACAGTCATGGCAGCATCTACATGGACCTAAAGGTGCCTGGGCTGTGTGCTGGGCAGGAAGGACATGCATGTTGAACCTTGTGTATGTGTACTGCCTGCCTCCAGGTGATGTAGCACATACCCCATGTTTCTGTGGAGCTCCCTATGCACAATACTTGTGACCTAAGTGGGTGACAGACACATGTCTGTGTGTGCTCCATGGGGGGACACACCATCCTCTGAGGTGGCTCCACATGAAGATAGTGATGGAACAGTAGATAATGAGGTTCCATGTTGGGCCATGGATGTGATGTTGACTGGTAACATGTGCACATTAGGTTGAAGTGGTATTCCTGCTGACAAATAACCCCTACACATACTGGTGTGTAACTGTTATGGAACATATATGGGCTGTAATAGTCCATACAATCCCAGAACATGTCCAACAGCATGCATAGATATTCCCAATACCACAGAATGGCAGATGTATAGCAATCAAATAGCAGGCCTACCACATGCTTATGTGGAAACATAGTGGCAGTGACAATGGCATGAAGGTGAAATACCCTGTAACAGCCCTGCAACTCTAGTGTCCCCACAGGGAGTGTGTCTTTAACCACATAGCAGAAAGTGTTGTACAGTACAATATATGGCCCAGTGGTACACATACCGGACACATACCACTAGCGTAGTGTGAACATTATATTGGAGCTGATATGGTGGTGGGAGACTGATATGCGTATTGTATTATGGTAAACTTAACATATGAGTTGCTCAGACATATTTCCATCATTATGTCTTTCAGGGAGTATGGAACACCCGAGGAACCCCACCTACAGTGCTGCTGAGGAGGAGATTATCATCACCAGTATCATCCACAACTATCAGCTGTTGTTCTCACGGATAAGCCAGGACCAGCAGGAGAGAACAGCCATGTGGACTGATGTAGTCCACAGGGTGAATGATGTGGGGATGCATAGCTGTACTTATTGGCAGGTCTGCCACCATTGTAGTGACCTGCTCCGGCAAGAACATCATTGTGCTGCTGCCGTGAGGGGTGACCACCTTGCAATTGTGGGGGGGGGGGCATAACATCCATCCCTCCCTCACCAGAGTGGAGGAGCTGCTCACCAGCTTGGTAGCACCTGCCCGCCTGCAAGAGCTCCAGACTTATACAGTCATGGAGGTGGGTGCTACTCACACACCACACATTGAGCATGCAGGTAAGGTTCCAGGGCATATCAGTAGACTACTGTAGTATATGCATTTTTACAGATAGACCATGCATATGTGAGATGTGGGGTTTGTTGCTGTGTAGTACCGATAATCAGTAATGCATAAACTGTAGTACTGTGGACTTCAGCTGTTGTTGTACTGTAATATTGCAGCCACCCTGTAGCAATACCACAGCTGTGGCCGCTGATATCAACTCTATCCCATCTCAATGAAGGTACCTCTGGGATACCAGCAAGGCAGCGGCTGGATGCCGGTGAGTATGGTTTAAGGTTAGGCTTGGCAATTCACTGTGCATGTCATAGCTAAGGTGTAGGCCATGTACACATCTAACACACCTACCCATAATACATACTGTACACGTGCACTGACACAGCACACACCTCACTAATGGGATTACCAGCCTCAAACACATGCATCACACAGTCCATCTCAGACAACTGTGGCTACACTCCAGTGTACATTGCCCAGGCACAGCTGACATCTGCCCAACATACACAGCTATGTCATACACAGAGTAGTTGAACATGCTACATATAATAACATCCCACTCCCTCTGGTAACACATGCTCAAGGGTCCTAAACCTAATCAACACATTACACAGAACATACTGGATGGATAGGGCCCTGTTCTGGGGAATCCCCACACTCTGAAATGGACTACCCAGACATGTCAGGCAATGCTACTCATTGGCTCTCTGTACAGAAACACTTGGCATTTGGATGGGGAATGGAGAATACACCCTGGGTAGCATGTCTGTGCCACTGCCTGTCAGGGGTACAGGGGAATAACATTAGTGGGAGGTGCATGGCTGGAAACCCCTGTGGCTAGGCTTATGTAGGCCCCAGGACCAATAGACCAGTACTCACCTATGAACTATTGTCTACCACAGGCAACAACAGCCTGGGCCGAATCATGGTCAATAATGGTCTCTACTCTCACCATAGGTACAGTACATTGTGTCTGTGGTCAGTCTAATGGTAGTCTACTACTCATACATACACATCAAGCATTCACTAAACACGTGTCCACATGTGATCCAGGAACACACAGAGGCTGTGAGCAGCAGCGGAAACACAACTGACACACAGAGACACATCCTGCAATGGTGTGTACACCCATGATGTATGGTGCACAGTACATGCCAGGGTGCTGAACAGATGCACAGCAATGCTGTGGACATGGGTGCAGTGAGTTCCAGAGGGAGGGCCATCACCTACAAACAGAAGCCGTGCATCACAGCCATGTATAATGCTGGTAACGGGGATTGACTACAGTTACACTGCCTGCTGTTGAGCCCCACATGTCCTGCATGCTGACATGTGTGTAATTACAGGTATGTGTTTGATACTGTACTGCACCATTGCCTGCTATTGTGTGTGTTATGGAGTTGTGGGAGCTTTCTGTAGTTGCTGTCTGGTGTAGTGTATGGGTTGCCATGTATGTCGACTGCATGTGTGTATGTCTGTGTGTGTGGCCATGTCTGCACACATGTGTGTGTGTGTGTGTGTGTGTGTGTGTGTGTGTGTGTGTGTGTGTGTGTGTGTGTGTGTGTGTGTGTGTGTGTGTGTGTGTGTGTGTGTGTGTGCATGTACTGTTTAGCGGTGTTTTACAGGTCTTACAGTCTGTTCCCTGTTTTCCCCTCACAGGTGGTGAGGAGGGACTGGGCCCCTCCTGCAGGTAGCCTGATGTCACTGATACAGACAATGACCATGAAGATAGGTGTGTTGAGGCACAGCAAGGGACATCAGGGGCTGCCGCTGGGTCACCAATTGACAACCCACATGTATCCACACCATCCACGCACACAGTCACACTGCCTCTACACACCTCATCACCATTGGCCCTAGCTGAGGGACAGCCTACGGTTGGCATTGGCAAGGACAGTGTGGTATCTATGGCACGTGTGTCAGGACACAGCAGCCATAGCCAGATGTCTGGCAGGGTATCACATAAGCAGATGTGTTGGGGTGCTTGTAGGAGCACTGCTGGCCATCATGCCTCTGGCAGATATGCCACATCTATTTCAACCATACACATGTTCCAGACTGTCATGGAGGCACAGGCATGAATGGAACGGTACACCAGGCAGGGTCTAAGGGTGCAGAGTGCTCATCACAGTTCTGTAACTGACAACATCCATGACCTAGCAGGTGCCATCTGTAATTACAGCGAGGTCATGGATAGATGGTGGGTTGAGACATTGGAACTCATCCACAATGTCATTTCCATGCATCAGGACAGGAAGGGATGGTTGCGACGGCCATGTGGATGTATGCCAGCAACACCAGCAGCTGGAGGTCGCTATGGACATCCAACCAGTCACAGCCGCTCCCGTAGTGGCAGTACCAGCCCCAGCACTGTGGGGGGGTCTGTCCACAGACCATCATAGCAGACCACATACATGTGGCCCTGGCCAGTCCCAGGAAGGACCTGGATCCAGTGGATGTCTGTCAAACTTGGGGGACAGTATTCGGTCTGGCTCTGTATCTGACACTGCCTGTAGCACCCCTGCCAGGCACAGGTCCCATGTCTGTGGCCAGAGACAGTGAACTGCAAACCCTGCCAGGTGCAGTCTGCGGCTGTCCCACAATTCCCTGTTTAGGGCAGCCATATGGAGGAACTGTGTGCATGCAGACACACACACATAAACAACAAACCTAGGGCAACCACATATCTGTACACACAACATCACCAGTGGTCCATAACAATATTCAGCCTCCTCTCACACACACACACACACACAGACACACACAGACACACACAGACACACACACACACACACACACACACACACACACACACACACACACACACACACACACACACTCACACACACACATGTTGTCAATTGTATGGCTTAGCCTAGGCCTCTGGCAAACCAACAACACACCCTGTGCATATGATGATACCTGTGCCACTCCCTGACATCTGTAACATCGATGCAGGGACAGGCTAACATGATTCTGATGCACAGGATGACTGTACACCAGTGTAGCAATGGAATGATGTGTAGCATGTTGTCAGCAGTAAAGTAAAATGCTAATATCTTGGAAGGTGTAGCTGTGCAGCCATGATGCATCATAGCTGTAATTAAAAATGTTGAATTGTTCTCACCAGTATCTGTTCTGATTGTGTTGTGTTTGTCCATGTGTCACATGGCTAATGGGTGCAGTAGTGTCAGCAGGCCTTCTACAGTGGACAACAGTAAGTGTAATGGGTAGTACACATGCCATGGCTGGGTACAACACACAGTGTCTTTGGTTTGGATGCAGTACAGCTACAGGACTGTACACATGGAGGTATGTCCCAGTGCAGGTAACACATCTGTTGCACATGTAATCCCACCAAGACAGGATAGGCACAACCATACAGTGCTATATATGCAGTCTGCAATGTGGATAACAATGAACATGCTAACGGCAGATTGTATGTCCCTCTCCCCACTCTACTGCAATCCTCACTTAAGTAACATGTGTGTGCTAATGCCGGTGGCATAGCCCTACCCTTAGGAGAGTGAGAGGTGCTCAACCACTGTGAATGGTGTAAACAACAACTAACAACCTAATTACATATGCTGTACAGTATTACAGACAGTTATGTGGGGGGATAGACGCAACAGTAACTGCAATAATGGCAGTCATGTTCACAACAGCCAGACCCAGTGAGTTATAGCAACCCCAGTAGTGCTGCACACCTCAACAGTGTGGAGGAGGGCATTGATACATCTATGACCTGTGAAGGACTGTATGTCCATGGGATGGCACCTGTGGTATGTTGGCATATGCCAAGCAGTCCTTGTTTTAACATATTCTGTGAATTGAAGCAGATCCTGGAGAACAACTACACACATTCCTATAAGCAGGATGGTGTACAAAAGCCTGCTATGATGTACATTCTGCACCTCCTAACCTTCATCTACACCTGTAATGATTGGGTTAAGGAGGTATACCATGTTCAGGTTGTATTCTATGCCTTTGACAAGTCCAACATTGGTGGTGTCCCGTGTGTTGAGATAACCAGTGACATTGGCCATGGGTTCATTGTTGATAGGTTCCATGTCCCTGCAGACCAATGTCATCAGGCTACTGCGTGGTAGTTCCCAGCTGACATGGTTGGTTTGTGGATGCCCCTACCAATGTTGGTGAATCCATTGTCAGGTGTAGGGCTATTGGATTGTATGAGGGATCCCAGCTACTTACTGCACCTGCCCAGGGGTTTCCCCCAAACATGACATGTCACTTGACTGTACTGCATGATATGTTATTAATGCCAGCCTTACATCCTACAGGTGGGATGGAGTACTGTTAACATGTACTGCCCTTGTCGTGTAGGGTCCTGCTTATGGGATCTGCTAAGGTTGGTATTGTATTACAGGCCAGACATATTTGGCTGGGGGGGATACGTATCCATGCCAGATGTATGTTGTTTGGGTCTCTCAAACCAATCAATGGTGCATGTGGACATATATGTTGTGGTTACATTCCCAGTTCCATCTACAGATGTATGTCCATGTATACCTATATTGATATATATGTGCTCACCTTTGACAGGGGGACAATCATTCCTTCAAGCGGCCCTTTCTGCAAACTGAAAGGAATAACCCGTCATTTCTTACTGCACCACAGTTAAGAGAACTGCAGTTCTAAAGGCATCTTTGCTGACTCTCGAACTGCAAGTTGGAATACATATCGTAATGACAGGAGGCATGACTCCCTGCACCTCCCCCCTCTGGGGGGGCTGGGCCCCCCACAAACCCCCTACTGTGATTTATGAACTTCTAGTGTGCACTACAGTGGGGATTAGCAATTATTCCCCACCCCCACTATAGTGGCATCCGCAACCAAATTGCCTAATCTGCAATGAGCGAATGCATAGTGACATTCACTCATTGCACATTCGATGCATGTATTGTAAGATTGTGCAATGTTGGGAACATACTTTTCACCTTCCAGCTTCCAGACACATGGATTTCTCCCTTTGAAAGGTGAGCCATATATATGCTGGCATATATACATTCCTAGGGCTGTATATATGTGGACATGTAGATATATACATATATATCTATGGCTGTATGCGTATCTATGTATATATGTATTTCTTGGCATATATACATATATATATATATATATATATATATATATATATATATAGCTATACCTATATCTACATATACAGATATGTTATATCCATTTAAAGATGAATATATATACACACACAAATACATCTACATGGCGGAATACATTTCCTGTAGTGTTGTATACCTGGGCTGGATGATATGTATGTGAAAACATCATGCATTATGCATATCTGCCATGGCTTAGTAGTAAATCACTTTTGTGTATGATGCGCAAGGTGCTGGTTACGAGCCTTGCAGGAGCTGTTTATTTTGTTGCTGGGCAGAAAAACAACCCTGCTTACAACTGCATTACAGTGCCTTAATCACTCTCTATCCAACAGGATGTGTTCTGGCCAGCAACAAATTAAACAGCTCTTGCAAGGCTCAAACCATGGACGCTGCACACCCTCGACAAACCGATGTACCACTTAGCCATGATAGGTAAACCAATATGTAATTTTTCAGAAACATATCAGCCAGTCCTATCATGCAACAGTACAGAGAATGTATACCAACATCTAGATATCTGTATGTGTAACTATAGCGCAACCTTAACAGATACAACATACCCATATATGTATAGATACACATATATTCAAATATATATGTTGTTTTACTAACTCTATATACATATATATCACTATATATGCACATATACCTATATATCTGTTAGCAGATAAATATATCTATATAGGTATATATGGCCATACATCTGTAGATAGCAATTGCAGATTAACAAATACACCTATGTCCACATGTACTGTTAATGCAGTTGAGAGGCCCCACACACTATACGTCTTGTACGGATACGCATCTCCCCACAGATAAACACATGCGGCCTGCAATACACTACCAAGTACAGTTTGCCTCCCACAAGACATGTGATATGTGGAAGCCATCAACGTCCCCAGGATACAGATACACAGACACATATATGCAGATACAGATATACACATGTATATATATATATATATATATATATATATATATATATATATATATATATATATGTGACTACACATACACCTGCAGATATATGTACAGTAAGATACATATGTAGGAGGTGCACACAATATGGAACAGCCACTATGCCTACAGTTAACACCTGAACAACTGAACACTGTATGGGCTACACATACTAATGTCAATCATTACCTGCAACATATACCCATAGAAAGATAATAGGAAAGACACCACACACAGGTTTGCAGAAATGGAACTCCTTTAATTGTGTACCATAACAGTCCTATATGCCATATCATATAGCTGTTCAAATACTGACAACCATATAAACGGAGTACTGCAACTGTGAAACAGTTACACTTATACAGTAGTCTGCAAAGGTTCACAACTGTCGCAGTCCAAGACAAGCCCTTCAGAATGTACAATAATGCTGACAGACTGGGCCACAGGCTACCACACAATCAACAGTATGTTCTGCAGGTGTGTAGTTCAGCAGCCTCTATCTACACTTTGTACAAACTCCCTAGGAGGTAAAAATGTTTTGTGATCAAATGGGTTGTACCCGGAACATAACAAGGCATAACGTACAGAACAGTCTGTATGGCAAGAGGCAGTAGACTTGCAGTACCCCACGTCATGTAAGTAATGTCAATATAGGTGGAGTATATGGTACTGTACATCCACATACCTTGAGGAAGCTCACCCCTGATACCACCACATATGTAACAGCCTAGGTCATTTATGGTGCTCCCCACCTGGACTCAATAATACAAGCCCATATACCACTGTTACACACACTGGCATCTGCAGTACATAAGGCTGCATATGTGTTGTGTAGGTGATGCCCACACATATATGTCCCCAGCCCCACTGTATGTGTGGGGGATACAACAGCAGTGGACTAATGGCAGCAATGGCAGTGTGATACACTCACAGCCCACTACAGAACAACCCCCAACAGAATGACATATGTGCACAGCTTGGTATGTACATGGGGGACAGAGGTTGGAACACAGGCATATATGTGTAACACTGTTGCCATACACTAAGCAAGGTGCTGGTGTTACAGGATAGTCTGCAACATACCCTTAGTCAGGGAATTGAGGTTAGATATAGACATGGATGTAGCCATGTACTGATAGCATGCAACACACACACTGCCAGTGTCATATCTGCCAAAGGACCTGTGTGGTGGATGGACAACACATGATAGGCATACCTTTGCCCAGCAAGAGGTTAGGCCCACAGTAGTGAGCTATGCAGACAGACTGCATTCAAAGGTACACTAGTATGTACACACACGCACACCCTGTAACACCAGTACTATGCAAAGCATTACACAACTCTACCCACAGTCTGTCTGTTGTTCCTGAACCTCCTACAAATATGTGTCCACTCTGAGTGTGCAGGTTCTCCTGTAAGAGGTATTGCTACCTGCTGCCTGTATCACTGATGCCCGCACACAGGATGGATGTCCATCATACAGGAAATGTAAAGGGACCATCGCCGCATGCTGTAGGGAGTTATAGTGAGTGGTTGCCATGACAGTGGTAATTCAATGTAGTACTCATGTTTATTTATATATATATATATATATATATATATATATATATATATATATATATATATATATATATATGTGCATGTGTGTGTGTGTGTGTGTGTGTGTGTATGTATATATATATATATATATATATATATATATATATATATATATATATATGTGTGTGTGTGTGTGTGTGTGTGTGTGTGTGTGTGTGTATATATATATATATATATATATATATATATATATATATATATATATATGGCTATCTGGATAAGTATATGTACATATATTTCCACCATATGTCCTGGACATGGAGTGTAGCCATACGCCAGCCCCTACAGTCCCACAGTAGTAGTGAAAGGGGATGACAGCTATGTATAGCAGGTATATTACTAGACTGTTGCTACTGTCATTGGGATTGTCTTCACAGACATGGTGTGTGTGGATGCTGATATCTGCTTATAACATGTGTGCCATTGGCTACTGACAGACATCCTAAGGAAAACATTGTAAGGTACCACTGCTAGCATGTAATGCCCCTGTGGAGTGCAGCAGAGATACTGGCCACTATATGTGGAACTTCAAACACACCCTGTACAGTCCAGAGGTGTACACATGATCCCTTAGTGCCCCACATGTGTACCAGGCCTGACAATATGGATGTAGGCAGCCATGTAGATGGGTATAACACATAATGATTGGTATACATTTGGCACCATAGGTGTTGGATTCACACACTCCTGTCTGGCCTGACACATAATGACCACTGGTATAGGGGTGCCATGGACACATACCACCCACTAGATATTGACATACATCTGTACAGCATCCCACTGCTCTGTCTGACATACATAACGTTTAAGGGAGGCCCAGCAGCAGTGCATCTGGCGAGTATCTGCACATAGCATCCCACTGGTTAAGTACACTAAGCTGCTAGGCATGTAACAATGCACTGTGCAGGCTACAGGCAGACTGGCTCAACACTGGCCTACATCTCGTATGGGGTAATGCACGTGTACCTGCATTTATAGCAGGCTCGAAAGCCATGTCACAGCACAGGGTAAGATACACCTGTGTGACAGTGCATAACCACAAGCAATGTGAACACAGCCACAGCCACATATGGTAAGCTAGCATAATATTACAGTATATGGACTATTTGTTCTACACCATCTTCATATGTGCCACTCACAGAATGACCCTACATATGCTGGCTGCTACACAGTTTGTCATGATGGCTGTCTGTGGTATGGGACATGTGTGTATATGGCCCTACAAGCATGTACTGCAAAATGGTACCATACAGTGGGGCAGCATGTAACATCTGAGAGAAGGGGAGCTAGAGCAATGACATCTACCACAGTCTTTACACAGGCTGAGGTACATATTAACAATACACACACTGCCGACATTCACTATCACTACACAGACCTCAGTACTGTCCAATCATCCACAGAATGTCCAGCTTATATCATGAAATATGACCACTACTGTACATGAAATGTGTAGCATTCTGATATATCACTGGCTTGCTTCCAGATATGATAGTATTTATGGTGTACAGCACATATGCACCACTTCATGCACGCCATATGTACAAAGGTTGATAGAGGTGAGGCTGACAGCACATACACAGGGTCAGCATAGACATGTTACTGTGATAACCCCATATAATTTCTATTGTAACAAGGTTTGTTGTAACATATGTCCTATGAGGAATATGAAGTCAGTAACTGTCATAGCCTTCACCATCTACTGACTGCAATCCTTACACTACCTTTTGCATTCTACGGATTGATGCACTGTGGCTAACACATGAAACCATAGGCACAACACTGCCCATTCTGCAGATAACCCTACAGATGGGGATTCCTCATATACATAAAACTGACATGGGAGGTATTATGACATGTACAACAGGCATATTCAGACAAACACTGTTAAACCAACATTACTCCAAATGCAGTATAGCAGCACTTACAGTCTGTAGTCAGGTCAGGCACACCCCCTCCTGTTGGTTGCCTTCTTTCCACAGTGTATGTTGTTAGAGGTAAATCCCCAATCCATCTGGGATGCTGTCTGCCAAACATCAAATCTAGTTCCTGCTCACAGTGACTGCAAAGGCCCAACACCACGATGATGTTCATAGGTATTGGAGTGTGTTTCCATGCAATTGGCTATGGGATTGTTACCACAACTGTTCCACATGCAATCAGCTAGGGGAGGGCTGCAACTTGTGCAGAGGCCATCAGCTGGTTATGAGCATCACGTAACATACACATGCTGCTGCCTATGCAAGGCAGGTGTGGGTCTCCACATCTACCAGAGAGGGAGTGGGGGAGGCAGACAGACGCAGATACATGTCAGGGAGGGGTGAGAGTGTAAAACTGAAGCATGTTTGTGTAACACACCTACCACCACAGGGTATCAAGCCCCCCGACAACTATGTAGTGCTATCACAGATTGATGCAGTTACTAGATGCACCACAAGGGTTACTTGATGTGGAGCACTCAGAACATATATGTCAGGATGAGTGACATCTGCAACAGGGATACGGTATATATATATGGTAGGTGTCGTACATGTGACTGTCTGCATGAACATGTGCCAGCATCAACACAGGCACACTCACACAGGGATGCACACACATTGACACATTTGGCAGGGCCAGGAGTGCAACTCATCAGTAGTGGGATTGCCACAACACATCAGTGTGCAGGTATCACATGAACCACACGGGTCATATGGAGGCCACATGGGCAAAGAGTATGAGGAGATATCAGACATCAGATAGCATGCTTCAGTATGCCCTGGGGGGTTGTATTCAGTGTGGATGTGGACATGTGCACCATACAACACACACACATGTATACACAGGCTGCCAGTTCTAACATGCATGGGTGCATGTCTACATTGGTGTGTGGTGGTCAACTGTGCCAGCAGGCTGTACAAGGGTAGGCAATGGGTATACCATGGCATCAGGCCACATGACAATGATCTGCATCAGGGCTGTAGTTACTGCATTTGCCCACACAGGTGGGTATTGCATCCTCCATTCAGTCAGCTGGGTGACTATTGTGTGTGGCTAGTGCTGTACACCACATGCCATGTATGTGTTCCTTAGTCCATGACATGGATGGTGTCTGGGATGTGCACATCTCCCACATGCATGTACAGTGACATGTGGAACTGTACCTGAGGTGTCTGGCTCATGTTGTGAACATAGCTTATCAGTTGTGCCAGTCTTGTGCACCTGTGGCAGGAACTGGTAATGGGCAGCAGGTTTACCCTTCACCTACATTTATAGCATGCCGACAACATTCCCTGATGTCAGTGTCATCTGTCCATACAGGGCATGTTGTCAGGCATGGTATGTCCATTGTGAGTCACATGTGGAGGCACCACAGGAAGTGCAGGTGTCCATTGGGGAACATAGTAGAGGCGCACTGTCTGCATGTACGTGCACTTTAGACAGATGGGCAGGGTGACATGACCCCTGTAGCCCACTGCTATCACTGCATAGTTACTATCAATGGCCAATATGCATTGTACTAACCACATATTGGCTGTTGCCTAGGCATGTGTGTGCATATGACACATGGGTTGAATGTGTGCCCTGGGTAATAGTGGGGTTGCTAATTTGGATTGGCTGGCCTTGATGTCACATGTATGGATATGACTTTGCACCCTAGCCTCCCAGCTAATTTACATCTGTTATCCCTGTATGGTTGACATTGTGATATATAGAAGGGCCACCATAAATGTAATGAGCAAAACACCCTTCACATTGGCTACAGGTGTCACACAATCACCTCTACACAGGATACGAGTTACACACACACACACACACACACACACACACACACACACACACACACACACGCACACACACGCACACACACACACACACACACACACACACACACACACACACACACACACACACACACACCTGTCATGGTCTGGGAGTTGAACTCCTACCTAACTAGTTTATTGCACTACAGCACTACGCAGTTACAGTAAGCACCACAGACATTACAATGCTTTTAGGCCACTCACACCCCGTACAATACATATACTCGACTTTGGCAGAAGAGTGCTTCTTCCCCAAAGATGTATTTTTCATTGACTGACATCAGCAGGATTACCAAAGTAGGGTATTTCACCTGTACAGCGAGTGACTTGCCTAAAATGCATTGCTCCCTACACAAACAGTGAGACACACACAAAACATCCACAACTATCATGTGTGGGTATAGAACCCCTGCCAAGGCCTATACTAAGCTACAGCATGGAGCAGTTATAGGTTGCACCACAGGGATTACAGGGAACTTTCTTCCCAAAGTAGTATTTCACAATGAATGACATCAGCAGGATTGGCAACGTAGGGCATTTGAATTGTACTGCATGTGAGTAGCCTATGATGCATTGCTCCATACACAACCATTGAAACACATGCAAAACATCCAGAACTGCCATGGGTGATGATGGAATCCTGCCACAGTTCTAAATCACAGTACAACAGTACACAGTTACAGGCAGCGCTACAAACATTATTGGGCTAGGACTTTCCCAGAGGTGTATTTCTAGATGAGTGACATCAGCAGCCTTGCCAAAGTCAAGTATATGTATTGTATGGGGTGTGAGTGGCCTAAAAAGCATTGCTCTCTACGCAGTCAGCACACAGTTGCCAGGTCTTGGGTTAGAGTACCTACCTAACTACTTTATCACACTACAGCAGTGCACAGTTACAAGACGTGCTACAGAAATTACTGAGCTATGATTTCCCCAGAGGTGTATTTCTTGGTGAGTGACATCAGCAGCCTTGCCAAAGTCGAGTATATGTATTGTATAGGGTGTGAGTGACCTGAAAGCATTGTTCTCTACACAGTCAGACACACACAGTTGCCAAGTCTGGGGTTATAACACCTACCTAACTACTTTATAACACTACAGCAGTGCGCAGTTGAAGGACACGCTACGTAGATTACTGGGTTATGATTTCCCCAGAGGTGTATTTCTAGCTGGGTGGCATCAGCAGCCTTGCCAAAGTCGATTATATGTATTGCACGGGGTGTGAGTGGCCTAAAAGCATTGTTCTCTGCGCAGTCAGACACATATTCACACAAAAGCACACAGCTGTTAGGTCTGAGGTTAGAACATCTACCTTACTACTTTATCACACTACAGCAGTGTACAGTTACAGGACGTGTTATGGAAATTATGGGCTATAATTTCCCCAGAGTTGTATTTCTAGGTAAGTGACATCAGCAGCCTTGCCAAAGCTGAGTATATGTAATGTATGGGGTGTGAGTGACTTAAAACTATTGCTCTCTACGTAGTCAGACACACACACACACACACACACACACACATGCACACACACACACACACACACACACACACACACACACACACACACACACACACACACACACACATTCACACACTTGCCAGGTTTGGGTTTAGAGCATCTATCTAACTACTTTATCACACTACAGCAGTGCACAGTTACAGGACGTGCTACAGAAATTACTGAGCTATGATTTCCCCAGAGGTGTATTTCTTGGTGAGTGACATCAGCAGCCTTGCCAAAGTCGAGTATATGTATTGTATGGGGTGTGAGTGACCTGAAAGCATTGTTCTCTACACAGTCAGACACGCACAGTTGCCAAGTCTGGGGTTAGAACACCTACCTAACTACTTTATCACACTACAGCAGTGCTCAGTTGAAGGACACGCTACGCAGATTACTAGGTTATGATTTCCCCAGAGGTGTATTTCTAGGTGAGTGACATCAGCAGCCTTGCCAAAGTTGAGTATATGTAATTATGTAATGTATGGGGTGTAAGTGGCCTAAAACCATTGCTCTCTACGCAGTCAGACACACACACACACACACACACACACACACACACACACACACACACACACACACACACACACACACACACACATTCACACACTTGCCAGGTTTGGGTTTAGAACACCTACCTAACTACTTTAGCACACTACAGTAGTGCACAGCTACAGTACACATTACGGAGATTACTGGGCTATGATTTCCCCAGAGGTGTATTTCTAGGTGAGTGACATCAGCAGCCTTGCCAAAGTCGAGTATGTTTATTGTTCGGGGTGTGAGTGGCCTAGAAAGCATTGCTCTCTATGCAGTTAGACACAAACACACAAGCACACAGTTGCCAGGTCTGTGGTTAGAGCACCTACCTAACTACTTTTATCACACTACAGCAGTAAGCAGTTACAAGATGCACTACGGTGGTTACTGAGCTATGATTTTCCCAGTGGTGTATTTTTAGGTGAGTGACATCAGCAGCCTTGCCAATGTTATGTATATGAACTGTACTGAGCGTGAGTAGCCTCAAAAGCATTTCTCTCTACACAGGCAGAGACCGAGACATGCACACATACGCACACTCACACAGTTGCCAAGTCTTGGGTTTGGACTACTACTTAACTAGTTTATCAGTACAACAGTACACAGTTATGGGACGCGCCATGGGGATTACTGAGCTACAGCTCCCCCAATGGTGTATTTCACATTGGATGACCTCAGCAGGCTTGTCATGATACTGCTATGGGGAGGGCGGTGTGTGCATGGGCCATAACCCATTTATGTAGGGGTTGACATGCCACATGCGGGCACACACGGGGTCATATGTCACAAGTATGTGTATACAGCTACTAGGTGACAACTTCCTTGTACAGTCATGTTGCACAGCTGGCACGTGCAACATGCCGTCATGCTGACAGATACTGGTGGCTAGTATCTGCAGTGAGTGACATCTGCACTTCATGTGTTTGGGGCCCTTTGGCTGTGTGCTGGGTGGGACAGGCCCAGATGGCTCCTTGCCACGGTCACCCTCTTCAACACATCTATGTCTGTTTACCTTTGGCTTATTATACTGTGTTGTCCTTACATATATGTCTGTATTCCTATCCACTGTGTGTGCAAGGCAGGAGTGGTGCATATTGACATGTGTCTGCACTAAGAACTGCAACTGCCAAATATGTCTGGTCCACTGTTGTTTGCTGACATGGCCTTCATGTGTTTAAGTGTGTGAGCATGCCCAGTATGGCCTGTCAGTATGTTGTTGAGTGACATTGCCTTCATTCCTCTAAGTGTGTGAGCATGCCCAGTATAGCCATCTATATTGCATGTTTGGATCAAGTCCAGGTTGTTTGTACTGCGGTGCTGACCTTTGTGTTGTACACTGACAGGTAGCATGCTGTGTCTGCAGGATATACATCAGTCATTTGGCATTGACTCTTGCTACATTTCTGCATAGCGGGGGGGCACCTGACTGTTTCTACATTTCTACATGGGGGAGCACACATGACTGTTACTCTAAGTGTACATAGGATGGTGGGGCACACCTTACACTTTTACACAGTTGCTAAGACTGTACTGGTATGTCAGGTACACCATTTCAGTCTGTAGTCTTACCTATTGTGCTGGCTAGAGGCATACCAGTGTACTACAGATCATAGCTTTCACTACCTACATATTAGTTTCTGACTTCCGAGCCTTAACAACTTACATCCAATTGGCTGGCCTGCTGTAGTCTGTCTGTGTAGGGCTGGGGTAGGGGTTACCCATGGGGCTCATTCAGAGGCCATAGTACAGCATTTGTTTGTATTTGTCTACACCTATCCTGCTGGCTGTGACTGTTGTTGGGTATGTGCCCCCCCCACTGGCATGTCTGTTTCACTTACCTTGTGGGTGTCCCAGTATTGAGGGTGGTGCTGCAGGACTGCCTATGTCAGATGCACATAGTACACTCCCTATACATGGTTGAGCACAGGTATTGTCATGTTCGGCATCCCTTTTACTGTATGTGCGAGTCAGAGAGAGGTGTTATTCCCTGGGTCCCTACTGTGTCAGTGCATGTGCTATGCATTGCCTCTTTGCCAAGGCCAGGGCATACTGGGCACACCTCCTTCTACCTACTGGGGCAAGCTCAGGTTGTTCCTCCTCCTCGACACTCTACACCTATGCATGCCTTGGCACTGGTGGGGGGCTGTATGGCCCTGCTCCGTGCTGTTCCTGCTGCAGCTGTTTCCGCTGGATCATATTGTGTAGCATGGCACATAGAAGGACAATTTGGGTACATGTATTTGGTGAGTACTGCAAGGCTCCATCAGATGTGTCCAGACACCAGAACTATGACTTGAGCATCCCAAACACATGCTCTATTATGATTCATGTTTGTGCGTGTGCCTCATTATGGAGTTCTTGTCTGAGTGTGTGCGCATTTCTGATGGGTGTCATCAGCCATGGCTCCAGTGCGTATCCAGCATCCCTCACTAGGTGACCATGTGGGATGTCCCCATTGGCAAATGTCTGGTACAGCTGCATCAGATGCCAGATGTGAGAATCGGGGTAGCTTCCAGGGCAGCCAGCATACACATTCATTATTATGCCCTGGGCATTGCTCACAACCTGGCAGTTGATGGAGGGGAAGCCCTTGTGGTTGATGTAAACCCTACCCCGCTCACCTGGTGGTGCTTTAATACATATGTGCGTGCAATCTATTGCACCCACTACATCAGGGTCTTCTGCTATTTGGTGGAAGAGACACATATTGCTGGCCAACACCTCATGGGTGATGGAGAAATATACATGCTCAGTGACATGTGCTGACATGGCATTCAGGAACTGGTGGAGTACCCTAGATGCTGATGTCTGTGAGATCCCCATCATATCCCCAGCTGGCCTTTGGAAGGTACTTGTAGCTACTATTCTTAAGTCTACACATACATTGGTATCCACTGGGATGGGTTCCCCTCTGTTGGTTCTGTGTGTCAGGTGTGGTCAGCACAGTTCAACAATATGCTGTAGGAGGTCCCTGTCCACCCTATAGCTCTCTGCTATCTCCAGCTCACGTAGCCCTTGGTAGGTTACCCTGGGTCTGTACACTCTTCTCCATCTCCTCACTGTGGGTTGCTCAGCAGCATTCACATGCTCACCACCCTCAGCCTCTTGCACATGCTGGCTTATGATAGCAAAAGCAGCCCCTAACATTTTTTCTCTTGCTTTCATTTTGTAAAATTTCCCCGGATATACACCGGTGGTACAGACTTTTTGGGAAAAACAAGGGGGAAAGGTGTTTGCATAGTTTATAGTGGTGTGCTGGGCTGGGCTGGTCTGCTGCCTGTGTAATTGGCTGATTCTGATACATTTCACCTGCCAGCTAAGCTAGTTCTCCTTGATTACCTTCCTACTGCTGTTTTCCCTTCCCATTGCCTCCCTGTTTAAGCCTGTGTGCCACCACGCAAACAGAGTGCTCAAATGTGCACAGAGCTGCTTTTTCCTGGTTTAACTTCCTTTTACTTCCTGTATAACCCAGTGCATGGTGCGCACACCTGCTTACAATTTGAAGGGAGTGATAGGCATGTTTAGACATACCCCTAGCTTAGCTGTGCTAAACTAGGAGCAATCCTGAGCCACAGTTCTCCAATCCACTTGCAGTATGCCTGACACACACCCCCATGGTGTCACCTATATCCTAGTCTTGCACCCAGCTATTTATACTCTTACACTCTTGGGACCGGCTTCACACCCTGGGAAAATCTGGGATTCATTAACCCTTCCCTCATTTGCATAGGATTGCCTGCTAATGCATAGTTACATGTCCCACACTGAGTATCCCCCCTTAGCAATCATTACTCACTGGCCAGGTTGTCTTCTGACTACTATTGACTTGCATGGCAGAATACTGTTTTTTGTTAGAATGATTATTTTAGGTTTATTTTATTATTTTCACCCCGATCCACTTTGCGCGTCACTGCCCTATGCTTAACCAGGCGAGATCGGTGAAAAGAAAATTAACAGTTGTTTATTTATTTTTTTAACAGTTTGCAATGCCAATGGCCTTCTACTTGGACAGTGGCATGCTTCCTCAATGATATGCAGCCTTTATTTGGTGCTATCATAGCTCCGTTTTGTAGATTGCCGAAATGTACTTGGTTACTAACTGAGTACATTGCTGCACATTGCACTCGTCCTGCATGGATGGCTGCCAGCTTTCTGGATCGCATATTACCCTCATTTGCATGGTTTTCACTTGCAAATGATGGTAATTTGCATATAGGAGCTCGGTCCGTGCAGGATTAGCCTAAGAGCTCACATGCACGTCCCGGGAGCTCGTTCCCATATTGCCGAAAATAGCTCTTAAACTAATCCTACATGCTATAATGGGCTTCATAAATCCGAGGGAGTCACATGACACTAAATGTAACATTACATCCATTCTTTCATCTAAGAAGGGGGCATGTCCGAAGGTGGGGTTTCGGGGATACTGCCTTATTCAACCTATATATATATATATATATATATATATATATATATATAGATATATAGATATATATATATATATATATATATATATATATATATATATATTATATTTGCTATTGTTACAGAAGCTCTATTTAACCTTGTTAAACAGCTGGAGGACAGTTTGTGCAAGCTGAAATGCATTTAATATCAACGACTTCATTTTGAAGCTTGTATTCATTGCAATGTTGTCCTTAGGAGTTCAGGATCACCAAAATGCCTACCTATGGTGATTTGTACCCCGAATTGCTAGTAAAGTAGCACAGACTGAACAAAGACACTAGCTTCAGTTATGTGAAGCTACTGATAGATTTTTCAGTACTTTTCCATTAAATGCCTACCACGCATTTTAGGAGCTATTGCTAACTGTTTTTAGGTTCATGCATTCTAATCTACAGTTTAGCAGCCTAAGTAAAAAAAAGAAGTCTGTATTTCTTTAAGACATATTTGGCAAGAGTATTTTAGCAATGCGGATGAATCCACTTTATTGTTAAACATTGAATGTTAAATTTAAAGTGCCTCATTACAAATTATGCCAACACAATTTATTTCTGCAATTTGCTATGACTGACAGTTGGGAATTTTGTGAACGTGGCGATAAGGCAGTACTTCCTCAACTTTAGGATCAGCGAATGTTTGGTGACATTCTGTGTGTTAAACATTTCTTAACATAAAATATATAGGGGAAATTGAAAATGCTAAATATATTCAAAGCCCAATCTCAATATTTATACCTAAACACTACTGTGCTTTTCATAAAGTCACATGTCGTTAGATGGAATCAGTAAATCAAATGCGAGCAGATGCTGCAGGTCAGAGCTCTCCACTTGTTTGCTCAAGAATCAGGGATATAGCCAAAAGTTATAAGAGACAAACAGCTACAATGACTGTTTTTTTAACGTTACCCTTTTTCATTTCTAAATTTAATGTAACAAGTATATTTTGTATCAGCATTCACAATTTTTTTTATTAAGAATAACAGACATAAAACTCTGTTGCTATTATAGAAAGTTGCCCTACTCATAAATTTCATGCTCGCTATTAAGCCATTTTCAAAATGAACTTATAGAACCAATAACATGATAATAATCAGACTCAGAAAATGTCAACCTCGCAGCTGCACAGAAAGGTAGGCTGTCATACAAAGTTTAGTACTTAATACACTACTTGAAAGCTGTGTCATCTGTCTGATTTACAGATGACTTACAGTTTACCATGAAAGCAGGTGTGATTGTGACCATCATATCCATGGAGACTGGGTGACATCTTCTCTTAAGAACTGTAAGCAGGAGTCATCATCAACAGAAATTTACAGCAAAGGGGACAACACATAAAAGAAGATAACACTAAACAGTTTGGGAAATAGAAAATGTACTATCGATCCAAAGCCGTGGGGAAGAAATAAGCCAAAAGGCACCAGTACAGCTCCTAAAGTGCATGGTAGGGGTTTAACAGAAAAGTACCGATTTTTCAAACTTACTGTGGATATACTTATGAAGGAGGTAGACCAGCTGTTTAGACAGTTATAAGATGAATTCTCCTTTACAGTATTTCCCCCAGCCTTTGATCAATTATCAACAGTGTCACACTACATGAGAATAAACATTTGATGCAGAAATACAATAAGCTGAGCAGAGACATTGCAGATTTTTGATGTAGTGTTTTTTCTTGTCCAAGAACTAAGAGATCTGGTATTACTGCACAAAACAAACATATTGATGGAGAAACTGTATCTTTAGCTTCTAGTATTGAGACTACTGCTAATGCGGATACCATTGGTTCCATTAGTACTGCTAAATCCATCAGTATGCATATTAATAGTTCCCAAGATTTATCGTTGGGAGTAGATGTGTGTAGAAAAACTGTTGTCAGTAATAATAATAATACCAGTTTGCAACAAATTTTTCCCAGTCTACCACTGCCAATAGGAAATAATTCTGATCCCAGACATTCTTTATGTTGAGAAAGAAAATGACACAAACCCATGATAGAGAAGGCAGTCGAAAGAATGATAAAACAGCAAGAGGTTCTGGGGTTCAATCCTCGGCTGGGGTACCTTGTGTTCGGATTCTGCATGTCCTCCCTGTGGTCGCGTGGGTTTCCTCCAGGTGCTCTGATTTCCTCCCACATCCCAAAGACATGCTGTAGGTGGATTGGATACTCTAAATTGGTCCTAGGTGTGAGTGCATGCATGTGTGTGCCTTCCGTGGAAGGTTGGGTGCCGGGCTGGCAACTCAACACCGTAAAACTCCACTGCCAATCATGAGTGGACAGGTGATCCACTGTGGCAACCCCTAACCGGGAAAAGCCAAATGAAGAAGAAGTAGAAGACCATACTCTCTGTTAGAGGCCTTTTCTAAGGTTTATGGATCTTAACTTTTGGTAGCTTTAGATCTCTCTTCAGAGAGACCCAGGTTTAGGAAATTTCATAACCTCACCTCTGATGAATGTGAGGCCCTTAATGAGTTGAATCTTTTAACCATACACCGCCACTGATAAATGTGGCACTATTGCCCTTATGAATAAGGACTGTTATTTAGAAAGTATGTTACCCCTATTATCATTATTATTTGATGAGTCCACTTACTCAATTTTGTCAAAGAAAGAAGTTGATGGAATTATTCACAGGCTCCACAACATTCTATATGATTCCTTCATTAGTAGCTGTATGATTATTTGGTAATAGAACATCTGACTATACCTGTGCTCTGTGGCTTACCTAAGATCCCGAAATATCCATATCAACCTCCTATGAGACCAACTGTCTCAGGCAGAGGTTGGCTCACTGAACTTTGTCTATATATGTGGAGAAGATGTTGTGACCTATATTCAATAAGGTAAAGTCAGTGCTTCAAGATTCCAAATGGTTTCTACAATCCGTTTATGTGTACTAGTCATGTGTCTGCTAGTAATGAGATCTTAATGTTGACTTTAGATGTTTGGGCTCTGTTCACAGCTCTACCTAATGATGTAGGACTAGAATTCATTAGGCTATTTTTACATACTCATAGTGATTAATCTCACCAATACCACTCGAACACAATGCAATGCAAGCAAATTGAGGCACCAGCTGTTAGAAAATGAAGCAAAAATGATTTATTCATTCCAAAGACTAAGCGCTTTCACCAGTCCACCTGGTTTCATCAGAGTCAAAATAACACAATAAACTGATCTCATTATATACATACCCATATCCTACAACTTAATTGATTAATTAATTAATTTATATAATAACATTAAATACACAATTTAATCAATTATACAAAAAATTATTATTTCCTTCTTTCATTAAAATTACAACTAAATATGATAATAATTGTGAATAAAAACTGTAAGTATATTATTAATATTTGCAATGAAATTCATAGTATAATATTGTATTATATTTTACTTTTCCTTTTATATCATACTTGCTCTATGTCTTAATTGAGGTTTTAAGGAAATATATTCATTCAAACCTGGAAACTTTGTGGCATTTAGCCTTAACTGCCATTCCATTTCTAATAGTGCTACTTTGTTATCCTTGTCACCATTAAAGACAGGCATTACTCTATCCACTATAAAGAATATAAATTTACTGAAATTACTACAATGTTTACTATGTGTATATAAAGCATTATGCTCATCGTGCTTTATAATACTTCTCTTGTGCTCACCTATCCTGTCTTTCAGTTTACGGGTAGTCATGCCAATGTAGTATGCCTCGCATGACATACAGGTTGCTATGTATACACAATTTTTTGTATTACAATTACATAAACCCGGACATGCTATGGTACGTTGGTATCCCTTTACACAAATGTATGCTCCCTCTGCTATAAATCTACAACTACTACATTTTCCACATTTACTCATATATGATCTCTTGTATATTTTAGTTTCTTTTTCTAAAATATTTTTCAAATTATTGCCTCTACTAAAAACTATATTTGGGCTCTCGCCCAGAATTGATCTATTTTGTAAACCTATACATTGATCCCATATGATTTTAATACTGTTACATAATTCCTTCGCTTTATCATTAAATCTCAGGACAAAATTAAGTTCGCCTTTCTCAATGCTTTTGTCTGTTACTATATCCAACTGTGACGTAATATTGTTATTACCTCTAAGTATCGGAAAATAAACTGTTTTCCTTTTCTTGTATATTTCTTTTTTAACTTTTATCAATAAAGACTGAGGATATCCTCTCTCAAGGAATAACCCTATTAAGTTATACATTTCTTTTTTAAATATTTCATCGTCACTTACTAATTTGGATAGACGAACCATTTGTCCTTTTACCACCCCCTTCCTTTGATGCAGGGGGTGACAACTTGTAAAATGCAACATGGAATTAGAGTAACTTGGCTTTCGATATATATTACTCATCAATTTCCCATCTTTTTTCACTAAAGAGATGTCAAAATAGTTTATTGAGGTTTCATTCCATGTATAAGTAAACTTGAAAAATTCAGTAGAATTGTTTAAATATGTCATAAATTCTTTTACATTATCTTCGCCACCCTTCCAAATTATTAGTACATCATCTAAAAATCTGTTGTACATCAAAATTCTATCCATATATGTAGAAGGAAAAATAAAATAACTTTCCCATGCAAGTAAAACCAAGTTGGCATACACCGGGGTGCATCTCACCCCCATTGCCACTCCTTTAATTTGATGATAAGTTTCACCTTCAAATGTTAGATAATTATTGGTTAATATCAATTCCATAAGTTCATGACAGATATTTATTCTATCTTTATTAAAGCTCTGACTGTTCATTAAACTTTTATAGAATAGTTCTAAACCCTCCTTGTGTGGAATTGTTGGAAAAAGGTTTACCACATCAATAGTTAAAAAACTATATGTGTTTGTATCTAATTCATAAATTCCTTTAAGCCTTTCTAAACAGTGCCAAGAGTCTTTTAATTTGTGTGGGGCATCATTCAAGGCTTCTTTACAAAAATGGTCCACAAAGGCTGCCATGGGTTCTGCTTTAGAACCCTTCGCCGATACTATAGGCCTAAATTGTAAATGGTCAGTGCCTTTGTGGACCTTTGGTATCCCAAATATTTTAGCCATTTTTGGAAATTTAACACTCAGATATTCAAATTCATCCTCATTGATTGAACCCTGATATAATGCATCAGCCAGTTGAATATCTATCTTGATGTATGCCCTATTTACTTCGTGTAATGATGCCATACCATATGTGTATTCATCTGCTAACATTTTCATAATGTGTCCAGTGTAGTCCATTTTACTCATGACAACCATGCCGCCCCCCTTGTCTGGACGCATACATCTGTATTCATTATTTGTTGTTAATTCATGTAATATTTTTCTTTCATTTTCGTTCAAATTATCTTGAGTCTGACTACGTTGTGAACATATTCTCCTATAGTCCCTTTCCACCATTTGTTCAAATACACTAATTTCCTTATTAGAAGGTGGCATGAATGTACTTTTTCTCTTTAGTGTAAATGTATCAGAATCCATACCTGTATTTCCCTCATAGGTCCTAAAGTAGAGAAGTACAACTTCAAATTCAATTTTCTCGTATATAGTCTCAAATTAATAAGTACTTGTGTTATGTCAAGTTTAAAGTTTAGGATAAAACTAATCCCCTTACTAAATAACTCAAAATAAGTCTGATCCATAACCAAGTCTGTGTAGTTGTATATTGTATATCCTTTGTTTCTCAGGATTTCATGTTTCAAACTAGATTCTATTCCTACTACCTCATTATAGGAAGTCACACCTCTTTCATTTTCATTATCTAATATGTCTCTAATAATTGTGTGTGCATTCATATTATCTATATTTTCATTAAATTCTATTGCCTCATCTAACCCTAAAACTGTGTTGTAATGTATGCCCCTTTGAATTCCATTCATTAGTATGCTGCTCTCACTGTTCTGTGTAACAGCTGTATGTATAATGTTACCATCTTGGGCATTTAAAACATTTCCTTGAATAATATTACTACCAGTCATTTTATCTACAGCATTACAAATACTTACAGAATCTAAACTCATACTGTCATATTCAACATATTTAGCATGTTCAACATATAGTACATCAGTTATTGGCACTTTAAAACACAATTCAAAACAAATGTTAAAATCCTCAGTGTTGTCATTTAAAATCAACGTCGTTGCATCCTGTTTCTCGTGGAATGAAACTGTTGAAACTCTCTCACTTGTGGCTTCTTGTTGAGAAGCCTTTCTGACCTGCGCGGATAGTTCTGCGCCTCTAAAAAAACTTCTTCCTCATCCCCCGAAATGGGCACTTCATAAGATGCCCCAATATCTTCGTTGTATAGTGTCCCCACAGTCTCAGTTCTTTTGTAATTGTTTTTATAGTTGTTTTTACCTGGAGGATAAGCCGTTTTATTACTGTATTCCGCAGTGTCTCTAGTCAGTTTTTTCTGTTTCACTATTCTACTTTGGTTAACAAATAGTTCAATGTTCTTAACAATTTTTTCAAATTTGCTTTGGTATTCAAAGAATAATAAATCTGTAGTTATACTAGTATGCAATGTGTTAATTTCTTCACGTAATTGTATCAACTTATTGTCATTGTTGCGTATTATAATTTCAAGTAGTTCCATACCTGTTTTGTCATATAATGCTACGAGTTCAGAGAAGGCTTGTGTGTCATGTTCAACCCCCATAGGTAGCTTCCACAATCGCAGACCTCTCTGTATCTGTTTCAACTCCTTTGATGTATTTAGAAAGGAATTGTCCAATTGTATAGCCCTGTATTTCTTACAGAGCTTCTCGTATTTGAAAATCTGCTCACGAAGCGTCCCTGGATATTTATCATTCTCCCTCTTGTTGTTACATATATTTCCTGGTGCGCTCTGTTCTGTTGGTACATCAAACACAGGCGCTTCGAACCAGGAACTCAATTCATGTGCCCGACTGGCACCCCTTGATGATGTAAATGGTCCTGGTCCCTTCGGACTTTGTAGTTCAGTATTTCCTCCATTGTTGTTTCTAACCGCTCCGCTGTAGGAATTGGGTACTTCTGAATTGTTCTCCCTCTGCCCTGGGGTGATGTCATCTGTAGAATGCAGTGTATATAGTCGCAACTGAGAATCAGTTGGACTAACATTATCTTCCGAATGGTTGTTACTACGCACTTCACTGTATACCTTCACGAGCTTACCGATGACATTGGTAAGCTCCTGTAAAATGCTTTCCATGTTCATAAGCTAAGCCTCTGTTCACGTTACACTGGATCGACAAAAGAAGATTATCCCAACAACAGGAACCAATGCAGGATCCAAAACTTAGAATCTCACCAATACCACTCGAACACAATGCAATGCAAGCAAATTGAGGCACCAGCTGTTAGAAAATGAAGCAAAAACGATTTATTCATTCCAAAGACTAAGCGCTTTCACCAGTCCACCTGGTTTCATCAGAGTCATAATGACACAATAAACTGATCTCATTATATACATACCCATATCCTACAACTTAATTGATTAATTAATTAATTTATATAACAACATTAAATACACAATTTAATCAATTATACAAAAAATTATTGTTATTTCCTTCTTTCATTAAAATTACAACTAAATATGATAATAATTGTGAATAAAAACTGTAAGTATATTATCAACCTCACAGCTGCACAGAAAGGTAGGCTGTCATACAAAGTTTAGTACTTAATGCACTACTTGAAAGCTGTGTCATCTGTCTGATTTACAGATGACTTACAGTTTACCATGAAAGCAGGTGTGATTGTAACCATCATATCCATGGAGACTGGGTGACATCTTCTCTTATGAACTGTAAGCAGGAGTCATCATCAACAGAAATTTACAGCAAAGGGGACAACACTTAAAAGAAGATAACACTAAACAGTTTGGGAAATAGAAAATGTACTATCGATCCAAAGCCGTGGGGAAGAAATAAGCCAAAAGGTACCAGTACAGCTCCTAAAGTGCATGGTAGGGGTTTAACAGAAAAGTACCGATTTTTCAAACTTACTGTGGATATACTTATGAAGGAGGTAGACCAGCTGTTTAGACAGTTATAAGATGAATTCTCCTTTACAGTATTTCCCTCAGCCTTGGATCAATTATCAACAGTGTCACACTACATGAGAATAAACATTTGATGCAGAAATACAATAAGCTGAGCAGAGACATTGCAGATTTTTGATGTAGTGTTTTTTCTTGTCCAAGAACTAAGAGATCTGGTATTACTGCACAAAACAAACATATTGATTGAGAAACTGTATCTTTAGCTTCTAGTACTGAGACTACTACTAATGCGGATACCATTGGTTCCATTAGTACTGCTAAATCCATCAGTATGCATATTAATAGTTCCCAAGATTTATCGTTGGGAGTAGATGTGTGTAGAAAAACTGTTGTCAGTAATAATAATAATACCAGTTTGCAACAAATTTTTCCCAGTCTACCACTGCCAATAAGAAATAATTCTGTCCCCAGACATTCTTTATGTTGAGAAAGAAAATGACACAAACCCATGATAGAGAAGGCAGTCGAAAGAATGATAAAACAGCAAGAGGTTCTCCGGTTCAATCCTTGGCTGGGGTACCTTGTGTTCGGATTCTGCATGTCCTCCCTGTGGTCGCGTGGGTTTCCTCCAGGTGCTCTGATTTCCTCCCACATCCCAAAGACATGCTGTAGGTGGATTGGATACTCTAAATTGGTCCTAGGTTTGAGTGCATGCATGTGTGTGCCTTCCGTGGAAGGTTGGGTGCCGGGCTGGCAACTCAACACCGTAAAACTCCACTGCCAATCATGAGCGGACAGGTGATCCACTGTGGCAACCCCTAACCAGGAAAAGCCGAATGAAGAAGAAGTAGAAGACCATACTCTCTGTTAGAGGCCTTTTCTAAGGTTTATGAATCTTAACTTTTGGTAGCTTTAGATCTTTCTTCAGAGAGACCCAGGTTTAGGAAATTTCATAACCTCACCTCTGATGAATGTGAGGCCCTTAATGAGTTGAATCTTTTAACCAAACACCGCCACTGATAAATGTGGCACTATTGCCCTTATGAATAAGGATTGTTATTTAGTAAGTATGTTACCCCTATTATCATTATTATTTGATGAGTCCACTTACTCAATTTTGTCAAAGAAAGAAGTTGATGGAATTATTCACAGGCTCCACAACATTCTATATGATTCCTTCATTAGTAGCTGTATGATTATTTGGTAATAGAACATCTGACTATACCTGTGCTCTGTGGCTTACCTAAGATCCCAAAATATCCATATCAACCTCCTATGACACCAACTGTCTCAGGCAGAGGTTGGCTCACTGAACTTTGTCTATATATGTGGAGAAGATGTTGTGACCTATATTCAATAAGGTAAAGTCAGTGCTTCAAGATTCCAAATGGTTTCTACAATCCGTTTATGTGTACTAGTCATGTGTCTGCTAGTAATGAGATCTTAATGTTGACTTTAGATGTTTGGGCTCTGTTCACAGCTCTACCTAATGATGTAGGACTAGAATTCATTAGGCTATTTTTACTTACTCATAGTGATTAATCTCACCAATACCATTCGAACACAATGCAATGCAAGCAAATTGAGGCACCAGCTGTTAGAAAATGAAGCAAAAACGATTTATTCATTCCAAAGACTAAGCGCTTTCACCAGTCCACCTGGTTTCATCAGAGTCATAATAACACAATAAACTGATCTCATTATATACATACCCATATCCTACAACTTAATTGATTAATTAATTAATTTATATAATAACATTAAATACACAATTTAATCAATTATACAAAAAATTATTGTTATTTCGTTCTTTCATTAAAATTACAACTAAATATGATAATAATTGTGAATAAAAACTGTAAGTATATTATTAATATTTGCAATGAAATTCATAGTATAATATTGTATTATATTTTACTTTTCCTTTTATATCATACTTGCTCTATGTCTTAATTGAGGTTTTAAGGAAATATATTCATTCAAACCTGGAAACTTTGTGGCATTTAGCCTTAACTGCCATTCCATTTCTAATAGTGCTACTTTGTTATCCATGTCACCATTAAAGAAAGGCATTACTCTATCCACTATAAAGAATATAAATTTACTGAAATTACTACAATGTTTACTATGTGTATATAAAGCATTATGCTCATCATGCTTTATAATACTTCTCTTGTGCTCACCTATCCTGTCTTTCAGTTTACGGGTAGTCATGCCAATGTAGTATGCCTCGCATGACATACAGGTTGCTATGTATACACAATTTTTTGTATTACAATTACATAGACCCGGACATGCTATGGTACGTTGGTATCCCTTTACACAAATGTATGCTCCCTCTGCTATAAATCTACAACTACTACATTTTCCACATTTACTCATATATGATCTCTTGTATATTTTAGTTTCTTTTTCTAAAATATTTTTCAAATTATTGCCTCTACTAAAAACTATATTTGGGCTCTCGCCCAGAATTGATCTATTTTGTAAACCTATACATTGATCCCATATGATTTTAATACTGTTACATAATTCCTTCGCTTTATCATTAAATCTCAGGACAAAATTAAGTTCGCCTTTCTCAATGCTTTTGTCTGCTACTATATCCAACTGTGACGTAATATTGTTATTACCTCTAAGTATCGGAAAATAAACTGTTTTCCTTTTCTTGTATATTTCTTTTTTAACTTTTATCAATAAAGACTGAGGATATCCTCTCTCAAGGAATTACCCTATTAAGTTATACATTTCTTTTTTAAATATTTCATCGTCACTTACTAATTTGGATAGACGAACCATTTGTCCTTTTACCACCCCCTTCCTTTGATGCAGGGGGTGACAACTTGTAAAATGCAACATGGAATTAGAGTAACTTGGCTTTCGATATATATTACTCATCAATTTCCCATCTTTTTTCACTAAAGAGATGTCCAATAGTTTATTGAGGTTTCATTCCATGTATAAGTAAACTTGAAAAATTCAGTAGAATTGTTTAAATATGTCATAAATTCTTTTACATTATCTTCGCCACCCTTCCAAATTATTAGTACATCATCTAAAAATCTGTTGTACATCAAAATTCTATCCATATATGTAGAAGGAAAAATAAAATAACTTTCCCATGCAAGTAAAACCAAGTTGGCATACACCGGGGCGCATCTCGCCCCCATTGCCACTCCTTTAATTTGATGATAAGTTTCACCTTCAAATGTTAGATAATTATTGGTTAATATCAATTCCATAAGTTCATGACACATATTTATTCTATCTTTATTAAAGCTCTGACTGTTCATTAAACTTTTATAGAATAGTTCTAAACCCTCCTTGTGTGGAATTGTTGGAAAAAGGTTTACCACATCAATAGTTAAAAAACTATATGTGTTTGTATCTAATTCATAAATTCCTTTAAGCCTTTCTAAACAGTGCCAAGAGTCTTTTAATATGTGTGGGGCATCATTCAAGGCTTCTTTACAAAAATGGTCCACAAAGGCTGCCATGGGTTCTGCTTTAGAACCCTTCGCTGATACTATAGGCCTAAATTGTAAATGGTCAGTGCCTTTGTGGACCTTTGGTATCCCAAATATTTTAGCCATTTTTGGAAATTTAACACTCAGATATTCAAATTCATCCTCATTGATTGAACCCTGATATAATGCATCAGCCAGTTGAATATCTATCTTGATGTATGCCCTATTTACTTCGTGTAATGATGCCATACCATATGTGTATTCATCTGCTAACATTTTCATAATGTGTCCAATGTAGTCCATTTTACTCATGACAACCATGCTGCCCCCCTTGTCTGGACGCATACATCTGTATTCATTATTTGTTGTTAATTCATGTAATATTTTTCTTTCATTTTCGTTCAAATTATCTTGAGTCTGACTACGTTGTGAACATATTCTCCTATAGTCCCTTTCCACCATTTGTTCAAATACACTAATTTCCTTATTAGAAGGTGGCATGAATGTACTTTTTCTCTTTAGTGTAAATGTATCAGAATCCATACCTGTATTTCCCCTCATAGGTCCTAAAGTAGAGAAGTACAACTTCAAATTCAATTTTCTCGTATATAGTCTCAAATTAATAAGTACTTGTGTTATGTCAAGTTTAAAGTTTGGGATAAAACTAATCCCCTTACTAAATAACTCAAAATAAGTCTGATCCATAACCAAGTCTGTGCAGTTGTATATTGTATATCCTTTGTTTCTCGGGATTTCATGTTTCAAACTAGATTCTATTCCTACTACCTCATTATAGGAAGTCACACCTCTTTCATTTTCATTCTCTAATATGTCTCTAATAATTGTGTGTGCATTCATATTATCTATATTTTCATTAAATTCTATTGTCTCATCTAACCCTAAAACTGTGTTGTAATGTATGCCCCTTTGAATTCCATTCATTAGTATGCTGCTCTCACTGTTCTGTGTAACAGCTGTGTGTATAATGTTACCATCTTGGGCATTTAAAACATTTCCTTGAATAATATTACTACCAGTCATTTCATCTACAGCATTACAAATACTTACAGAATCTAAACTCATACTGTCATATTCAACATATTTAGCATGTTCAACATATAGTACATCAGTTATTGGCACTTTAAAACCCAATTCAAAACAAATGTTAAAATCCTCAGTGTTGTCATTTAAAATCAACGTCGTTGCATCCTGTTTCTCGTGGAATGAAACTGTTGAAACTCTCTCACTTGTGGCTTCTTGTTGAGAAGCCTTTCTGACCTGCGCGGATAGTTCTGCGCCTCTAAAAAACTTCTTCCTCATCCCCCGAAATGGGCACTTCATAAGATGCCCCTATATCTTCGTTGTATAGTGTCCCCACAGTCTCAGTTCTTTTGTAATTGTTTTTATAGTTGTTTTTACCTGGAGGATAAGCCGTTTTATTACTGTATTCCGCAGTGTCTCCAGTCAGTTTTTTCTGTTTCACTATTCTACTTTGGTTAACAAATAGTTCAATGTTCTTAACAATTTTTTCAAATTTGCTTTGGTATTCAAAGAATAATAAATCTGCAGTTATACTAGTATGCAATGTGTTAATTTCTTCACGTAATTGTATCAACTTATTGTCATTGTTGCGTATTATAATTTCAAGTAGTTCCATACCTGTTTTGTCATATAATGCTACGAGTTCAGAGAAGGCTTGTGTGTCATGTTCAACCCCCATAGGTAGCTTCCACAATCGCAGACCTCTCGGTATCTGTTTCAACTCCTTTGATGTATTTAGAAAGGAATTGTCCAATTGTATAGCCCTGTATTTCTTACAGAGCTTCTCGTATTTGAAAATCTGCTCACGAAGCATCCCTGGATATTTATCATTCTCCCACTTGTTGTTACGTATATTTCCTGGTGCGCTCTGTTCTGTTGGTACATCAAACACAGGCGCTTCGAACCAGAAACTCAATTCATGTGCCCGACTGGCACCCCTTGATGATGTAAATGGTCCTGGTCCCTTCGGACTTTGTAGTTCAATATTTCCTCCATTGTTGTTTCTAACCGCTCCGCTGTAGGAATTGGGTACTTCTGAATTGTTCTCCCTCTGCCCTGGGGTGATGTCATCTGTAGAATGTAGTGTATATAGTCGCAACTGAGAATCAGTTGGACTAACATTATCTTCCGAATGGTTGTTACTACGCACTTCACTGTATACCTTCACGAGCTTACCGATGACATTGGTAAGCTCCTGTAAAATGCTTTCCATGTTCATAAGCTAAGCCTCTGTTCACGTTACACTGGATCGACAAAAGAAGATTATCCCAAAAACAGGAACCAATGCAGGATCCAAAACTTAGAATCTCACCAATACCACTCGAACACAATGCAATGCAAGCAAATTGAGGCACCAGCTGTTAGAAAATGAAGCAAAAATGATTTATTCATTCCAAAGACTAAGCGCTTTCACCAGTCCACCTGGTTTCATCAGAGTCATAATAACACAATAAACTGATCTCATTATATACATACCCATATCCTACAACTTAATTGATTAATTAATTAATTTATATAATAACATTAAATACACAATTTAATCAATTATACAAAAAATGATTGTTATTTCCTTCTTTCATTAAAATTACAACTAAATATGATAATAATTGTGAATAAAAACTGTAAGTATATTATCAACCTCGCAGCTGCACAGAAAGGTAGGCTGTCATACAAAGTTTAGTACTTAATACACTACTTGAAAGCTGTGTCATCTGTCTGATTTACAGATGACTTACAGTTTACCATGAAAGCAGGTGTGATTGTAACCATCATATCCATGGAGACTGGGTGAGATCTTCTCTTAAGAACTGTAAGCAGGAGTCATCATCAACAGAAATTTACAGCAAAGGGGACAACACTTAAAAGAAGATAACACTAAACAGTTTGGGAAATAGAAAATGTACTATCGATCCAAAGCCGTGGGGAAGAAATAAGCCAAAAGGCACCAGTACAGCTCCTAAAGTGCATGGTAGGGGTTTAACAGAAAAGTACCGATTTTTCAAACCTACTGTGGATATACTTATGAAGGAGGTAGACCAACTGTTTAGACAGTTATAAGATGAATTCTCCTTTACAGTATTTCCCACAGCCTTGGATCAATTATCAACAGTGTCACACTACATGAGAATAAACATTTGATGCAGAAATACAATAAGCTGAGCAGAGACATTGCAGATTTTTGATGTAGTGTTTTTTCTTGTCCAAGAACTAAGAGATCTGGTATTACTGCACAAAACAAACATATTGATGGAGAAACTGTATCTTTAGCTTCTAGTACTGAGACTACTGCTAATGCGGATACCATTGGTTCCATTAGTACTGCTAAATCCATCAGTATGCATATTAATAGTTCCCAAGATTTATCGTTGGGAGTAGATGTGTGTAGAAAAACTGTTGTCAGTAATAATAATAATAATACGAGTTTGCAACAAATTTTTCCCAGTCTACCACTGCCAATAGGAAATAATTCTGTTCCCAGACATTCTTTATGTTGAGAAAGAAAATGACACAAACCCATGATAGAGAAGGCAGTCGAAAGAATGATAAAACAGCAAGAGGTTCTCCGGTTCAATCCTCTGCTGGGGTACCTTGTGTTCGGATTCTGCATGTCCTCCCTGTGGTCGCGTGGGTTTCCTCCAGGTGCTCTGATTTCCTCCCACATCCCAAAGACATGCTGTAGGTGGATTGGATACTCTAAATTGGTCCTAGGTGTGAGTGCATGCATGTGTGTGCCTTCCGTGGAAGGTTGGGTGCTGGGCTGGCAACTCAACACCGTAAAACTCCACTGCCAATCATGAGCGGACAGGTGATCCACTGTGGCAACCCCTAACCGGGAAAAGCCGAATGAAGAAGAAGTAGAAGACCATACTCTCTGTTAGAGGCCTTTTCTAAGGTTTATGAATCTTAACCTTTGGTAGCTTTAGATCTTTCTTCAGAGAGACCCAGGTTTAGGAAATTTCATAACCTCACCTCTGATGAATGTGAGGCCCTAAATGAGTTGATTCTTTTAACCAAACACCGCCACTGATAAATGTGGCACTATTGCCCTTATGAATAAGGATTGTTATTTAGAAAGTATGTTACCCCTATTATCATTATTATTTGATGAGTCCACTTACTCAATTTTGTCAAAGAAAGAAGTTGATGGAATTATTCACAGGCTCCACAACATTCTATATGATTCCTTCATTAGTAGCTGTATGATTATTTGATAATAGAACATCTGACTATACCTGTGCTCTGTGGCTTACCTAAGATCCCAAAATATCCATATCAACCTCCTATGAGACCAACTGTCTCAGGCAGAGGTTGGCTCACTGAACTTTGTCTATATATGTGGAGAAGATGTTGTGACCTATATTCAATAAGGTAATGTCAGTGCTTCAAGATTCCAAATGGTTTCTACAATCCGTTTATGTGTACTAGTCATGTGTCTGCTAGTAATGAGATCTTAATGTTGACTTTAGATGTTTGGGCTCTGTTCACAGCTCTACCTAATGATGTAGGACTAGAATTCATTAGGCTATTTTTATATACTCATAGTGATTAATCTCACCAATACCACTCGAACACAATGCAATGCAAGCAAATTGAGGCACCAGCTGTTAGAAAATGAAGCAAAAACGATTTATTCATTCCAAAGACTAAGCGCTTTCACCAGTCCACCTGGTTACATCAGAGTCATAATAACACAATAAACTGATCTCATTATATACATACCCATATCCTACAACTTAATTGATTAATTAATTAATTTATATAATAACATTAAATACACAATTTAATCAATTATACAAAAAATTATTGTTATTTCCTTCTTTCATTAAAATTACAACTAAATATGATAATAATTGTGAATAAAAACTGTAAGTATATTATTAATATTTGCAATGAAATTCATAGTATAATATTGTATTATATTTTACTTTTCCTTTTATATTATACTTGCTCTATGTCTTAATTGAGGTTTTAAGGAAATATATTCATTCAAACCTGGAAACTTTGTGGCATTTAGCCTTAACTGCCATTCCATTTCTAATAGTGCTACTTTGTTATCCATGTCACCATTAAAGAAAGGCATTACTCTATCCACTATAAAGAATATAAATTTACTGAAATTACTACAATGTTTACTATGTGTATATAAAGCATTATGCTCATCATGCTTTATAATACTTCTCTTGTGCTCACCTATCCTGTCTTTCAGTTTACGGGTAGTCATGCCAATGTAGTATGCCTCGCATGACATACAGGTTGCTATGTATACACAGTTTTTTGTATTACAATTACATAGACCCGGACATGCTATGGTACGTTGGTATCCCTTTACACAAATGTATGCTCCCTCTGCTATAAATCTACAACTACTACATTTTCCACATTTACTCATATATGATCTCTTGTATATTTTAGTTTCTTTTTCTAAAATATTTTTCAAATTATTGCCTCTACTAAAAACTATATTTGGGCTCTCGCCCAGAATTGATCTATTTTGTAAACCTATACATTGATCCCATATGATTTTAATACTGTTACATAATTCCTTCGCTTTATCATTAAATCTCAGGACAAAATTAAGTTTGCCTTTCTCAATGCTTTTGTCTGTTACTATATCCAACTGTGACGTAATATTGTTATTACCGCTAAGTATCAGAAAATAAACTGTTTTCCTTTTCTTGTATATTTCTTTTTTAACTTTTATCAATAAAGACTGAGGATATCCTCTCTCAAGGAATAACCCTATTAAGTTATACATTTCTTTTTTAAATATTTCATCGTCACTAATTTGGATAGACGAACCATTTGTCCTTTTACCACCCCCTTCCTTTGATGCAGGGGGTGACAACTTGTAAAATGCAACATGGAATTAGAGTAACTTGGCTTTTGATATATATTACTCATCAATTTCCCATCTTTTTTCACTAAAGAGATGTCCAATAGTTTATTGAGGTTTCATTCCATGTATAAGTAAACTTGAAAAATTCAGTAGAATTGTTTAAATATGTCATAAATTCTTTTACATTATCTTCGCCACCCTTCCAAATTATTAGTACATCATCTAAAAATCTGTTGTACATCAAAATTCTATCCATATATGTAGAAGGAAAAATAAAATAACTTTCCCATGCAAGTAAAATCAAGTTGGCATACACCGAGCATCTCGCCCCCATTGCCACTCCTTTAATTTGATGATAAGTTTCACCTTCAAATGTTAGATAATTATTGGTTAATATCAATTCCATAAGTTCATGACAGATATTTATTCTATCTTTATTAAAGCTCTGACTGTTCATTAAACTTTTATAGAATAGTTCTAAACCCTCCTTGTGTGGAATTGTTGGAAAAAGGTTTACCACATCAATAGTTAAAAAACTATATGTGTTTGTATCTAATTCATAAATTCCTTTAAGCCTTTCTAAACAGTGCCAAGAGTCTTTTAATATGTGTGGGGCATCATTCAAGGCTTCTTTACAAAAATGGTCCACAAAGGCTGCCATGGGTTCTGCTTTAGAACCCTTCGCCGATACTATAGTTCTAAATTGTAAATGGTCAGTGCCTTTGTGGACCTTTGGTATCCCAAATATTTTAGCCATTTTTGGAAATTTAACACTCAGATATTCAAATTCATCCTCATTGATTGAACCCTGATATAATGCATCAGCCAGTTGAATATCTATCTTGATGTATGCCCTATTTACTTCGTGTAATGATGCCATACCATATGTGTATTCATCTGCTAACATTTTCATAATGTGTCCAATGTAGTCCATTTTACTCATGACAACCATGCCGCCCCCCTTGTCTGGACGCATACATCTGTATTCATTATTTGTTGTTAATTCATGTAATATTTTTCTTTCATTTTTGTTCAAATTATCTTGAGTCTGACTACGTTGTGAACATATTCTCCTATAGTCCCTTTCCACCATTTGTTCAAATACACTAATTTCCTTATTAGAAGGTGGCATGAATGTACTTTTTCTCTTTAGTGTAAATGTATCAGAATCCATACCTGTATTTCCCCTCATAGGTCCTAAAGTAGAGAAGTACAACTTCAAATTCAATTTTCTCGTATATAGTCTCAAATTAATAAGTACTTGTGTTATGTCAAGTTTAAAGTTTGGGATAAAACTAATCCCCTTACTAAATAACTCAAAATAAGTCTGATCCATAACCAAGTCTGTGTAGTTGTATATTGTATATCCTTTGTTTCTCAGCATTTCATGTTTCAAACTAGATTCTATTCCTACTACCTCATTATAGGAAGTCACACCTCTTTCATTTTCATTCTCTAATATGTCTCTAATAATTGTGTGTGCATTCATATTATCTATATTTTCATTAAATTCTATTGTCTCATCTAACCCTAAAACTGTGTTGTAATGTATGCCCCTTTGAATTCCATTCATTAGTATGCTGCTCTCACTGTTCTGTGTAACAGCTGTATGTATAATGTTACCATCTTGGGCATTTAAAACATTTCCTTGAATAATATTACTACCAGTCATTTCATCTACAGCATTACAAATACTTACAGAATCTAAACTCATACTGTCATATTCAACATATTTAGCATGTTCAACATATAGTACATCAGTTATTGGCACTTTAAAACCCAATTCAAAACAAATGTTAAAATCCTCAGTGTTGTCATTTAAAATCAACGTCGTTGCATCCTGTTTCTCGTGGAATGAAACTGTTGAAACTCTCTCACTTGTGGCTTCTTGTTGAGAAGCCTTTCTGACCTGCGCGGATAGTTCTGCACCTCTAAAAAAACTTCTTCCTCATCCCCCGAAATGGGCACTTCATAAGATGCCCCTATATCTCTCTTGTATAGTGTCCCCACAGTCTCAGTTCTTTTGTAATTGTTTTTATAGTTGTTTTTACCTGGAGGATAAGCCGTTTTATTACTGTATTCCGCAGTGTCTCTAGTCAGTTTTTTCTGTTTCACTATTCTACTTTGGTTAACAAATAGTTCAATGTTCTTAACAATTTTTTCAAATTTGCTTTGGTATTCAAAGAATAATAAATCTGTAGTTATACTAGTATGCAATGTGTTAATTTCTTCACGTAATTGTATCAACTTATTGTCATTGTTGCGTATTATAATTTCAAGTAGTTCCATACCTGTTTTGTCATATAATGCTACGAGTTCAGAGAAGGCTTGTGTGTCATGTTCAACCCCCATAGGTAGCTTCCACAATCGCAGACCTCTCGGTATCTGTTTCAACTCCTTTGATGTATTTAGAAAGGAATTGTCCAATTGTATAGCCCTGTATTTCTTACAGAGCTTCTCGTATTTGAAAATCTGCTCACAAAGCGTCCCTGGATATTTATCATTCTCCCTCTTGTTGTTACGTATATTTCCTGGTGCGCTCTGTTCTGTTGGTACATCAAACACAGGCGCTTCGAACCAGGAACTCAATTCATGTGCCCGACCGGCACCCCTTGATGATGTAAATGGTCCTGGTCCCTTCGGACTTTGTAGTTCAGTATTTCCTCCATTGTTGTTTCTAACCGCTCCGCTGTAGGAATTGGGTACTTCTGAATTGTTCTCCCTCTGCCCTGGGGTGATGTCATCTGTAGAATGTAGTGTATATAGTCGCAACTGAGAATCAGTTGGACTAACATTATCTTCCGAATGGTTGTTACTACGCACTTCACTGTATACCTTCACGAGCTTACCGATGACATTGGTAAGCTCCTGTAAAATGCTTTCCATGTTCATAAGCTAAGCCTCTGTTCATGTTACACTGGATCGACAAAAGAAGATTATCCCAACAACAGGAACCAATGCAGGATCCAAAACTTAGAATCTCACCAATACCACTCGAACACAATCCAATGCAAGCAAATTGAGGCACCAGCTGTTAGAAAATGAAGCAAAAACGATTTATTAATTCCAAAGACTAAGCGCTTTCACCAGTCCACCTGGTTTCATCAGAGTCATAATAACACAATAAACTGATCTCATTATATACATACCCATATCCTACAACTTAATTGATTAATTAATTAATTTATATAATAACATTAAATACACAATTTAATCAATTATACAAAAAATTATTGTTATTTCCTTCTTTCATTAAAATTACAACTAAATATGATAATAATTGTGAATAAAAACTGTAAGTATATTATCAACCTCGCAGCTGCACAGAAAGGTAGGCTGTCATACAAAGTTTAGTACTTAATACACTACTTGAAAGCTGTGTCATCTGTCTGATTTACAGATGACTTACAGTTTACCATGAAAGCAGGTGTGATTGTAACCATCATATCCATGGAGACTGGGTGACATCTTCTCTTAAGAACTGTAAGCAGGAGTCATCATCAACAGAAATTTACAGCAAAGGGGACAACACTTAAAAGAAGATAACACTAAACAGTTTGGGAAATAGAAAATGTACTATCGATCCAAAGCCGTGGGGAAGAAATAAGCCAAAAGGCACCAGTACAGCTCCTAAAGTGCATGGTAGGGGTTTAACAGAAAAGTACCGATTTTTCAAACCTACTGTGGATATACTTATGAAGGAGGTAGACCAGCTGTTTAGACAGTTATAAGATGAATTCTCCTTTACAGTATTTCCCTCAGCCTTGGATCAATTATCAACAGTGTCACACTACATGAGAATAAACATTTGATGCAGAAATACAATAAGCTGAGCAGAGACATTGCAGATTTTTGATGTAGTGTTTTTTCTTGTCCAAGAACTAAGAGATCTGGTATTACTGCACAAAACAAACATATTGATTGAGAAACTGTATCTTTAGCTTCTAGTACTGAGACTACTGCTAATGCGGATACCATTGGTTCCATTAGTACTGCTAAATCCATCAGTATGCATATTAATAGTTCCCAAGATTTATCGTTGGGAGTAGATGTGTGTAGAAAAACTGTTGTCAGTAATAATAATAATACCAGTTTGCAACAAATTTTTCCCAGTCTACCACTGCCAATGGGAAATAATTCTGTTCCCAGACATTCTTTATGTTGAGAAAGAAAATGACACAAACCCATGATAGAGAAGGCAGTCGAAAGAATGATAAAACAGCAAGAGGTTCTCCGGTTCAATCCTCGGCTGGGGTACCTTGTGTTCGGATTCTGCATGTCCTCCCTGTGGTCGCGTGGGTTTCCTCCAGGTGCTCTGATTTCCTCCCACATCCCAAAGACATGCTGTAGGTGGATTGGATACTCTAAATTGGTCTTAGGTGTGAGTGCATGCATGTGTGTGCCTTCCGTGGAAGGTTGGGTGCCGGGCTGGCAACTCAACACCGTAAAACTCCACTGCCAATCATGAGCGGACAGGTGATCCACTGTGGCAACCCCTAACCGGGAAAAGCCGAATGAAGAAGAAGTAGAAGACCATACTCTCTGTTAGAGGCCTTTTCTAAGGTTTATGAATCTTAACTTTTGGTAGCTTTAGATCTTTCTTCAGAGAGACCCAGGTTTAGGAAATTTCATAACCTCACCTCTGATGAATGTGAGGCCCTTAATGAGTTGAATCTTTTAACCAAACACCACCACTGATAAATGTGGCACTATTGCCCTTATGAATAAGGATTGTTATTTAGAAAGTATGTTACCCCTATTATCATTATTATTTGATGAGTCCACTTACTCAATTTTGTCAAAGAAAGAAGTTGATGGAATTATTCACAGGCTCCACAACATTCTATATGATTCCTTCATTAGTAGCTGTATGATTATTTGGTAATAGAACATCTGACTATACCTGTGCTCTGTGGCTTACCTAAGATCCCGAAATATCCATATCAACCTCCTATGAGACCAACTGTCTCAGGCAGAGGTTGGCTCACTGAACTTTGTCTATATATGTGGAGAAGATGTTGTGACCTATATTCAATAAGGTAAAGTCAGTGCTTCAAGATTCCAAATGGTTTCTACAATCCGTTTATGTGTACTAGTCATGTGTCTGCTAGTAATGAGATCTTAATGTTGACTTTAGATGTTTGGGCTCTGTTCACAGCTCTAGCTAATGATGTAGGACTAGAATTCATTAGGCTATTTTTACATACTCATAGTGATTAAGATTCAGGAAAGGTCAAGCTAAGTTCCTATTTTATTGAAGTTATCTTAACCAGTAATTTATTTTTGTTTGCTGATAAGTATTATTTACAAAGCCTTGGTGTAGCTATGAGGACTTCTTGTATAGCTATGCCAGTGCAATATTAGCACACTGGGAGACCACTCAGGTCTTAGACGTTAGTCTCTTTTCAAAGTATATTAAGTACTATAGACACTTTGTTTATGCTTTCCTTTTGTGGTTAGGAACATCTTCAGACTTGCAAGATTTTGTTTCTTTTTTGCATAGCTCCATATCATTTCTCTTATTTAACATGACATTCTCTATGATAGATTTTTTTAGATGTATGCATTCATAAAACTAGTACAGGTTTATTTACTTCATCTTTTTTTCAGGAAAACTTGTCAAAAGAACTGCATCTTGCACAGGACTAGCTTGCATCCTGGCTACATTTACAGGAATATTATGAAAGGACAAGTCATGAGAATGTCTAAATTAAATTGTGAAGATACTGTGCTCAAACAGAATCTGTTAGGACTTAAGTCACAGTTTTATGATAGAGGGTATTCCAGTCGAAAAATAAGTTATCATTTAAATCCTAGCAAATTTGATAGATCTGGTCAGGTGAAGCTGTATTTTTCTGATGATAGTTCTGCTATAGCTAATCAGTCTACTAACATTGGCACTACTAGACTAGGGATCTCTTTATTTTATTCCTCTAATATTAGGACTGTTTGTGAAGGATTTAGGAGGAGGTGATCCATTCTACTAACTGATGACAAGTTGAAGGAAATTGTAGGTATGGAAGCTAGGTTTTGTTTTAAAAGTAGGAAATTCTTGAAAAGATTATTATGTTATAATAATAATTTTTCCACTAGGAAGCACATTTCCAAACCTAATGGGACATTGCCTTGTAGAACTTGTAATTTCTGTGTATTTATGAGCAGCGATATTTATTTTGTGCATCCATCTACTGGCAGGAGGTTTGACTTCTCTAGCTGTTCTGCTAGTATATGTAACAATATGTAAAGTGTGGTCCTGCATCTATGTGGAGGAGACAAACCTTTATCTCAGGGAACGTGTTTGTGAGCATATTTACGACATTCCCACCCACAATACTAAGAATGCTTTAGTGAAACATGTTATTCAAGAAGGTCCTGAACACTGCTTTGTATTTTTGGTTTTACAGTTGTGTGATCTGGGCATGAGAGTAGGAGATTTGGTGAATTTAACTGAAAGATACACATGGGAATGGATTTTAATGTTTCAAGATGACTGAGGCTATGGGTTGAATGAGGCAGTGCCCCTGAAACCCGACCTTCGGTCACAACCCCTTCTTAAATAAATGAATGAATGTGATGTTATGTTTAGTGTCATGTGACTTGTATTTTATGAATGAATATAGAGTAGGACTGAATGTATTATTTGCCATATGGTAAAGTCCTAATTTTTTTTATTGGATATTTACTTGTGGTTTGTTTTTAACTCTTTTCATGTGATTATTGTCAGTATTCTGAATGGGCGGTTTGTAGCATTTAACTATGTTGAATTAATTTATTGTTATTGATCTGAAGAAGCACCCTGGTTGGCATGAAAGCAATCGTCTTTTGTCAATATAAGTTTGTGTTTTTTTGCTCACTTTTGTTTTTGTCCTCTTCTTCCTTTTCTGCTGATATATGAAAGTATCAGCAGTACATGACAATATTGCCACAGTGAATATCATGAAAGCAATGCGTTTTTTAACAATAAATGTGAGCCCTTTTGTCCCAAGCATAAACTACATCAAAGATAAAAATGTCATCAAAAACAATTTGCCTATATAACACATGAAGAAAATGATAAAACTGTGTCAAGTATGAAAAACTAGTAGATGACAGAAAAAAATAATTATTGGTCTTAACCAGCTATTTAAAGAAAAATGATCATATAAACCTGGTGGTATTCTTAGCATTAAAAATAATTAAGACCAAAGATGTCTAAATTCAAGATAATCAGACCAACTGCCTCCCCTAAAATTTTTCGATACATTCTCCTGTGCAAAAAATGAACTTTTGGAAATTTAGACATGTTAAATTATGTTTAGCAAATGCATTTTTATACTCGTTCTTAATACTGTTTAAATGTTCAGAAATTCATCACCTTATCTTTCTTTCAGTCTTGCCAATGTGGAAAGGACAAGAAACAATATAGCAGTGCAATATAAACTGCACCAGTTAATCTATTGTTACAATAGCTGCACAACAGCTGCACACCCAAATGTGAGAGCATCTAACATTCCACACTCCCATGACATCATACTGAACAGTCCCCACACCTGTACTGATAACAAAGCACTTCGGGAGACATTAAAACTAAGTTGGGATTTATTAAAAAGCCAACAGAATTAAACCAGGAAAAGAGAGCTGTATGTTACACCCTATAACTTGTATATAATGTAAATTGAATTACAGACTTTAGCAATGTTAACTAGCTAAATTAAACTGCCTAAGCTCATAAAATTGGCTGGAGTTTGAAATAATTACTTTTACCACTCGACTCACTCAGGATGGCAGCTGTTGTGTATTCCAGCCATTTTTTTTTTTGTCTGTTTTAGGCTCTCCCACTATCCTCCAATATCAAATAAAGGCATTACCTTAATATAGCTAATATTCTTCTCTTTCCCCAGCTAATATTAAAGGTTTGCTAGTTATCAAACAATACTATGTACAACAAAATTGTACTTGTTTCTGTTACCTGAGCACTGATTGTTTCCTGCGAACTGGGTTCTGGTTCCTATCCCCCCCACCTGACCACTCACTCACTAGACCCCTCCCCAAATTCAGTAGTAGTCTTCCAGTGTTTTAATAACCTCCCCATTTCTAAATTGCCACAACATCCACATGCCCTAGACCCCTCCCCAAATCCAGTAGTAGTCTTCCAGAGTTTTAATAACCTCCCCATTTCTAAATTGCCACAACATCCGCACGCCCTGATGTGAGAGTATCTAACAGTAAGTTTCCTATGCTGATTTTCACTATTGTTATTATCTTGTTCTACCTGCATTAATATTGAACCTAATCTACCTTTCCATTACTTGGCAATGTACTGACTACTGCTCTAATGTGAGGAAAGCTAATATATTCATTAATGCTGATAGTGGCGTTCTTACAGTTGTTGAGGCACTCAGTGTAAAGAACCACCTGTTTGATTTGGTTTACAAATTACCGCTTTTTGGAACACCTCATTGTGGCAATGCGTGTTCACGGCTTTTATTCATTATTTTGATTGACTGTATTTCAATTATTGGATTATTTATTTCCCTGCTGTTGTTGTTCACTATTATAATAGCTTAACTAGGAGACATAGAACTGTGATTCAACGGATGTATTTAGTACTGTCTGTAACCTTTTATATGCTGATGTTAACTTGCTAAAAGTAGTTGGTTTTGCAGAGAGGTTGCTTTTACATTTGAGTGGCAGGTCTACATAATGTGTTGTTCATGCATGTTTTAACTGTAAGCTGGTTATTAATATTCTAATAGGTACTGTCTTTGTTTTTATTACCCTGCTTGCACCTTTTCTACACTTTTTAATTACTTATCCTCCTTTCTTCATTATCTTATAGTTCCACACTCCCCTGACATCTTACTGAACAGTCCCCATACCTGTACTGATAACAAAGTGCTCCGAGAGACATTAAAACTAAGCCGGGATTCATTGGAAAGACAACAAAATTAACCCAGGAAAAGAGAGCTGTATGTTGCAGCCTATAACTTGTATATAATGTAAATTGAATTACTGGCTGTAGCAGTGTTAACTAGCTAAATTAAACTGCCTAAGCTCATAAAATGGGATGGAGTTTGTAATAATTACTGCAACCACTCGCCTCTCTCTGGACGGCAACTATTGTGCATTCCAGCCATTTTTTTGGTCAGTTTTAGGCTCTCCCTCTATCCTCCAATATCAAATAAAGGCATTACCTTAATATAGCTAATATTCTTCTCTTTCCCCAGCTAAAATTAAAGGTTTGCTTGTTATCAGGGAATACTAAGTATTACAAAATTGTACTCATTTCTCTTACTTAAGCAAAATCTCACTGTTTCCTGAGAACCAGGTTCTGGTTCCTATTGCCCCCCCCCCCCCAAATTGGCCACTCACTCACTAGATCTCTCCCCACATCCAGTAGTCATCTTCCAGGGTTTTAATAACCCTTTGGCACCATTTTTAAATTGCCACAATAGCTGCACGCCCTGATGTGAGAGCATCTAACAGTAAGTTTCCTATGCTGATTCTCACTATTGTTATTATCTTGTTCTACTTGCATTAATATTGAACCTAATCTACCTTTCCATTACTTGGCAATGTACTGACTACTGCTCTAATGTAAGGAAAGCTAATATATTCATTAATGCTGATAGTGGCTTTGTTACAGTTGTTGAGTCACTCAGTATAAAGAACCGCCTGTTTGGTTTGGTTTGCAAATGATTGCTTTTTGAAGCACCTCATTGTGGCAATGCATGTTCATGGCTTTTATTCATTGCTATGATTGGCTGCATTTCAATTATTGGATTATTTATTTCCCTGCTGTCATTGTTTACTATTATAATAGCTTAACTAGGAGACATAGAACTGTGACTCAATGGATGTATTTAGTACTGTCTGTAACCATTTATATGCTGATGTTAACTTGCTAAAAGTAGTTGGTTTTGCACAGAGATTGTTTTTGCATTTGAGTGGCAGATCTACATAATGTGCTGTTCATGCATGTTTTAACTGTAAGCTGGTTATTAATATTCTGATAGGTACTGTCTTTGTTTTTATTACCCTGCTTGCACCTTTTCTATACTATTTAATTACTTATCCTCCTTTCTTCATTATCTTGTAGTTCCACACTCCCCTGACATCTTACTGAACAGTCCCTATGCCTGTACTGATAACAAAGCACCTCGGGAGACATTAAAACTAAGTCGGGATTCATTGCTAAGCCGACAGAATTAAGCCAGGAAAAGAGAGCTGTATGATACTCTCCATAACTTGTATATAATGTAAACTAAATTACTGTCTGTAGCTCTGTTAACTAACTAAATTAAACTGCCTAAGCCTGTAAAACGGGCTGGAGTTTGTAATAATTACTGGTACCATTCGCCTCATCTGGCACGGCAGCTGTTGTACATTCCAGGCATTTTTTTTGTGTGTCTGTTTTATGCTGTCTCACTATCTGTCAATATCAAATAAAGGTATTACCTTAACTCATTACATCCAAGTGATGTCATCAGGTGTTTCAGCAGTTAACTCCTACTGATGCTTCTAGGTGTCAAATATCGCTTGTTCATATTTGCATCAATAATTCCAAAACCATGTTATGTACATGGTTTTAAAATAATTTATCTTAAAGCTTACACAATAGCAAACTCAACTGCATTAACATTTGCCCTCTGTCTAGTGCAGGTAAATAGATAATAACTGTTGTTTTTATTAAATTAATTTATATAGATATAATTTTCACGTTTTCTCTAAATATCTTAACAATCAAGTGATGCAGACAGAACTCCTTAGCCTCATATGAAAGATTATTAATAAAACAAAAAACAGTGCAGGCAAACAGACATTTGTTAGAACCAATTCTCTTTAATAAAGATAAAACATTAGAACTTTAATTTAAATAGTATTAAACTTCATCAGATAATTTCACAACATACTTTTTATCCTTAAGTACTAAAAAACCCGCCAATATTCAACAGAATCAAATACGGCATCTAGGTATCTTTAAAGGTTAAAGCTGTAAAAATGTAAAAAAATAAATAAATAAATAAATGTTTCCTCTTTTTTGTATATAAATTCAAATACATGATTATTGCAGATCTGTCATATATCAAAAAAATACTAAAAGCAATGGATTTAATGCATACATAAACTCTTCAATCACCCTAAACTGTTTAAACTTCTCAATTACATATAATACATGTACAAAATATTAACAGCCACATATCACTGAAACAATGAATTCGCATAACTAAAAAGCGTGTAAAAAAAAAAATATATATATATTTTTTTTTTTTTTTTTTTTTGTATAATACTAAATTTAATAATCATCATGAACATGATGAGAAAAATGATGGTAAAATAATGAATATGCTAGTGGTACCTACAAGACACCTGTCATTTTATAATAACTATATATTCAATGCTTTTAGTTTTAAAATACTATTAATCGGACAATATTCATTGATACCAGGCCATAGATGTGCCTCCAACCTCAACTGCCATATTAGTTCATGCTTTTCTAACTGTAGAGACCATTGTCCCCTCTGGGACTCTTCACCAATTGCTCAATAATTACAAAATTGAATATATGCTCTTGATGACTTGCAACATGTTTTGCTAATGCATTAGTAAGATTACCTTTTTTATTGCATATACATGTCTGTATATTCTTTCTTTTAAAGTTCTCTCCATTTTTACCTACATAATAACAAGGACATTGCTTACAAAGGGCCAAGTACACCACACTGTTACTCACACAATTACATGTTTCTTTGATCTGATAGTTCATATTTTTAACCTGAAAGTCAGTTCCCACATGAATGTATTAACAACAATTGCACATTGCACATTGTTTCATGACTTTATATTTCTTAATAGTAACACTTATACCTCTTAATTCCAATAGATTGTTGATGTTTGCACCTCTTCTTTCTATCATCCTAGGTCTATTACACAATATATCCCTCAAGCAACTATTTTCTCTGATTAATACCCGGTTCTTAAGAATATCCTCAATCTCATAATAGTCAGTGGAGAATGTAGTAATAAACCCCATGGAGACCTCCCCTTTTTCTATAACATCCTTACCATGTTTAATTACTTCTATACATTTATTATTTAATATTGGTACAAGGTTTTCACTCTGTCTCTTATTAGTAACTTCTAAGCATAGTTCATCAAATAACATAGGAGGGTAACCCCTAGAGATAAAAATGTCTCTTAATGCATTACATTTTATCTCAAAATCAGTATCCAAAGTGATCATTCTTGCCGCTCGGACTAGTTGACCCTTAATTACCTATCTTTTCTGATGTGTGGGATGTGCACTTTGATAGTGGAGGAATATATTTGAGTAAGCAGCTTTTCTATGTATGGTCAAAGTTAACCTTTTATTTATAACATCCTTCCTTAGGTTGACATCCAGATAGTTAATTTCATTCAGCCCATGTTAAAGGTAAAAGTCAGAAATTGTGTATTACCATTAAGATAATACATAAACTGAAGTAACCTGTCATTGCTACCTATCCATAAAATAAATATGTCATCTAGGTAATGTAAATACAATCCAATGTACTGACTAAATTCATGGTTAATTAGGGCATACTTCTTTTCCCAACATATCATAACCAAATTAGCAAAATCATGCCACAGGGAGAACCCATCGCTATCCCTACTTTTTGTAAATAATGTGTCCAGTCAGACTTTCCCGGTAAACAAATGTAAAATAAAATAAATAAAATAAAATACCCTCTGCAGATAAATATTGTGCATTCAGAATCTGCATAACTTTCCTTTCCTTTCCTTGGTTTCTGCAGCCACATTGTTTACAATGGTCACATTTAAAAATACTTGTAACTTTACATTTGTGCTCACAGTGTTGATGTGTTTCTTATCTCTCTGCTTAATATTGCATGTTTGTGGCTGTGTTAGCTGGTGTGGTTTTATCAGAATTACCAGAATTACCCATTTTAAAGACTTAAACCTTGCCTGTGATATAAATAGGACCTGCTGGAGAGACAGGTATGTATCCCAGAAACTACCCCGTCTATGGAACAGGCTCCCCATCGAAGTGAAGCAGAGTTCCTCCATAACCAATTCAAGTGCAACTTGGACAATTGGATGGAGAACCAGAAATTCATCCCTGGTTTGGCACCTATGTCTCTAATACAAACAGGTAACCTATAAATGGCTCATCTCCCAGGCCCCTGCTTACACTTATCAAGGGTATCAGAACTTGTGAGAGATTTAGGATGCATGGCTAGGTTTAAAAAGACCCTTTTGGTTGTTAGCCTAGTAAACACCTATGAACACATGACCCTAAGCCAATCATATTTGTAAAAATACTTTCCTATTGACAAAAAAGTATACACCTATTAGAATACATTACTGACTCACTTGCTCGCTCTGTCCAAGACCTTTCCCACTCACAAAACATACATATCAATTAATTCATATATGCCCACCATTTATGCTACTCACTCACTCACTCAATTTTATTACTGATAGCCGGGTAACATGATGCAGATTGCCAAGTAAAAAGCAAACTAAAAGAAAAAAAAATATTTTAATTTACTATTTAATTAGTAATCATAATTATATTTCCTGCCTGGTCACACTAGTCTGTCACTGATGTAGTAACAGCCTGGCAACAAGACCTGTATTTACTACATAAATAATAAAGAAAAAAAAGGCCCAGCTATTAATTTACTGTATATTTAGCAAACCCAATCATGTTGCTTGATTGCTAATAAATTCTATAAGTGACTGAGTGGATTTGTGCAGTTTTTGCTACAAAACAAACAGACTGATCAGTGTAAACTGTATATTGCTCCGTTTGATTGCTTGTTTTGCATCAAAACTTTGTTAGTTGATCAGCTTGCTTTTATTTTCCAACAAAAAGCATATGGAAATACTGCACCTCTTGTAAACATGATAATTGCTATCAGTGAAATTGTTTAAAAAGTTAAAAAAAAATAATTGTTATAACTTGACAAATAATACCATTAATAGCACCCATCTTAGTATTTAAAAGATATAGCAGTGCCATATGATAAATGCTACAAGACTTTATTTTGCTCCTTCTCCATAAAGCTGACTATCATCTGGTCTCCGAAATTGTCCAGAATCTTCGGGTCCCTGAAGCAAACTCTCCCCTGATCTAATTTGATATTCGGGTCCAGAGAGATGACCAGTGCATGACAAAGCAGAGTGATACTACTGCTTCTGATCAATTAACCTTTTCTTTATTTGTTTGTTTTATGTCCTTCTCCTATGCCTGGTCGCCATGCACATATAGGAAGCCCATGTGCATCTGCTGTGTCTGGCAGCCCCATTCTTTTGTTCTAAATGCTGTACCCTCACAAAGTCATCACTAACCAAGAGAATGGTAGCATCAATCAGGGTACCTTCCTCTCCCCCTGGGGGTATATGGGCAAGCAAAATACCAGTCATTTCCTGTATGCATCAAAATGATTCATCAGACACTTGGATCACTAGCTGAATATGGCTCTTATGAACTCCTGTCCTGGCACCAACCTTATGCACCATTTTCTATCACATACAATGTGGGACTCTTAACATTAATTCACCTGACCAAATAGAAATATAGTGGGGTGAAAAGGGCTGCTATCCAGCTGCAAGCTGTTAGGGGACACAACTAGAAGATGCTAATGATATGGGAGTGTAGCACTGACATTGGTTTATTAATCTACGAGGATATTGCAGCTTCATAAATGAAAGCCAATACTGCATTTGCAGTCAGAACTGAAGCATTGAAACACCACTGATCATTGAATAAAATAATTGATAAAAAGCTTTAAAATGTACTACAAAATGTCTATAAAATTTAGCTTTTGAATGCCTAGTGGCTTGAAACTCAGGAGTTTATCCAGTTTAATTCAGTTATTTCCCTCACAGTTAGTGCAGTTTTGCCCACACCCAAAATATAATGCAACATGTTTGTCTTTCCCTATGTCCCACTTCAGATATCTCAAAAGGTGACAATTCTCTGCCCACTGTAGCTCTCAGATTTAAACCTAAGAATAGGTCTTGGGAAAGTGCCAGGATATCCTGCATGGAATAATAAAGAAGTGTTTTGCATTGGCTCGCAAAATGAAATGGGCTACTCTTAGTATGTATCTGTCAAAAGGATCTTAATGCTCAGAGTAAAAGGTGCTGTGTGGCTTCCATATAAAAGCATCTCTGTGGAGACCGTCAGTAACTCATTATGCAAAGTGTCAGATCTAAAAAAAATAAACTTCTACATTCAAAAAAAAAACATGAGTAATTGTTTCTTATTTTCCAACTTGTAGTATTGTGTACAACCTTTCTGGAGAGAATTTATATTCTAACAAAAATATTATTTAAGGAAAGCTTTCAAATAAATTTCTTCAGTTCTGGCGTGGACTGATTCTTGAAAGGGAGCAAAATGCTGCTATAACTTGGCAGGCCAGATCTTGTTATGGATCTATACAGTAATGGGATTGTAGAAAGGAGATATAACGTTGGGATCTAGTTACTTTGAGTGATGAAATGCTGAGAGCTCAGGGTGAATTTTACCTATTGTAATAAGAAAATAAGGAATACATACCACATAGCTTCCTTTTCCTCACTGAAGTGATTACTAGTGGGCAACAAATGGATAGAGGAATAGGATCTGAAATAAGAACTTCATGGAAATCACATGAAAGAGAGCTAGAAAAGTGATGGGGTGAAGGATCTGCATTCCACCCTTCCAAGACTTATTGCACATCATGCCTCACCTAGCTGGGCTCTTAGAAAAGGTGAAAAACAATATTCAATAAACATTTTCAAGAATAATAATAGCAGCTTTCTGTAACCTGTCCTTCACCCCACGGACAAGGGCATTTGTGCCATCAAAGGTGATTCCAAGTACAGAAAGTGATATGACAGGAATGGGATCTCATCAAAAGGCAGCATGTTTCTAAAGCCAGTAGGCATGGGCAAATCTGGGCACAGATCAAAAGTTTATTGCACAGACAAATAAGAGCTCATTGCATGCATGCATGCCCAGTCCTTGATAATGATCAAGCAGGAAGATTTGTCCCAAATAAATAGCTGGTACCCAAATCATGGACTAAAACTAAATGCCAAAAATACATTATTGTTTCCTTTGGGAATTCATCGACCCCAGGGAACTACCACATTGACACTACCTCGTAACAGTAGATCCACTTTTTCAGGATTTGGGAACTTATGTGGACAGTGACCTAAATTTCGACCAGCATGCATCCATTGTTGTAGGAAAGTCCTTCTATACTGCACAGCTTATAAACAAAGACATGTAATGTAATACTAGAGAACTGTTTCTACTGAGCATTTTCACAACAATATCCAGTTCAGACCTAATTAAATCTCTGTTTAAAAAATTCTGCTTCTACAGATGTCTCCATTTGAGAAGACTGCTACATATTTCATTCTTGTGAAACAGAGCAGTTTACTAACCCTTTTCAAGTGCAACCTGGACTAATAGATGGGAAATTGAAAATTCACCCTTTGTCTCATTACGTATGTCTCTGATGGACAGAAGCAGTCATTAAGTCATGCACTAACTAATATACATCTCCTAAAATAATCTTTAAGGTGCAGTAACTCATGGGATGCATTTACATTGCATGGTTAGTCTTATAAATGTCCAAGTGGTCGTTAGCCTATATACACCTATGAACCTATGGAAAGATCCAACCTCATTGTAAAAAACAGAACAAAACATTGAATCTTGTTTTTCTGTATTTAAAAGAATCAAATTCACTGCATCTTTCTTCCTCTTTTACCACAAATATTTGGTGACAGATGCAAAAGATTTCTCACCTTATGTCAGGTGGCCTGATTAAGACAGAGAGATGTTTGTATAACCAATAGTGAGCTGTGTCATAGAGAGCATGAGTGGAGTAAGACCCATGCTGCAAAAACAAGGAATTCTTAATTTTTCAGTGGTATAAAGACTCACTTTCTATGCAGTCTTCCCCAGACTTCACTTTGTATGCTTTTGCTCCTGCTGTTTCCATAACCACAGTCTCAGAGTTTGAAACATTAGTAAATGGACTTAACAGTATAAGTCTGAGATGGACATTTCTTGGAATATTCCATTTTCTCCAAGGTATTACCATCTTAGAGTTGGTATATTTAAGTTCAGTGGGTATGGAGGACTTACCCCCCACATTAGGGGGTGCAGGGGGAAATTGCATCCTGCAAAAAAAAAAAAGAAATTTAAAGGAGAAGAGCAACATTGAGATTTGCTCTTTTATGAGTTTTTCAGTTTTTTTTTTTAAGGTTGATGACACTTGGCATTTCAAGTGCTGACCGTTTAATAGAGAGCTGACAGTGCCATCCATCAAATGGACTACACTGATCCAGAACACTGTAACTATGATAGATCATATACATCTCAATTACCGGACAACATGGACTCCAAGTATGGGATCCACATATTTTCCCCTCTTCATACATAACCCTGGTATTGAAAAAGTAGAGAATATTAGCAGGTAAATGTTAATTCCAATATGCAGCAGAAAAACATCTTCCACTGTGTTTTACATAGTTGACAGTTAAATATGAAATGTTGAAATTAGTCAGAGAGACCACGGAAAGAGGTTTGAGATCATTCAGCTTGTGTTTTTCTCTTTTTCTGTGTCTGTTTGCCCACCAGGACAAAGGGTATCTTAGAAGAGTAAACAGGAAGAGGGCCATTCTTGCATTCTATAGCCATAATGTCAAACTTGTAAGTATGAACTGCTTTGGTATGAGACATCTCCACATGTCCCTCAGTAAGCGGAATAGAGATATGAATAGGCATATTGTTATAAAAGATATATCATGAGGAGAACATGGCACAACTATTCCTAATGTAAAATATGTCCAAGCAACTGTGCCCATATTATCGTGAAAAAATTCCATATACGCCTTTGGGGTGGAGGAAAAGAGCACAATGTGATAAAGTTTTGGGAGCGACACATTGTCAGAAGGACATGGAATAATATTATCTGTTGCAGACATTGCAGTATCAACTGCAACCTTAGGCTATGCTCAAAAGAAACAGATGGAAGGCAGTCAGTGTAGGTACTGCCATATGGCTGTTGTTTGCTGCTGTGATAGGAAGTAAAGCGGCAGTGGATCAATGGACCAAGAATGCTATGTGGGTTACATTGCATGCAAGGAAGGCAGCAGAGAAAAGTTATATGTTCCTACCTGTCTCTCTGGACATACCATTTCTGAGCAGTCTGAGATCAAGTTGGAGGGGTCAGAGATCTAACAGCAGAAGTCGGATTATTAGGCATACCTGAAGGTTCTTTTGCAGCTATGTAAAGTAACAATATTAAGAAGGAGTACTAAGGGAGTCTGAGCAACTCTGAGTGAAATCTAGTTTCAGAGCTTCCAATCTGTATGACTCTTAAATCATAAAGTTTTTTTTTAACTTCATGTAAAGAGTAAAAGACTTCCATTAGATTGGAGTCAAAATCATCTCTATCAGGTATATTAATTCAAAACTGAATAGATTTATTTTCCCAGTTTGAACATTTTAGTCTTGGATTGTAAATCCACTCCACAGTGAAGAGGTCTGTTTTGCCATAGTTGTCTGTGGAGTTTGCCACCAGGTCATAGTTTCTAAAGTGATTTCAGAAAAATAATCAGTGACCAGGAAAAAGGAAGAATGCATCTGTGGTTCAGCTAAATTCGAAGAGCAGATAAGACTGGCTCAAAGGCAGCATCTGCTAGATCACAAGTATGTTTTGCATTTGTGTGTGTGTGTGTGTGTGTGTGTGTGTGTGTGTGTGTGTGTGTGTGTGTGTGTGTGTGTGTGTGTGTGTGTGTCAACCTCACACCTGGATACTTTATCAGCAAAAGTAGAAATTATTTCAGATTTTCTTCTTTCCACTAGTTGATTAAATACATACAGGCTGTATCATACGAAGAATGAATTTGAAACAAGTTTACCATCAGTAAACATGACACCGTAAGTTATGCAGTCTGCAGGACTGGAAACCCCCTCCCAGATCAATTTCATCCCTCCCATCCTTTAGAACCACTCAGAAAGACTTCCTAGCCAAAAGCCGGCTCTGTTTTTGCTCAACACCAGGATAAACTATATCCCTAAAGGTGGGCAAATACCTATTCATACCTTATATCTCCTTACTCTCCTTTCTTCAGTCACTTACTTCTATCAATTTCTCTCCCCATGCTTTCTCTCTAAATATACCGTAAGCCTACTTTCCTCTCATTCATTCTGCAGTTCCTGTTTGTATTATACTAACTTACTTTTATTTTCTCTATAAAAGGGCTACAATTTCTGTAACTGTTAAATCATTGTCACATAACTCATATTTTGTCTTAACCATTGTTTTCATATTATAACTAATTTGGTGCAATTATTTAAAGTGTATTTATTGTTTGCATTATTTTTAGTGACTGTATAATTATTGTTCTTAAAAAGTTTTGGAATACTTTGGTGCTTTCCTCTATGGGCCTCCACTGAAAATGGGCTCCTACCCAGTAAGACTTTCGAAGTAAACAAATGTCAGTAAATAATAAATAAATTAACTGGCACTTCTTAGCCAGCACAGAAGCAGATGTTGCAGCACCATGGAGATGATCTGAAATGGCAAAAAACGGCCTTCTCTACAGATGAAATATAACCACCCAAATATGCAGGTTCAACAAGCAGTGAACTCCTTCTCTCAAGTAAGGTAGAGGAATGACATCTAAGGACAGTACCAAATGAAAAAAAGAATCACAACAGATGATTAGTGAATAGTAGCTGAATGATCTTGTTCCTCTTCAGCCAAGGCAGATGGAGTTCCTTTAAAACTAGAGAGAACTGATGTTTCCTCTTCTTCCCAATGAAGCTAAAGAGGTCCCCACAATAAGTTGTGCAGTATCAGGCACAGCAACGGTAGCGTCTCTTAGATCGCATACAGACAGCAAAGCAAGGAGGACAGACTGTGTGCAGGCCTACTACTAGGACTATATGCATTGGCGGGCATACACTATCTACACAATTATTAATTGATTCTTGTTGTTAACAGTATATGCTTCATGTGGAATATTTTAATTGTATTTTTTCTGATAAATTACTAATTATTTCCCAAACCAGTGGGTAGGAGGCACTGACATAATATGTTTACATTACATATGACCATTAGCAAGTACAGGCCTTTATAAAATGTCCCATTAAATCTTCTAAATATACTGCCTGTCAATAACATTAATTTCTAAACATCTTCTGCAGGCTGTGAATTTGTTGTTCTGGCTTTATCTATTTTATGCTGCTTTGGTGTATATTTAGGCAGCTGGATATGCAAAACTCAGCTTATAGTTTCTCAGAATGTATATATTTTGATTAGGAAATCCTAGCTACCTTGCCCCATTTTCAAAAGTCCATTGATGCTTGGGATCTGTGAATAACTTAAATGTGTAGACACACTACTAATCTTACTGCAAAGATGATGCACATGGACATGACAGAGACACAGTGTACTTACAGTGCATAACAGAAGTAAAAGAAGATTTAAGAAACTCTAATACAGAGGATATGGACTGGAAATTAGTCACTACTGCTGAAATAGAAATAACATTAAAAAGGCTCTCAAATGGAAAGCTCTGGGTGCAGATACTGCACCTAGCTTTTGCTTTTGGTCAAAGGTATTAACATCTTTGCACAGAGATTTAGCCTTGATTAAAACTATCTATATGAGCACCATGAAATGACATCAGAAAGAGTAACAATGGGGAAAACCATACTCACAAAACCTACAAACCACCATAAGAACTATAACCTGTCTCCCAAAAACAGGCACATTAGATAGAGGAATTGATACAGACATAAACATTTAATCATGACCTTAAAATGAAAAGTGAATAAAAGAGGTTCATATGGAACTAAGGATTCTTTTGTAAAACAAAGCTATAGTGGATACCTATAAAAAGAACATGAATATCATTAAGGCATAGGTACACTAGAAAAAAAAAAAACATTTAATAGCATTATGCATTTCTGAATCATGGAATTTTGACAACTGTACATAGTCATCACACATTGATAAATTTTATTGCATTCATTAGGAAAAAAAATTCAAACACTTTGTAGCTGAACCACAAAAAATGGCTTGCTATTATCCAGGGATGTGAAAATCCAGTGTAGAGTCTGTCACCATTGCTATTTTGCCTTGCTCTAAATCCATTATTTTGTTTTTACCTAACAACCTAGGTAATGCATATAGTCTCGTCAGCAAGAACATTTTCCCTTTAAGAGTAATTTTGTCTATTTTTGTGGATGAAACTATATAGTTTGCCAGATAAACCTGGAAGAACAGCTGCAAGTCATTAAATCCCTCTCAGATGACATAAAGATGCCATTTGATCTCAACAAATGTGCAAAACCAACATTAGGAAGAGAAAAATGGAAAACCTGAAAAAATATAAAACCTGGGGAGGAATGAGATATACAAAAACTTAGAACACATGGGAGTATATAAATATCTGTCAACAGATGAAGGGGAAGCAATACAGTATGATGAAATGAAATCGAAGCTTAGTAAAGAATATGTTAGAAGGTTGAAACTAATATTGAAAACTGCTTTCACACCTAGGAATAAAGTTCACATTATAAATAAACTTGCACTTGTTGCTCTAACTTACAGCTTTTGAGTGACTGGCTCCCAGAACAGATGGATATGCTTGACAGGAAAACAAGAAAATAGTTTTAATATCCATCAATTGTTACACAACAATTAGTGCTTGCCAAGACTGTATACCCTTGAGTGTTAAGGCATGGGCCACCTTGAATTTGACTAAATATATAATTCAGTGATTGAGGGACTGCATACTTATTTATTGTCATTATCAGATCCAAAAATAGTGAAAGTTTTAAAACATGAAGAAAGTAAGTCTAAAATGGCATCTTTACTTAGGTTACCAGAATCCTTTACTAAATGAGCAGGCATGAGCAGGCATGGAAAATGAACCAGGTGTGGAGAAAAATCAGGAAGTAACAAAGTGCAAAAAGCGGTTGACATCCATAGATGGTACACTGTAACCTGGACTTGAAATGTTAATTTTTGTCAGTATTATGAACAATTGCTTACAATAATGTTTGATAAAAATAGGTATCTTTCTTTCTTCCGGTTTTACTGACTTTCCACTGGACCTTGTTTTTCTGTTTAAAATATACATTACAAGTGGACTGTAGGGGAAATAACTGTATCATTAAACTACTTAATGCAGCTGGTTTAAGTGTGTCTCCATAAACTAGAGTGCCAAGCAGTTTAACCTAGATCTTCCCCCAATAACATTTCTCACTAGTTACCTGTAAATGGAGCAATGGTGTAACTCCAGTCCGAAAAAGAGAGTAGCATTTTTATTTTTACTTTGGATATAGCTTTGGATCCTTGGTCATTATTTTAACTACTGAATTGTAGACTAGTAACTTTGTTATGATTTTAATATTGTTCCTTTAGCTCTGGTAAACTGTTAGAGCACATGGTTTGTAGTGACCCTAACTGGATTATTTCAACTACTAAAATATAAACTGAACAGTTTGTTATGGTAACTGTTATTCCAACTGTGGTAAAATATGAGCGGCACTGTTTTATGTTAGTCTAGCTAGGCTATGAGAAGAGAATGGCTATTTTGGGTTTGACTGGACCTCTGTGGGGCCAGCTGCCATGATATGGCATTGATGCTTGTCTGTACTGCACATAGTCTTTTGTGTAAGTGGATCTCTGGGACAGTCTGCCAGAGTATTGTATAGAGCGGTAGTGAATATCATCACATGTGAGAGTGGACCACTGTAGGATAGGGTAATATAAAGTGGTACAGAAGCTTATCACTGTACTGCTAATTGACATACAAAATCTTGTTCCAGAGCAGGAATCTAACCAATGGCTTGGCTGTGGGATGGAGCCAAGGAATTAACATAATACAAACAAAACCCCTGTTCATCACAAGAATGCTGCATACTACAATACAGTTGTATGGTTTGTACCTTTTACGGCAGGAGTGAAGTATGGTCGTTACTATGCAATTCTGTGGTATGACCTCTGCCTTTGTGGGGGGGGGTGGCAATATTGCTCGTGAGTACAAAATCTGCAAGTTATTCTTTTCTCTGGGAGACAAAATACCCTCCATAAGCTGTCCCCAAAACACTACAGACAAAATACCTTTCTCCAGTTAAATTAATACATCTACCAGAATTTTATTTGATAGACAATTTGGCTCTAAATTTTTGATTTTAATACCATTAATACCATTCTTTTGTACAAAAAAGTTCTAAGGAAATTAGACACTCCATAAGACATAGCCAAGAACATCAAATAGGATGGGTCAGGCAAGGAATGAATGAACAGAGGATAAGATAATTTAAGGTGAGCATACAGCCAAGACACACTCTTTGCAGAATATATCAGCTAGAATAATCTATTACTCTCTGCTCTAGATCATGTAAAGCAGGATATTGTAAACAGGAACGTGTACAGCTTAGGCCTACTTAGCAGGTGGACCAGGAATGGGATGAGGCTTACTTAAATAAAAAAATGGTAGAAGTAAGTGGCATGGTTGAGTCTAAGCTTGTATAAAACGGCTTGTGATCTGGTTTGAACTAAAGGTAATAAAAATAATTTCTGCCCACAGAGGAGGATTTGTGGAAAACTGTAAAGAAGTGATTTCATTTCTTGAAACTGAATGAGCAGATGGTTCTGAGCAGGCCTGTTTTAAGTACTAGATGTTATTCTAAAATATGATATGGTGGAAGGCAAAAAAAAAAAACAGAATATTCCAGCAGAGTCAAGCAGCTACTTGTGAAAAAAAAAGTTGGTAACTGCACATATAGAAGGCAACCGTTTGTGAGTAGATGAGTTTTCAGCCACTGAAGGTGTTTGTAGTGTCCATAACCTGCAATTTAATAAAAATCACTGGACAATATGTGTATGTAATAATACTCCATTGAAGAAATATTAATGTTTAGAACTTCCGAATCATTGTTGGTTATACCTTGTGGCATTTGCAGTGTTAAAGGTATAATTGTAAAGCAAAGAGTGCTGTTAGATGATGATCCCTTGCTACATTGCATGCCTAAGCACTTAAGTCATATTTCCTTTACTGCATTCCTTCCTGAATGCTGGTGGGCATACCAATGGCCTGCACACACAGAGGACATCCTAGACCATGATTTACATGTCCGGAATGCACTGTCTGTCAGAGCGATGCATAGTCATGTGACCAATATAACATTTCAAGAGTCAGTGGAAATGATGACCATATTGGTCAATACGCTAGTATGGATGAAGAATTATTTAGGCCACAGGGAAAGCCTATAGCCAGATACCTTGTTGTTGCTGCGACTTGTACAACATGTTTAAGGGGCATGTAAATAGGAATAGGTTTGGAGAGAATGCAATGTTGGCAACAATATACTATTGCTCCCTGTATCCCAAAGGCTGTATTGGAAAAAAGTCTGCTGAGGAGATTATGTGGATTGATTTCACCCCATTCACAAGAACAGGGCACAGAAGACCAAAGGAGAGAAATAACCAGATATCTAATTGCTGGTGGCTGCATTGGCAACATGGAAAAGAATGTGTGTGTGTATATATATATATATATATATATATATATATATATATATATATATATATATATATATATATATATATATATATATATATATATATATACAGTATATATATATATATATATATATATAGAGAGACAGAGAGAGAGAGATCTAAACTATCTATATAGATAGATACCTATAGTTATAGATATAGATATGGATATAGATATATATATATGGATATAAATAAATATATATATATCTATATATATATATATATATATATATATATATATATATATATATATATACATGAAACCTCAAAGAATAACTGTCCTAGGTTAGGACAGTTATTCTTTGAGGTTTCATATATTAAATAAAAATTTACATTGAAAAACATCCAGAACATATCAAACATCTGATTGCCTACTATCACTTCGTCACACGATCTTTCATGAGCAGATCCTGTGGCTAATTTGTCCACTTTGGAAACAGATTCTTCTATTTCTAGTGAGAATGGTGCTGCAGAAATGGAGAAAGGATTTCTATTTAATTCCATTACTGAAGCTGCTGAAAAGAGTTATGTTTTGGTAGCTGCAGTAGTGAAGTAAAGGATGAAAGATGGTTCAGAAGGCCTTTTTTTATATTTCTTATCAAACTACAAAGATGGCGGATTGTTATTTTTGGAGACTCTTTGGTAAAGCCATTGTCTTTAAGGTAAGTGATATTCAATCCTTGATTAAGTTGGTCACTTAACATTTTCATTCTCACCTTTGAGTGGAATTGGTTAGACTTAAAATGGCCCACAATGTCAGTTAGCTTAGTATTTACCTGTGAATCTATAAAAATGCAGAATGGATACAGAATGATAAAGAATTTGGAAATATAAAGCTACAGACAAAAAACAAAGATGGGACATTATGCATCCAAACCTTTGGTTGGGTATTGTGATTTATATGGATCAGCAGATGCCATATGTAGAGACACAGAGACTACATCCAACCAGTGCTAGGCATTTAACTATAGGTGCACACAAACCATGTGTGTGTGTTTTTGTACTCACACATGCTTCCACTTTTGTCACTGGCACATATTCATGAGGTGCTTCAAAAAGCCAAGAACTTTTGATGAATAGATTATATGCATATGTATATGTATATGTATACAGTATGTATATGTACATGTATATGTATACAGTGTATATATGTATGTGTATACAGTATGTATATATATATATATATATATATATATATATATATATATATATATTTATATATATATGTATATGTACATGTATATGTATATGTATAGGTATATGTATATGACAGCACTATATTTTTTTCAAAACTCTGATCAGTATCTGTTTAGTTGATAAAATTTTGGTCATCTAAGCAGATGATTGACAAGTCTATGAGACTGCACAATTTTTGAGGTTTGAGAATACGCTCTTTCCCTGATATTCTGTGATTTGGAGTTAGGATATATAATTAGGAAGAGTTGCGGAAAGGTACCTGTTTTTTTTTCTGTTTAAATTTTGCATGCACCAAGGTTATTCCATAGTAGCATGTTAATGTTTGTGCTGTCAGTGATTTATGGTTGTTATTTTGAGCAGCAACATTTGGATCTTTCAATTAAATACAATAGCCCCCCCCAAACACACGTATGTGTGTGTGTGTGTGTGTCTGTGTGTGTGTGTGTGTGTGTGTGTGTGTGTGTGTGTGTGTGTGTGTGTGTGTGTGTGTGTGTCTATATATATATATATATATATATATATATATATATATATATATATATATATATATATATATATATATATATATATATATATATATATATATACATATACATATATATATATATACATACATATACATACAAAAAATGTATCAACTGAAATGAGTAAATGTTTTTTGAGTGAATGCAAACTGATTAAATACAAGGTTTATATAGTGTAAGTAAATAGGAACGTGCTGGAAATTATATTTTGATGGAAAAGATGGTTGTAAAAATGTGGAAGATTATGTTATAGTTGTCAGAGTGTATATGCGATTGTATGTAAGGCTTAGATAAGAGGAGAGAGTTGGTATTTTGTCTGTTTGGTGTTATGCATAGTCTGTGTCCATTTTGTCTTGTGCACTGGCACTGTTACTGTAACAGTCTGCAATAACAGTTCAACATCAGGACTACTAGCAATCATGAAATCAGGCTTAGCTTAGAAACCTGATCAGTAGGAAAAAATATATATATATATATATATATATCTATGCTCATATTAGTCACTCTCGGTTGTATGATATGAGTTGTCATTTAATGGAAGTCAGATGTGTTGAAAAAGTTGAATCACAGCTTCCTAAGTGATGTGAAGAACAAAAATATCTGAGAAAACAAAAAAGCATGTGAAAACAGCTGAAACTACTACTATATACTCATAAGGAAATAAACAAAATCACTTTGTACTATGCCCAGTCTTGCCATCAACATGTGTGGTATTACATAGTTTGGGACAGAAATCAAGTAAATTATTAGTAGGGATGAGGATCTCTCCCTACTGCTTTTCATTGCTGTGATGTTACATGAGATAACCCTGATCTAGACCTCTTAGCTGTCCAGAATTTTGCAGGGCATGCCTACTTCTACCTCATATTTTTGCCCCTTCCCCTCATAAAATGACTGATTTTCTGGTAAATCACTGAGAATTATAGTCATATAATAATGTCAGGCATTATCGTTTCATGCACCTTACTGTTCAGAAAATGCATATTGATGCAAATGCTGTTGTTTTATAAACTTTTTAAGTGAATTAAAGTAATATTTAAAATTGTTGCTGATTTTGCCCCTCCCCCATTATTTTGTTGTTAAAAATTCTTGAGCAAACAATAGGAAATGTATGCCCTGATCTCTTAGTATACCTGAATGCAGATGATATCACCGTCAACTATTTGCAAAGTTTCCATTATCCTTAATACAAACATTACCCCCCCAAAAAAAAAAATAATAATAAAAATAATAATAATAATAATAATAATAATAATAATAATAATAATAATAATAATAAAGACATCCCTCAATTTGGTAGTAGTCACAGCTATGCAATCTGACTTTGATATTGTTTTAAGGTATCCTTATAACTATTGTTGTCAGAAATTATAGGGAGGATTGATGCATTTCAACGAATGTTACTCTATGACTCAGATTACTACTGTTAAGAGACTGCATTTGCCATTTTTTATATATATATATATTCATTAAATGCTGGTTAACTCTGATTCTGTGTCTTATTCTTAAATTTGCAGATGGATCTCTGCTGCAGTATGCATTTCTGCTAGAGCTTCACCCATTTGACTTTTTGCATTTGGATTCCCTTATCTCACATATGTGTAAGAGGTTGGGGATAGCACAGAGTCATTAAGCATGGATACATAGGGACTCAGTTTTAGCTGTATCTGTGCTAGGTGTCATATCAAGATCCGGATATCTTAGTACCACAGAAGGGTGAAGCATCACTAGAATAGTTTCACCCTGCCTTACAACAGTACCTTGGAGTCCAATATGGATCTTTAACAAATAGGAAAAAACTGGTCTACTAGGCCTAATCTGCCAGATAATGAAGACAATCTGAATGTTTTTATCAAACTTCCTACATGGATGCAGATTGTATTGTATTATGGAGACTTGAATGGATGAAAATCTCATTGTGTACCTCGATGCTACTCTTATTTCAAGTGTCCAGTCATTCGATCCAAAAAAGGTTAGAAATAATGCAATTGTGTATGAGCAATTCATTTGTTTCTTCCCTGTCTTAAGATTGCCTTTAGTAAAGGCAGGTGTATGTCTAAGTCCTCAGAGTATGCTCTTGAAACAGATTGAATTGCAGATTTCTCATGGCATTCCCTCCATCAGGTTACCTTAAGGCTTTTCTGAATATAGTCTCCTATTTCCTCCTTGATCTAATTCATAGTTACCTCAGATGAGTGATTCTGGATAACTTCAATACTTAGGCCGATTATCTCCCCCAGAAAACCTGCCATGGAGATTCTCAGCCTTTTAGACATCTTCAGTTTCATTCAGGTCCTTAGGTTAGCACTGCTACTCATACATTTGTTCAGTCATTGTATCTGATATTTCAGTCTTGCATTAAGTCAGAGTCTTAATGGTAAAACTAGTCTCCTGGATGGATGACTGTCCAGTCCTCTTCCAGCGTGGCCTTCAAAAAAGATTACCTCCTGATTATGAGATGGTCAACTGTCAGGATGGGAAACTGGACAACTATGTCTCCTTTACTCAACCAATTTTTAATGGTGTTAGTGTAAATTTTATTTTATTTATTTAGCATTTATTTAGCAAGTAAGTCAAACTGGGCACCAAAGCTCCTTTTCAGCAGATGCCCAGGGACAAAATCTCCAACCCAAAACAAAAATGTACTATTAGCTAATATTTATTACTCATTAGTAATGTCTTTCTGCTTTTCCCGGTTAGGGGTCACCACAGCGGAACACCATTCTGCTTATGATTGGCAGTAGATTTTACAGTGGCGAGGTGCCAGCCCAATGGCCAACCTTCAACAAAGGCACACCCATTCACGCCCACACCTACCCTGCATGTTTTTAAACATCACTTGACTGTGGAGAGAACATGCAGGCTCCACACGGAAGGTGCTCCAGCTGAGAATCAAACCAGAAAACCTCTTGCTGTGAGGCAACAACACTAACCACTGCACCACCGCGGCTAATAAGTCAAATAATGTTTCAGGAAATTCCTAATATCTTGCTAAATTCAGGAATAGTTTCCCCAGACAAATAAAAAAAATCCAGCAAACTCACAGTTTTCAACCAGTGCTTTAACAATATCTTAACCAGCCCTGTTCCTGCATGTGCTTGGACTTTCTGGATAAACAAAGTCAAATAAATAAATACATTTATAATGAGACCTATTAGGAAGGTTAAAACAATAATGCATACATACTGTACAAACAGATTTGTAAACTAATACAAGTATCAAAAAAATGTAAGGAAGTAGAAAAATAATCTTACCATATGATATAGTCATGAAATATATTGTCTTAAGATGAAGAATATCGAGTTCAATGGAAGGTGAAACTTGTAGAGGAGAATTCAGTATACTTAAGGTACAGCGAATGGGTTTTACTATAATAGATGAAAAGAAAAGCAGAACAGATTATTTTTGTGATGAAAAAATAAGAGGTTTAAGGAAGGGTGAGAGATTAATATGGTATGGCAATGGCAGTGCAGTATATGAGAGAAAGGCAAGAATAGTATTATGGTGAGGGAATAGGTATATAGATACAAAGAAGAAAAGTAGGTAGGAGAAAACAGGTGAAGCCGAGGAGGAGTTAAGAAAAGTAGTCTCAGTTATGAAGAAATTATGTCATTACATATTCCAAGGGATGATTAATTAATAGCTTGTTGATTTAATTATGTGTTTCTGGTAAATTAGGCTCATTCAGAAGATAGGTAAGTACAGAGCAACATGGTTGCCAGCTATTTTTTTTAGTTCTTAATTGCATGGTCTTAGGGAGTCCGTTTGAAAATGAAAGATCCAGTTTCAGTTTTTGGGGCATTTAATATGACCATAAAGACTCCTCTGGATACTGTTGTCTTAGTCTGGGAACATTCTAGATCTCTCACTGGATGTTCCTGGATGAGGAGAAGTTTAGACTGGGTCAGCATTATGCTTCTTACCAGACAGAGATCTCACATAGGAAGATGCCTTTGCCCCCAGTAAGATTTCTGATGTATTAAATGATTTGTTTGTACTAGTGGTTGACAGGTTGTATAGCCCAGCCTCTTATGCTGTTCAGTAATATGCTTTCTAATATTATTGTGAGGAAGTCATATGATCCCTTACAGATAAAATTACCAACATAGTAAGTCATCCCTTCATCATTAAAAACACACTCATTGGGCATTTCAGTGTTTTTTTTTTTTTTTTGATTATCTGGATGTTTGCTTAGCTGTGTTTAAGTAGGTGAGTTATGAAGAATTAATGAACACTGTTTCATCTAGTATTCCTTTCTATTGTGGATCTGGACCTTTCCCCACAAGGCTAATTATGCCTTGTCTTGAGTTACTGGGAGCAGTTATGTTTAATTTCTTGAGGTCATAGTTTGAGGACTGTGATGATTTTCACATATTTACAGGAGGCATTCATCACCCCCATCCTTAAAATGCAGATACAAGACCATAACCATCTGGAGAATTATATTCCGGTCTAACTTCCCATTTAATGTTGAGATTATTGAGAAAACATGGTATGCACATACATATTCTTTTATTACTTCAAATAATATCTTAGACACATACCTGGGACATTAATAAAATCTGTGTAGGCGTAGTGTAAATCCTACATGAAGGCACAGTGGCCATGTATGCAGAACTCCCATGGTAGCGTGCCATGCATATTAATGAAGGCTTATTACTGAGGGAGAGCCATGTAACATGGTTAGTGAATCAGTGTAGGGAGTGTGTCACGGTGTCTGGAGATGAGTGACACACCCTCTGCACTATCAATGTGCTGGATATCGATGTAGGCATATATATGAAAAAGTTTAAATTTTTTTTTTGTTTGCACGGCGCTGCATATGCCAGACATCTAAAAATAGAAATCAGATGCATTTAATTATGAATGCAAAGGTCTAGTTTAAGCATAGCTGAGTGGGTTTGCACACATTGGTAACACTTAGCAGTGCTTAAATGTAGCAGAGAGATATATATGTAAAAGTATAGCAGAACTCTACATGTCCACTTAGTCAAATGGTTAGAGTGACAGCCTTGTGTGCAGTAGTTTCAGGGTTCGAATACACAGACAGATTATGAAGCATTTATTTTGCAAATACAAATTTGGACAATAAATTTTAAATCCTGTGTTGCTGTGCTCAGCTAAGCTCTGCTAAGCAGAGTTAACCATTGCCAAGCACTGCTTAAACAAGGAATGTTTTAGCACTGCTGGTGTGAAGCACCTGTTTAGCAATGCTCATTTAAACATTGCCCAGCCCAACTCAGCTGGTTTGTGCACTGCTAAGCATTGCTAAGCATTGCTAGTTTAAGCAGTGCTCAACTGAGCTTAGCATGTTTTTCACAGTGCTTAGCGAAGCATTGCATTTTTAAAAATTGCCCAGTGGCAGTACAGGGTGGGAAAACAGGCTTATTTTGAACAACAGGTGGGAATACAGCTATAACCTGTTGGAGTTTGATCTTGGCAGAAACTATGGCAGGAGTTGGAGAAGCTCTGCGCTTCCAGGTGCAGCATTGGGGCATTCTGGAGTCCAGGGTCATGGTTGGACTCCTTGTGAAAGACCATGATGTCCAGCTGCTGCAGGGCCAGTTCCAGGGAACAGAGTACAAGGTGGAGGCCTGGGACCAGCTGGTATGCAATCTCACCAGTGCAACTGGTATCCCCCACACAGATGAACAGGTGCATCATCATTATGATGACCTGAAGCATCATAAGGGGGATCTCTTGGCCACCTGGGTCCAAGATGCTCGAGGGGGGGAATGCCCCATGAGTTTGTAAGTATTATCATTGTTTTACCAAAACCTACTCTGAATGTGTGATAGACAGGTACACAGAATGGTGTGTTTCCTTCCCCACAGCTGAGGAAGAGAGAGCTCGCAACCTAAAGGCCCATGCAGGGCAACTGACCAGTTTGTACAACGAGTGTGTGAGTGTGGTGAGTACAGACATAATTTGCAATCTATAGTCATATAAACAAAAAGGCATGAATTAGTAACTGTCACTGGGTGTATTCAATTTTGATTGTGCTGCACTGAATGTTGTCATAGACCTGGACTGAAATAAGTGAGTAATGCCAGATACTGTTCAATAAAGATGAAACATTGAAACCTGATAATGTTATGGAAAAAAGTTTCTAGTACAGTAATAATGTTAAGAAAATAAAGTTTCGACTGCATTCATAATGGTAAGGGAATAAAGTTTCAACTGCATTAATATTGTGAAGGAAATAAATGTTTCTACTACATTAAGTGTGGAATTGCAACTGTATTGCAACACCTGCATTATATGAACTGATCTTGAATAAAGACTGAAATATATAGCAATCACTGCCATGAAGTCACCCCTAATAAAGCTGTGTTGTGCAATATGTGTGTATTTTGGGCTGCTGGTCATGAAATCGAGTATTACATCTCTTGTGATGTACAACCACCAACAATACCAGTAAGTGACTGAAGGTTAGCTACTAAAATGTGTTCTGCTAAACTGTAGATGTGGAGCTGTACTACAAGATATAATGCATTATGATATTTATTCTGCACTAATATCTGAAGAAATAATGGGAACGCCCAAGGTATATTATGTATCTCAGGACTGTCTTATGTTAACCATTGCATTTTAACTATATGCATTCCTGCTTTTAGGTACACTGCTGCAGGCAAGTATGAAACTGTAATAGCTGTAGGCTGTAAATATACCATCTGCAACTGCATATGAGTCAGGTAGGCAACCCAGCACTCCGATATGGTCTGTACAAATCACACATATTCCCACCCACTAGGGGTTTATTGTCTACACCTGCATTCCATGTATTAATGCACAGTTCACCTACTATCTCTGTCATGCATGAATATCATGCATGTGTGTTCAAGTATCACTGCAGTCGTGTATAACACTCTAACTCTATTACCAGGTCATATTTTGCTACTAGGTGAGCTCTAGGCACATATCAGTTAATCAATATGCAGCAGTGGTTCAGTAGCTCAGCTTGATAAATGACAGGTGTGATGTACATTTTTGTTACACACAGACCAGGGTTCAAATCCAGGAACTAGTACTGGTAAATATTAATCGAAACTGTTATGTATTGTTAACAGATTTTCTCCCCACAAGAATTACAGGTAAATAAATGGCTGTAGTAGCTGTTCCAATGCGTTACTAATGTGTGTGTTCAGGTGTACCAGAATGTTAACAGGATTGCTCAGCAATGTGATAAGACATCAGAAAATAAAGGTAACAAGTACAATACTAATAAAAGTTCATATAATAAATGCAATGTATAATCTTAGTATGGCTGTATGCCTGTTGTCTCTGTGAATGTCTGCTGATAGTCTAATCCCATGCCTGCCAAGGACAGCATGATAGTTGTAAAATCTCTGTACTGTGCACGATACATGTCTCTCAAGTGTCATGCTGTCATGGACTGTGACCACTGTTGCCTAATCCCCCGGTCACAGATCTATCATGGACATGAGTTATATGAATAGCACAGTCACACTACATCAGTCTACAGCACACCTTGGTAGTCATATATGTCCCCTTGACATATAATAGTCCGCTGTAGTTGTGTACCTGTAGATGTTACAGCTTGGCCCATACTGTCCCATGCAGCTAGCTTGAGAGGTATGCACATGCAACAGAAGCTATAGGGCACTTGTATACATAAAAGAAGGGCAGACCTGTAGACTATATAAGAGTACTCTTGTAAATATAGCCTATACCGTTATTAATGGACTGTATTTCTCTCTCCCCCCACCCCTTATCTGCATCATTCTTTACTATTGTTATACATTGGTTATGATTTACTATTAACATCTTTTGTTCCAAAACATTATGCTGGGCCTTATGTTTTATTATTGTTATGTAATACAATGGTTGCATATTAACATAAAACCAAGGTAGTTGATGGAAGCGAACAAAAGAAACCAAAACCAACAGAATGATCGCTCAGGAGAACCAAATAAGGGTACAGACCAAGTACCAAAAGCAGGTGCAATATTAACATATCTTGTTGAATTACCTATATTGTTGGCCTTATGCTGTAACTGTTACTGGCATGCTGTTACTATACTGACCATTATCTCACTTATTGTTGTTTTCCATATGTTATGCAATGTGATGTTACTAGGTTATTTGCAACTTTCTGGCATGCTGTCATAACTAATGAAATGTTCTCTTCATTACTAACTTACACACTTTGAACTACCTCAACACCATAGCTCGACTAGGTAGGTCAGTTCCTGTTGATCTGCCTACCCTACCTCAGCCGGCCATGGCACCAGGTCATAGGTCCACCTATGGGTGGAACCACCGCAGGGTCAGAGCTTGTCTCCCCCTAGGAGCAGGTGTGGAGGGAGGTTTGTCACCCAGCAACAGTGACCAGGGATGGTGCGCATGATCATGCACCATGGCTGCGAGGATTGCCTGTACCAGATTGAGGGCAGACTGGCCAACCTGAAGGGCAAGGTGGCCGCGGCACCAGCCCTTAGTACAGTCACCTTCGGGGCAGTGAAGGAGCAGTGTTGACTGCCCATGGTTGGAGAGCTCAGTCTCACTCCTGCTGTCTAGGGGCACATGGCTCTATGATTCCATAACACCCTCCCTGACCGAGTCCTGCAACTTTAACCAAAGCAGGTTGCAGCTACTGCATTCACTGCTACCCATCTCAGCACATCAAAGGCCTATAGGTAGGGATACACTGCACAAATATGTCTAGGCTACCTATATGTCATCTAACACTCTTCGATTGGCACTGTTACATAACATATGTACCTTAAGCACATGCCTCACCTTGACTGTTATGGGTACCCTCACCCTAGCTCTGCTGTAATGGTGAAGCTGACACTGGTCCCTCACTGACACATACAGCTTGCTGTCCTCCAGTGTGTTCATACTCCCTAGTATGAGTCCTGGGCAAAAAGCAGCAGCTGCAGCCTGCAACATATGCAGTAGTATGTTAGTATGTTCAGCTACCCGATACAGACCTAGCATACCTCACAACCCCCTAGAACAAGAGATCCACATTGCACCCATACATGAACTGGTGGGGGTGCAGAGGTCAAGCGACAGGGACATGTGTCACTGTCTGCCCCTACAAACATACGCATCATATAGACCAGCATCTACTGCAGCAGCATGAATATTCTGATGTGTATGACCTATGATGCTCATATCTGTCTTCCCCCTTACAGACCTCAGCTCACATTGTTTAACACTGAACTGCCACATAATCAGAAAGTCATTTGACAATGGCCAAACATAAAATGCAAAACTATGGAAGTACCACATAAATCCCAACAACTGACAGTATTTGTACCTACCCTCTCAGATGCTGTAATCTCCACACCTCAGTAATACCTGTCTTAAAATCCTAGGAAAGGGGTCAAGGCCTACATGAAGGCCTTAAATATTGCACTGTTGTGCCATGTCACTGGCTAATGAAATTGCAGTCCAGCTGTTCTGGATACAATTAGCAAGTCTGAGCCACTGATTGGTGCATAGGCAATCACCTGTTGTTGAGCATTACCTATAAAAGGCAAGCAGCTGCCTATGGTAAACAGGTCTGTACCTTGCTTTACCAAGCTAGACTATGATTTCTGAATCAGTTTTCTTCAGGATTTGTTCACAAAAGGATTACAGCACTCTACCAGGTATGTAATACAAGTCCCCATGTAATGGGATACAAATGGGGGGATGCAGTTATGGGGAATAGGGATTACAACAGAAGGCCTGTAGTACATCTCTGGAATGACATGCTGGTGATAGTCTGCTGTCCAAAAGCTACAGACATGCCTTTCAACTCTGCCTGCTGTGACTTAGATCACAGCTGTGGCCCTCTCACTCCCTTATACAGGGGTCGGCTCCTGTATGAATGCCACTATTAGACATAGTGACAGTGAGTAATGGTGGACACCGATGGCATATCACATGATGTACTGTCATTCAGCTCCTCTCAGTCAGTGAATGTCACACAGAAATAGCTCAGACATTGTTCCAGTGTCCCTGACGGTCCATGATGTACTCTGTCTGGGTCACTGTGTTGCTGATATTCATATCTCATTGTTTAACAGCTATGGCTACCATACCTAGCAACCCCATACAGCAGGACTGCAGGACATAGCCATTAATAGTGGGGGACACAGGCCCAACCTCAGCAACAAAGTGTACATAATGATCATACAATGTAAAGGTATGAATGCAGTAACAGATATTAATGTAGCATAAATTGTTTTTTTGAGAATTCTGTAGTGTGACAGCTAGATTTTCCACAGTCTAAGAACAATCAACAATTATTTTCCAACTGTTTGCCAGACATCCACATGTTTCTAGCAAAGGGACTACATATATCAGGCAAACATGCACATTCTGCATATATCTGTGTATCTGGAAGATACCCTTGTAGGCTGTTGCTGGACTATCCCCATATACTTGTAATAACACACACCTATTTGTCACACAGTGGCTGTCTGACATGCTAGTGGGATGTTAGTCATAGGGAACACAACACAGTAGGTGGCATTGATGGGAGTGTAGACATTCAGCACACGCCATCACATCACACAGGGACATAACCAGTATGGCTACATTGATGATGATAACCACATACAGACTGTAGCGAATGATGTGGAAGGTAGCAGTGCATAGTGCAGGCCAATGTGGAAGTGCAGGGTGTATACATAGTGGAGAGCAACGTATGCAGTCCTGTGATGTGCACCCCTATTCTTGTCTTTCAGAAAGAATGTATAGAGGGAGGCAGCCACCATTTACAGCTGTGGAAAATTATGTGATCCTGGATGGCCTAAGACTCCATCACATCATTTTGCTCTCCAGGACTCGCCACAATCATGAGCAATGTTCTGCAATGTGGGCTGACCATGTCTCAGCAGTGAACCACGTAGGGCTATAGGACAGAAGCTATGAGCAGGTCCATCACAGATTGACAGACATGGTAAATGCTGCATGGCAAATGGCCGTTGCTGTGGCCAGGGACCATGCTGCCACTGGTAAGGGCCTGAAGCAGTAGAACCACTCTCGGCCACAGAGGAATTCCTGGCAAACCTGGCATCAGCCACCAGCTCCCAAACATCCATCATCCCATACATTGTGGAGGTGGGTGCCACAGCCTCCACAGCAGAGGAGCATCCAGGTAAGCCTCCTGTGTGCATCACTGTAATACTATATCAGTCATTGTGACAGCCTCTGCATACCAGTACATGGATGTCTGGTCAATCTGCATTGGTGTCAGCAATGTAGGCAGTATCACAGTATCTACTGTACATGTAGATATGCACACATATTATCCTGTAACAATGCCACATTTGTTATTGCTGGCAATACCTCTCCCTCACCTTTCCATAGGTATGTCAGGTTTGGCTAGAGTCCAACATCCTGTACCCAGTGAGTGTGATAATATGTTTGCATGGCTCATATATACCCAATCAATGTTAATGGCTGCCATTTTGCTGTATATATATATATATATATATATATATATATATATATATATATATATATAGCAACTGATATACTTATCCAGAGTAGACTACTTGTATGTTCAGTCTCATAGGGGTTAACTGCAGTGCATTGTATCAGTAATCACAGTAGTGTATGTGTAGGATCTGCAACATATTTGAACTTATGTTTCTGAATATCCATGCAGTCTGCTATGCAGGGGCAATAGCATGCTGAAGACAGGAGCAGTGTGTTTTAGGTGCAGGTCTATCACATGAACTGACATATCGCTAATCTCACAGGTGTATAGTAGTGGCAACATTAACCGGACATAGCTGCAGTACATGTGGTGTACTTGGCCTGTCTTGTGTGTGTATGTTATAGTCTGCATATGTGTTGCGCATGTGATCAGAAATAAGATTTGATATGTGTACTGCAGTTGTGGCACCTCACCTGTATGTGTGTGTCTGGCTCAGCATACATAATAGTGCAGGTACTAATGTACGTATTTTGTCTTCCTCCTCACAGGTGACCCTGGGGGTTGGAGTCTGTCCCCCTCACAATCTGATATTAGAATCTCATCAGACTCTGATGATATTGGTGGCCATAGTGAGGCACAGGTGGAGTTGTTGGGGGCTGAATCTAAACCATGGGTTGACATCCTACTTCCTCCCCCTTTGTCCCTACACACAGTCAGCATGCTCCTACATACCCAGTCCACTGCAGCCACAGATATCAGACATTCAGAGTGTGGTGGCATCAAACAGGAGAGTGTGGTGACAGTGGCATCAGTTAGTGTAGACACTGGCCATAGTCAGACAGCCAGCAAATTCCCACACAGGCAGAGTGACAGGGATGCTCAAAGGAGGACTGCTGCCTATCTGCCACCTGTCACAGGTGTCACATCATGAGTCACTCGGTGCATGTTTTAGTCCATCATGGAGACACAGGCATGTTCTGAATGCAGCACCAGATGGATGTTCAGGATCATGGATGAATCACTGTCTGACATCCATGACTCCCTCCACCATATTGCTGACACAATGCATTGTTTCTTTGATGTAGTGGACAGATGGTGGGGTGAGACATTGTCAATCCTTGACCATACATTGCCTGTGCTACAACATGTGGTGGGAGTAGGACATCAGACACGTGGCTGTAGGTCAGCAACAACATTGGCTGAGAGTCCATGTGGCCATGCACACTCATGCTCCTGTAGTGGCAGTACCTCCAGCACTGCAGATGGGAGGGTGCTGTCCAAACCACTATGTAGCAGGCCATGGGCACATGGTCCTGGATGGTCTCATGAGGGACACGGGCCCAGCAGACACCATTCACTGTCAGTGACTAGTACCACATCTGAATTTGAGATTGCTGGTGCTAGTGCCACTCCTGGCAGAGCCAGTTCCCATGTTCATGGCCAGAGATGGTAAACTGTCCATTCTGTCATGTATGGTCCACAGCTGTCCAACATACCCCACGTGTAGGGCAAGCACATGGCTTGAGTGTGTACATGCAAACACTCATACATCAATGTCACATGCAGCACTTCTCCATGGCCCAGTTGACCAGCACCCCTTCCTGAATCCCGCACACAATGTCAACTATTTGGCACAGCCTAGGCCTCTGGAACTCCCATACCACACCATGTACATGTGATGATACCTGTGCCACATCTCTGCCATCCATACCATCGATGCAGGGATGTGCAAATATGGGTCTGATGCACAGGGTGTCTATAGTACAGAACATGACATGTTGTAGTGTGGTTGTGTTATCTCATGACAGGTGCTGTATGCTGGGCTGCGTCATGAGTACACATCAAAGTGCTTGTACCATTGTTGCATGATGTTAGATTGGCAGTGTTGTTGCAGAATGACAGGTGTCTCTCAGAACTTTGTATGTTTCTGTCACAGAGGTATGAGTGGCTACACTGTGGAGACTTTCTGGCAGTACAGCAGCTCAGGAAGAAATAGTTGCAATGCGGAAATATGACATCAGCAAGGAATCGCTGTATGTGTGCATGGTTACCTAGGTGCTTATGTGTAGAACAGTGTGTCTGGAGCAATGGAGGTAGACAGCATAATCCTTTATGCATACACTGTGACAATGCATCCTACCTTTGCTCTGTATCACCTGGGTGTTCTGTACCTACAAATGTAGGAGGTGACAGATAGCATTTATGTATAATTAGATGTGGGCTATTTAGGGCCAGCAGCTACTCACAGGGCCTTAAAATGTAAAATCAATGCCCACAGATAGGTGAGACACACACACACACACACACACAAACACACACACACACACACACACACACACACACACACACACACACACACACACACACCTGCCCTTTATGAGATTAGGGCCTTTACCAATCTAGTAGTATATATTATAGTACTACGTACCTATTGCATGTGCCACAAAGCTTATCTGTTCTGAGAGTGTCTGCTAGTACTGTTAAGGTGGATAACAGTAGCAGGCCCTGTAAAGGAGGACAATGGTGGGGTTGACAGGGCCTGAAAATGTATAACTATTGCACACAGATAGGCGAGACAGACACACTGATGCAAGGGGGTATATTTGCACACGCGCGCGTAGACACACACACACACACACACACACACACACACACACACACACTGAGTTGCCCTTTATGAGATTAGTACCCTACCTGTCTAGTAGTTTATACCATTGTACTACACACTCATTGCATGCGCCACAGAGCTTATATGTTCTATGTCTGCCACTGCAGTTAAGGTGGATGACATCAGCAGCTGTTGACAAGGAAGCCACTGTTGTGGAGTATGCTAGTCAGAAGGCCATAAAATGATTGACCATTGCACAGACATAGGCCTGATAGGGATATCTCTACTGCTGTATGGGAAATATGTAAATACACACAAACACACATACACACAAGGTGGTTGAGGTGAGATTAGAACCCCTGCCTACCTACTAGTACACACTACAGCTCACAGTACTACTTGCATGTGCCACCAGTTAAATTTGGTGTACACGTGGCTGCAGCCCTACATCACTCTACACCTTTATGTGCGTGTCTCTCTCTTTCTCCCTCCCTCTCTCTCTCTCTCTCTATATATATATATATATATATATATATATATATGCATGTTACTTCTGTATATCTATCTATCTATCTATCTATCTATATATATATATATATGTGTGTGTGTGTGTGTGTGTGTGTGTGTGTGTGTGTGTGTGTGTGCCACATGCTGATAGATAAGGGTAATTATGTCTGAGGGGGATAGGGACAGACAGACAGATGCATATGCATACCTGTCTGTATGCACATTGATCTAGTCACATCTCAGTTCTTTAGGCATATGAGCCATCAGACATGGGCTGAAATTAGCTAAGTGTAGGAGCATGCCCAGTGTGACCGTCAGTACTTACAAGGTGACTCCAGGCCAAACCTACCTGTACTCCAGTCCATGATTTTGTGTGCTACAGCCAATTGGGTGCTGCACCAGATTCAGCAGTCCAGCACCTCACTGATATTATGTCCAAGGGATTTCCCGGCTGTGTGCTGCATATAATATCTGAATCATAGCTAGGGTGTGTACAGATTATAATTGACTGTACAGGGTTTTGCATCATTTGTCTGGTATGCTTTACATAGCATTGTGATTTTCTGGTACATCAGTGGCATATCATTATAGACTGATGTTAGGAACTGATGACAGACAGTTGATTTACTGACTCCATCCACAGCAGGGAACCCATGCTACTGAATGACCTGTTATTCTCTGTACTGTCTACATTTGTGTGACCATTAGTTGATCCTTCTCTTATACATGGGCCTTTATCCCACTCCTGTTGTCTTTGTCCATATTTCCTGCTCTAAATAGTTGCAGGTATGCTGTGAATGGGGTACATGCTGTAGCACCTCACACAGGGTTACACACTTCTTTCCTCTGACTCTACATGTTTCACATGATGTCCAGCATTCCACCCTATAAGTCTGCTCTGCTCCTCAGACAGTTATATTGTTTTGGTAATATACAACTACATGGTGCCCACTGACTTGTTGTAGGTACTGACAAAGTTACGTGATTGCCTGTACATCCTGCTGCTACTCTGACTTGTTGCAACCTGCTATTATACTAGCCACCTTCTAGGTTATTCAGTGCATGTGTAATGTCCATAGCCATGGTGGCCTATCCCTCCATTCTCTTAGGCATTGTCCAGCTGTCTTGCAGTAACAAATAGTGACATATTTTTTCATTCAGTGGGAGTCCTACCATAGGACTACCTAACATGCAAAATTGTAGGTGCAGCCAGCTTCAAACCATGAACACTATCAACCATGCTAATGTACTTAGCCCACTAAGCCACACCAGCCACCAAAAAGTGGAGTTTAATTCCTGACACTATCAACAGCAGACAGACATATCTTTGACCTCTGCATATTGAGGGAATAGGACATGTCACCAGATGATTTGGGACATACCTGGAACTGTGTGATCTGCTCCTATGACCTTGCTAACATACTGTTACTGCAGTTGTATGGGAACATGGCTGTTTGGGGGGTAGGGGACTCTAGCATTGACAGTCATGTATCTGTCCTATGGCCCTGTTATTTGGCATTTCCCCTCACATAGTGTAGTGGGTTTTCCTGTCTTGTAGCCTACTGCATATTATGGGGAAACCAGTATTGGGCAGAGAGTACATGTTGTCTCACATAGCTGTTACTTCTCTGCAGGGTTTGTGGTGTGGCTGAAATCTTTTTTGCTATGTATGTGAGTCAGATTGAGGTGCCAGTCCCTAAGACCCTAGGTTGTCAGTGCATGTGCTATTTGTTGCTTCTTTGCCAAGCCCAGGGCATATTGGGCATGCCTATGTCTGCCTACAGGGACAGGCTCAGGGGGTTCATCTTCAAAGTCCCCCTGTGGCTGCGGCTGTGGGAACCTTGGCACTGGTAGGGAGCTGTGCATCCCTTCCCCATGATAATCCTGACATAGCTGTTTTTGCAAGATCATATTGTGTAGCATGGCACATACTGTGAACATCTGTGCACATATGGCTGAAGAGTACTGCAGGGTTCCACCAAATATATTGAGGCAGTGGAACTGTGACTTGAGAAGCCCAAAGACATGCTCTGTGATGTTCCTAGTTTGTGTGTGTGCCTCATTATGGTGTTCTTCAGTAGGTGTGTGTGCATTTCTGATGGGTGTCATCATCCATGGTTCCAGTGCGTAGCCAGCATCCCCCAGTAGATGGCCATATGGTATTTCCCTCCTGGCAAACATCTGTTACAGTTGTGATGCATGTCAGATATGGGAGTCGTGATAACTGCCAGGGCTGCCAGCACACACGGTCATGAAAATGCCCTAGGCATTGCACATGACCTGGCAGTTGATGGAGTGATACATCCCTGCGGTTGATGAAGAGTCTACCCACCTCACCAGGCGGTGATTTGATGTGCACATGAGTGCAGTCTATGGCACCCAGTATCTCAGGGTAGAGTGCTACATGGTGGAAGAGATGCATACTGCTGGCTCTCTCTTCAGGGGATTTGGGTAAATAAATGTGCTCACTGGCATGTGTTTGCATAGCAGCCAGGAACTGGTGGAGTACCCTGGATGCAGATGCCTGTGAGAACCCCATCATGTCCCCAGTTGGTCTTTGAAAAGTACCTGTAGCTCTTATTCTAAGGGCTACACATACCTTTGTTTCCACTTGATGGGTTCCCCTCTGTTGGTTCTGGGTCTGAGTTGAGGGTGGCAAAGCTTGGTGAGTTTTTGTAGCATGTCCCTGTCCACCCTGTAGCTCTCTATAGTCTCCAGCTCATGTAGCTCCTGGAAGCTTTCCCTGGGCCTGAACACTCTTCTAGATGTAGCAGAGCAGCAGCAGCCACTAGCATTCTGTTAGGTTAAAGTTCTTATATGCATACTTTATAGTGGTGTGCTGCAGATGCAGCCTATGTGATTGGCTGACTATGATGTATTCCACCTGCCAGGTATATTATTGAGTGGTTTGAATTGCCCATTCTTAGTGTAACAGGGCTTATTAGTCATTTAGACATGATTGGCTTTCCCAGGCTATTTCCTTTTTTTTTAAATGCCTTCCCTGCTAAGCACTGCGGCATGGCATGCAAACCCACACCACTAGTATAAACACTGCTTAGCAGTCTACACAGACACTCAGCATAGCTTATACCAGCTAAAACACATGCCCAGCAGATAAACAAAGCTTAGCAGCACTAGACACACCCCCCTGCTTTACTGAGAGGCTCACCGTGCAAATGAGTGCTGCTGAGCTCCAGTCTGCTTAAACATATTGTGGCACATCCACTTTTGATGTCAGCTACCTGTTCTATTGACACCAACTTGGTTCTGGGGCTACACAGGTTTTATCTGCAGACAATATGGCCCATTTTTGCTATTCAGTAACCCCAGCTCATTTGCATACAGATTATTGCATATAACCTGGATACTATATAATTCCAGGGCCTGCTTCCATAGCAGTCTCTGACATCTACCATTGTACATACTGCATGTGGAGCACTATAATGCATTACTCTCACATATGTCTTATTTTCAGTTTTTAAACATTTTAATATATATATTTTTTTGCACAACAACATATTTGCATGCTGCTGCGTGCCACGCAAACATAATATGGCTATTAAAACATTATTTTATATTATTTTGCATTAGTTTTTGGACTCACAGGGCATAGTTTTGCACATATCTGTGCCTACCATGACATTTCTGACCTTATAATTGGGCTTTTACGGCCCCTGTTCAATTTTTACATTTCTGTACATGGTTATTTTCCATGTAGACTTCTGACACCAATATGGGTTCAGAACTGATACCTAGCTGCTTATTTGCATGGATCTCACCTGCTTATAAGGTGATTTGCATGCCTCAGACACTTCCGTGTCTGCATGCTCATGCATGCCCCTCTACTCTGTTTACTGGATTGCATGGCTGTCAGTTTCTGTGTTAGATCTGTGCCACTCTGCCTACATGGAAAATCACTCCATGTACGCTTTATTGAATTCCCCCATAGATTCATGACAATCTGCATTTAGTTTTAAGCATTATACTGAAACTATGTTCAGTCAAGTAGTTGACTCATTCCTCTAATGGAGTTCAAGAAGCTTGAATTATAACTTCCAATAGGCGAAGCCTAAACTTTTTGATAGAATCAAATTATGTCTTCACATGTCAAAGAAATGTACATAGCTCTGGAAAGAAGAGGTGTTACTAAAGAAATGCAAGTACAAACTCTTCAGCACAAACAATTTTTATAGCTGTAGTTAAGATTCCAGGCTTTAAGCTATATTTTATAAGTCACAGTAAATATAATAACTATTATGTTTGTAATATTTTGTAAATAACTTACAATATCTCAGCAATCAGTCAAGTTACACACACATACTGCTACTACTACTTTATTTTTCCTGTTGTGAGCTTTCATATGAGGTCAAGCAGTTCTGTCTGTCACTCTTGGTTGTCAAGATATTTAGAAAAACATACACTTTATAACAATATAAATAAATAAATATTATATGAACAACAGTTAATATCTCTTTACCTGCACTAGACAAGAGGTCAAATATCAACACATTTGTGTTTATGACTGAGTAAGCTTTAAATTGTTTAATACTTTGTATATAGCATGGTTTTGAAATTATTAATGCTAATACAAACCAACAATATTTGATGCCTACAGACATCAGTAGAATGTAACTGCAGAAACACCTACAGGCATCAACAATTTGTAATGAGTTAATGAACTTCTTATGGGAAAAGATCAGTGTTCATAATCAGTCTTGGTCCAAACTAATCTTCAGTGGCTTTTGATTTTTGGAGCATCAGGGCCTTATTCATTTGAAATGTTGTTGGCACTGTGAGTCAGTGGTTTGATTACAACATCTTGAAAAACTTCGACAGGTGGTCTCTGGAGGTAGTTCTTCTGGTATTCACACCCTAGATTGTTGAGTTCTCAGCTGGAATCCCATTTATTCACAGTCCATATACTCTGTTGAGAGAGATCATAATAATGAGAAGTATTTTATTTGCTTATTTTATTATTTTTTTTATTTTGCATATTTGCTGATCAGGTAGGCCAACTGCACACAGTTGTCTCTTTTTATGGGTGACCTTGGAACACTGTATGGTTAAGTGACTTGCTCAGTCACACAATAGGCAAATGAAGATGGAAGAAATCAAAACCTGTACCACTGACACATGAAGGAGCTGATTAACAGCTCAGAGCTTTATTCATCTGAGTTAACTGTCAAATGTACTATCTGTGGCATGCTGTCAATATCCAGCTTTACTTCTTTTCTCTGGATTATGTACCTGATTGTATTGCCTTTGAGGACAACTTGGTATCAATCTCTTAATAGCTAAGGCTTAATCTCCTTAAACACAACCCAGCAAACACAGAAAGCCATGAGTGTCCATGTCTCCCTTCTTCTGTCACACCTTAATTTGCTTTCCCTCTTAATAACAAATGAAGGTAATAGTTGGAATTCCTACCTTGTGTTCATGATGTGCGCTTGGCTGTTAATGACAGACTAACAATGAATGACAGACTAACAATGAATGAAAGGTTTCAGCTGTTGTCAAAACACTATACTTTCACTTGGAGAACATTAACCTTGATCAAACACCTTATTGCATCTTAAGACTTGACAATGGTAGTCCATGCCATGGAATTCTTTATCCTGGGCTGACAGATGATTACTTTCACAGCTGCAGCAGGTGCAGAATTCTGTTGCTAGAATACTGACATATTCCCCTCAGCCTAGTCATATTTCTCCAGTACAGGATTGCAGTCATTTTGGATGGAACTTTAAAAATTTGACCTTCACTTACTATGCCCTCTTTAATATGGGGGTATGCAAATTTCAGGGTGCTGCTGAGACTAAACATCCTGACTAGATATCTCAGGTCATCAGCTAAGGGAGTTGTTGAGTCTAATCCAGAGCTTATTTTGTTTGAATGTATATTTTATTTTTTACCACTGCTTTTCATTGTTTGTTTGAAGGAATGGCTAGCTTGTAGACATGAAGATTTACTTTGATTTACATTTTGTTGTTTTACCTTTAATTTTCACTGTTAGTTATTAGAAAGGGGTAGGTTACAGACAGGCAAGCTCTAGCCAACCCAGCAATGAGTTCACAAAGACTGCAGAGAGGACAATCCAGAGTTTATCTAAACAGTCCTATTTTGGTCTGTGATTTTTTGATCTTTACTGTTAAAAAGAAGTGCGACTGCGAGCATACAATCAATAAATGTAAAGGAGTTGCAGCTTTTGGTTGACTTTCAGATGGTCAGAACAACAACTTTATGGTACTTACTTTAGTATTTAGTTATATATTGTGTGTGATCTTTCTCATAGAATTAGATTTAAGTTATCTTTGCATTCTGTGTTTACTGATTTTGATTATTGTTTTCTTTTATCATTTTTTATTCATTTGAAGCTGAATACGGAGTCCTTAAATGAGTATACCATTAATGATTTGCTGAAGCACAAATATCTTGTACAGTTTAATAAATGCTATGCATATTTAAAGGTAACTATTGTCTGTAAAGATCATTCAACCCCTATGAAACAATATGATGCCCCTGACAGCTTTGGAATTCTGGATGCAAGTATTCAGCAATCTGATGATTCAGAGTGTTTATAAGGAAAAAAAAGAAAGAAAGGAAAAAGTTCACAAAAAATAACAAGAAAGAAAAAAAAAAACAATAAATGTCTGTAAAGTAAAGAGAATACATACTAAAAAGGACACTGCTTTGTTATGTAACACACAGGTTATAGGGAATGATAATATTTTTCTATCAGAAAACCTTCAGTCTACAAAAATCATAATTTTTCCAAAAGAGAAAGTAGAAAAAAGAGGCAAGGGTCATGTGAAAAGGAAAAAAATGATAACTGAATGTGGAAGGATTGAAGAACACTACTGTAAGAAAAAGAAGAGGAAGACATGTTGAGTACATGGCTCAAACTGTGGATGTACAAATCCAGCTAGATGAGAACTGTATGCTTGCAATTTTAATATGTAATGAAAAAAGTGGGATTAATAAGACTAATGGTGATGAAGATCATTCCTTTGTAATAACTGATAGAGCAGATATTATTGTATTAGAAGTTGAAGATTCTTCAGATATGGTCAGAAAAAGGGATTCTTGCAATTGGAGATTCTATTATTAGAGGAACTGACACTTATATTTGCAGAGAAGATAATGAACATTAACTAGTGTTATGCTTGCCAGGAGCAAAAATATAAGATGGAAGACAAGCTTTGCAATCCTTTAATGTAAAGAAGTATTAATCTATTTTTATTCATGTCAGTACAACTGATCTCATCACCAAGAACTCTTTGACTATTAGTAGGGAACTTGCAACCGTCTTAGATATTATAACGTGCTCTTTTGTTTGGACATATTTTTCACAAATCATGTATAGAAAGGATAGTCAGTATGCTCTCACTGAAAAGATGATTTAGATAAATACCTACATGGAAAAAAATGTCCCATTTAAAAAAATGGAAATGTGTAGAGCATCCAGGCCTAGTTTTGGGCACACATGTTCAGACAGGGTGGCATACAATTGTTACAATCAGGGAAGATAATTTTTGCAGGAGATATTTTGCAATATTTGACAAACACTAGGTAGGATTTTTGCCAGCTCAGAAATGTAACAGTTCTCAGATATCAACATTTTGTGCATCTCTGATGGCTATTCATGCCAACAGCATTAATAAAAACATTTTTTTTGGAAAATGTGCTGTTTCTACGAGATTGAGGTTGTTGTTGTTTATGAAACATGGTTAAAGAACAATGACTGGAAACCAGTTCTGTCAGGGTATAAATGTTTTTACTGTAACAGACATTCTAACAAACAAATCAGGTGGAGGTGTTATGATAGGGATTAAAGATAGTTATGAGACTTGTGATTATTACATGTTCAGTGATAACACCAATATTATAGACTGTGTAACTGTGACAATAAAGACAACCCTGGAACATATAACAGTTGTTGGAGTATATAGACCATCAAAGTCAAGTGCAGATGACCTAGAGGGATTCATACATTTCTTGCATGAATCACAAAAGGGAAGAATAATATTAGCTGGGGACTTAAATTTACCAGAAACAGACTGGAATAATACTGATTCAACAACGTTAGTGAGGAAATTATTCACAACTTATGTTCAGGAAGAACAATTAATTCAGATTGTAAAAAAGCACTATCAGGGAACAGAACATGCTAGACATTGTTTGTGCTCCTAAAGAAATTGCTTTCACCTCAAGTCAAACCATCATCGATGTGCAGTAATCATGGGGTTATAAAGATTAATTGCCTGTTAGATAATTCTGCCAAACTGAAATTTAAACCAATGTACAGAAGATTAATTACAGATTATATGGAAGCAAAACAGTCACTATGTAAAACTAACTGGAGTGAGGTGTTCAGTGGAAAATCTGCAGAAGGAATGTGGAAAGTTTTGAAAGAAAATTGTTTGAGTGCAAAATATAAAAAAAAAATGTTTAACAACAGGATCTAGGCATACAACATCAGGGGATATATTTCCATAAGTACAAGATACCTGATTAAGATGAGAGACAAAAAAAATACAAGAAATGGAAGAGAGGTCGAACTACAAATTTGAAAACTGAAATAAACAAGTTGGACAAACAAATTAAGCATAGTGTGAGACAAGATAATGAAAAATTAAAAAAATGATATGCAGATATTGTGCATAATAGGAAACCTTTTTATAGATAAAATGTAGAAGGAGTAAAGACATACACATTGATAAACTATGTACAGATTCTAAAATTTATTCTCAGACACAACAGATTATAGATACATTATAAAATCTTATGCTAAAGAGTTTGCCTCCACAAAGGGCATGATAAGTTGGAAACAAATTAGATTATATTGAAAAAGAACTGCACAAGCTGGATCCAAACAAAGCACAGGAAGGAAACAAAATTAATAATAATGACCTGAGAACAATTCAGCAAGAAGATATAGTACCATTAAAGACCAACCCAAGAGATGAAAGGTTAATTTTGGTGGCACAAGATAGTGGGCTATGTACATGTTGGTTTACAAAGTCCACTGAACATGTAGGAGAAACAGACAAATATAGGTCTTGTAAAACAGAATTGGAAACAGTTGCGCAACTTGTTGCTGGTTGCGACATACTAATGGCAGAAGGACTGTATACTGAAAGGCATAATAATGTGGCAAGAATGTTGCAATGGGGAATGTGAAAACATTATGGTATTGAAGTGGCTGAAAAACACTGGAAACATGAGCCACAAAGCATCATAGAAAATTATGAAGTCTACATCACATGGGATCACCCATTACCAACAGTTCAAAAGACAGATGCGGGAAAACCAGATATATTGGTCCATGTCTTAAGAAGACAAAAGTAGCATTGATCATTGAAATCACTACAGCCAGTGACTGCAGTGTCTTGCATACAGAGAGACACAAAGTCATAAAATATCAGGATTTGCAGGGAGAAATGAGAGCAATGTGGAAAGAAAGCATTTCAGACAGTCCCAATAGTAGTGGGAGCAACGGGGTCTAATAAAAAAGAATCTACAATTGTATTTAGATATGCTTCCAATACATGTAACTCCATACGAATTGCATAAGGAGTCATTACTGGGCACATTGCGGCTACTGCAAAGAGCATTTCTGGCTGACATCAAAGATTGGAACAATACTAATTTCATGAACTTTAATCATACTTTGATTTAGGAATGGAGTCCATTCCCATCATGGCATTAGAAACCCAAAAGACTCGGTGAAATTAAAAAAGATTCTACATGAATGAGAAGTTGACTAACTGGTTCTTTGAGAGAGCAGCTGATACATAGAACAGACTACCAAATTACATTAAAGCAAGTGCTAGTTTAGATGTTTTTAAGAACAGCCTGGACAGTTATTATGGGAACAAGTGTTTTGGTATATTGGCAGTCTAGAAGGGCATTAATGCCCTTGCTTGAAATGTGAGTATGTATGTATGAGCAATTCAACTGTCTTTGGATTGTTTTGTTTTTAGTTTCATTATTTTTGTGTCTTTTGCAGTTCTAATCTGAACTCATTGCCTTTCCAAACGTCTAACATATGCCCATGCTCAATAATTTTGACTCTGACTCTGAAAGAAACTGCCTACCCCTGTAGTATTACCCATAAAAACAATTTCTTCATTCACATGACCATACTAAGCTTTAAAAGCACCTTGAATATCTATTTGGCAAAGAGCATAAAAGAATGGGGGCATCATAAAAGATAGTCAGATATCTGTCCAGATGTGAAATATGTAAAACAGTAACTGGTACTAGTGATAAATCGAACACTGTGAGCTTTCATTTACATGAATGTTATCATACTTAAAGTAGTCGGACTCCTTTCTCATGAGGACAGTGAGACAGTTTACCAAACAGAAGTACATGTGTTACCCTGCTCCAAAGGAAATCTAAAAACAAGCATAGCTTTGTATAAATCAGCAAACTAAATACCTAGTAGCCTTTTGAAGTGTCAACATACTTAGCGGTGAAAATGCTCAGCAGGGTATTGCCTTAACACACAGAAATTTCACTGTTAAATCTATAATCCAACAGTATAGATGCTCATCTCTTGTTCTGCACATGGAAATGACTTCATTAAGAAAAAAGTCATCTGCAATGAACCGTTCTTCTTAGTGTATTATCTGTAGGCAGTTTAGATATAATCTATGATTATATTATATTATGATTATCCTGTGGGAAAAACACGGTTCCCATGAATTACCACATCAATGGTAGTCCAATGAACGCAGAAGGTGTTATAAGAGATCTGGGAACACAGGTTGACAGCAACCTCTCCTTTGACCACAACATTGCCAGTGTGGTCAGAAAGTCCTTCTATGTGGCACATCTCATTTCTAAGGGTTTTGCATCCAGGAAGAAAGAGGTCATTGTCTCCCTCTACTCTTCCCTCATTAGGACAATCATTGAGTACAATGCCCCATTTGGCATGTACCTCACTAAACACCTGCAACAACTGGAGAGGCTGCAAAAGTACCTCACAAAGAGGATCCTAGGCCTTAAACATTTGTCCTATATGGACAGACTCAAAAAACTCCAACTATTCTCTGTCTCATATCGCCTACTTAGAGGTGATATCTGCTTGACTTACAAAGCCATGTTTGACCCAGCTCTGTTAGAAATGCTGCAGCTAAACAAATCCCATTCCCTCCGCACCACATGCTTCAGAGTCCTCAACCTCATTACTACAATCAACAGAACATGCTGGAGGGACAGGTTCATAAACCAGAGACTGCCCATGCTATGGAAAAGACTTCCCATACATGTCAATCAGAGCACCTCACTGGCCCTCTTCAAGAGAAATCTTGATGAGTGGATGGGAAATACAAAATTCATTCAGGGATCACTCCAGTGGGTTTACTTGACAGAGGCACTGGGAACTAAGGTCGGGTGGCACGATGCCAGGGTAATTCTATGGGCTAGGCTTGTAAAGGCTTCAGGGCCATTAGCCTAGTACAGACCTATGAACCTATGAACCTATTATAATTAAATAAAAGAATAAGTTGAGTACAGCAGGGTTCATGGGTACTGGAATGGTAAATGCTGCTGATTAAAATGCAGAACAAATGTAAAATGTTTGTAAAGTGTTTCAAAGAACTGATACAAATTACAGTGGCATCTATTAAGCAAATCTTTGAATTTGATTGAGTAATGAAGAAAGACAGATGCAATTTTTCACCAGCTTTCAATTCTTCATTTTTAAAGTTTCACACATTCCTCTGTGAAGATGGAGTAAACCCATAGACTACATCCACTCCCACATAATACAATCATACAGACTTTACTCCCAAAATGAACCTATCCTCAGCCCAGCACATGCACACACCCAGTCTCACAATCACACGCAAGCAAACATACTCATACAGACACACACACGCACACGTGCATACACACGCACACACACACACACACACACACACACACACACACACACACACACACACACACACACACACACACACACACACACACACACACACACACACACACACACACACACACACACAAACACACACACACACACACTTACTACAGCATCCATGCACATGCAGTTCAGTTTGATAATTCAGTGACTGGTCACAATGATTCAGTTAAAAGTTGTTGTTGTTGTTGTTGTTGTATCTTTCGGCTTTTCTCGGTTAGGGGTCACCACAGCAGAACTCCGGTCCGCTAATGATTGGCAGTAGATTTTTATGTACCGACTTGCCAGGCCTGATGCACAACCTTCAACGAAGGTACACCCATTCACGCATGTTGCCACACAGAAGACGCTTTAGCTGAGAATCGAACAGGACATCTTACTGTGAGGTGACAACGCTACCGCAGCATTTAACTTGCAATCAGTTGTCAATGCTTCACTGACACTAGCACTGGGAGTAACTCAGAAAAGAAACCAGTGTTGCTTCAACCATAGGCAGGCAGAAGTAAGTTATCCAATAGTCTGCTGTGTGATCAAAAATGCTATGGCTAACAGACACTACTGTGTGGGAGAACACATCTTTACTGAAGAACAACAACTTTATATTTGATTATTTGCAACAAGGGGGAGTGCAGAAGGCACAGCATCTCAGGCTGAGAGAAGGGGTAAAAGGCATTCTATCTATTAAAATATTTTTTTCCAGTGTTTGCAGTTTTGTATAGTTTGGTTTGTTCAAAATGGCAAATGCATGACCTGTTTTTGAAGAGATGTCCTAAATCCTTTGTCCTCACTTAGTTTCATAGTTTCATAGTTTAGTACTATGCTATCTGCCCTGGGGCATTTGTAAGCCTAGCCATAGTGATGTGGCTTTTGCCACCCCATGAAGTGGTACAAAAATGTACAGAATAAATCTAGAATACTGTGCCTCTGTCTAGTAGTGACACAGTGAAGGTCCCCTTATATAATAGAATTAGTTTACTGTGCCCCTGTCTAGCAGTGACACAGATGTGACCCCTGGGGTAAACTTACGATCTCCTATCTTAAGATATTTAGAAAAAAATGTACGTTTTCCTACAATGAACAAGGTTACTTATTTCACATTTTGATGCAGAATAAGGAGGTTTTATCCATTTCTGCATCAACATTCTAGAAGGCTGGCTAAATACAAAATCTTGTGGTGCCAAAATATACTGTCTACAGAATTTTCCACTTGACTTTTACTGCACTACATTCCGTTATGACCATTGTGCAGATGCAAGGCTTACTTCTTCTGCAGGGTGTACCTTACTCACATTTCAGCTTCTACGATACTTCAGCTTTGGCAGCACATAGGCATGTATTTATAGAACACAAAACCATATTTAAGAAAGTGGAAGCTCTCCTGTATCTAGACATAAAACTGAATAGCATTATTGATATATTAGTTGGACACATTCCACTTTCTTCAGTCGATGCTAGTTTGTTTTAACTGTACCTATTGTGCATATTTACTTCTCAAAGTAGTATTCCTGTGAAAACAAACTGTGAAATATATTTCTGCAAGTTAAAAAAAATGTAGTCTGAAGTAGTCCATAATCTCAAGAATCACCACCCTAGGAATGTTGCTAGAAAGGTATAGCGAACTGAAAGCTCAGGGACTAATTTGGCTGGTTATTGAAATGAAGGATGTCAAAATGCCAAGAGCCGAAAAACCAAAAAGAAAAAAAAAATAGACTGAAATCCTAGAGAAGAGGGAATCTCAAAAATCAGTCTTCTCTTTTTAAACTTCTTTCTGCAGTGGGGACAACCCCCCACTCCCACCCTCAAACCTATACATATCAACACCGAGATCACCATACCTCAGAAATAAGGGAATATCCAAAGAAATGGCACCTCAGACTTTATATATGTAAGTCTGTTCTTTTGGCCATTCGGTCTCCACATTTCAGGACTGGCTTTAGTGGGTCCCTGCATTTTTGAATGGTCACCAACTAACTCTGATACATCTTTAAAATCAAATCATTTATATCAGTCTGAATACAAATGATGTTGCGGTAGTACCTCTCACCATGCAGAAATCAGTAATGATTATCAATATATGTCAAACTCAGAGAACATCTTCAGGGTAATCGGTATGCAGTTAGTCACAGAATAGGATACTATGGTCATTTATGTCCAGCTTATTAGTTTGTGGAATGTGGTCTAATCTTCAACAGAGGCAGGTCACAAACTGTACTATAGGATAGCATCCATGCAATAAATCAAAAAGAGAAATGTCATGCCTAAATTATCTTTCAGGCATATTCTGCATCCATCTAACTCTGTAATTCACAAACACTGAATCACCACTAGTGTTCTATATCAGCATATGCCTTTTTGTTGATAGATGCAGCCCACATCTGGAATGATTAGATGGATCACAAAATAACATCTTGATTACTACAGCTCATGCCATGAATCTGTAGCTATGAAAAATGAATACAATTCATTTTGCCCCAACCACAGGAGGTAGGCAGTTTGCAATGTGTAGTGCACAACTCTTCCAGAAAACACTATAAACAAATAGCTGACCCTAGAGGTAAACACTTTTTGAGCAGGAGGAACAAGAATAAAGATAAAGTCCCATGCAGGAAATATAGATCTGCTAATCCCTTTGCTGATTGTTAGATATCATCTCTTGACAATACTCAATGGACTGTGACTAGAGTTTCTTCATTTATGACATTGTAATATAATGAGTACACAAACACACTGTATTTAAAGAGCACCTCCCAACAAAAAGTTATTGAAAATATAAAACAGTCCGGTCATTTTATTCATAACACTTACAGAAATCCCATTTGAATGCAAAAAAATACAAAGCAGCATTCCTTTTTTCTGACTGTAATGGGTAACAAACTTACAGTTACAGATAATGTACTTTATAACCATACCTTTTCTGAAGAGCTATTGATGTGTTAGAAGCTATGGGAAAACTATCAGCTAAATGTTTAGTTTACCATCCTTGTATTGTTAAGCAGTTAAATCACCAATGATCAGTATTTTTAGCATGCTATAGACAGCAGATGACTGCAGCTACTGAAAAGAAATGGATGCCTTGTAGTTAACACCTGAGATCAAAATTTTATTATTCCATATCATATGATTAATGTACCTGGTTCCATTTATTTATATATTAAGAATAAGCGGACACTTTACTTGTGCAACGAGATCTTTGTCTTTCTATATTAATCATCATCATCTCCTTTTGGCTTATCCTGGTTAGGGGTCACCACAGCAGAACAACAGTCCTCAGAATGATTGGCAGTGGAGTTTTTACAGTGTAGAATTGCCAGACCGGAGCCCAACCTTCCACGCAAGGCACACACATGCACACACTCACACCTAGGGCCAATTTAGAGTGCCCAATCCATCTACAGCATGTCTTTGGGATGTGGGAGGAAAATTTAGCACCACGTGACCACAGGGAGAACATACAGACTCTGCACAGAAGGGACCCCAGCCGAGAATCAAACCGAAGAATCCCTTCCTGTGAGGTGGCAATGCTAACCGCTGTACCACCGTGGCCACCCGGCGCGTATTTCTATATTAAGTACAAATATAATCTATACATGATAAATATAAAGTCTGTAGTTCTTATCAAACTTCTGGTAGCCCCAGTTTTGACAGGGAAATAACATTATAAATTACCTGGTTCCTGCATTAAACGTGTAGCAATCTGCACAAGGAATTTAACATGCCGCTCTAACTACTGAATGAAAATGCTCTTGACAAAAATTAAAATAAGTAAACAAATAACACAATCTATTCCCTCTGAAATGGATATTGACTTTGCATATTAATATAACTTACACCAAAATGTCAGGATCCTTTAGGAGCCATTGGAAAGCATCAATAAATTAATTTATTTTCATGGAAATATCTGTGAATTTCAATAAAATAAAATTAAAGTACCACATTTTATGACAAGACCAAAATCTTTAATAGTTCATTATTTAAGAGAAATACTGGGGATGCTTTATTGGAGTACTGGTTAATATAGCTGACTCAAAATCCACCTAACATTGGAGATCAAAATAGACCAACTAATTTTGCTTACAAGGTCTACCTGAAAATATTGAAATATCAGAAGACTGAAGATGTCATCGTTGAGGTGAAATCAGCTAAAACTCATTTCAGCGAAGGATCCAGTTGGCGGTTGTATACCCCGGGTAAGTCACCTGTTGACCAACAAGGTAAAATTTGCCTTTCTCCCAACTGTACTGAGATCTCCGTGTTGGTATATTTTCTTAGAGGGGGTGTGGGGGCACAGCCCCTCACATTGGTGGTTTGGGGATGATGCGGTTTCATTTTGTGACATTTGTTGTTAGTGGTTACTTACCCTGAGAAGATATTCAGTGATATGGTCTTTCGCTGAAGTGGGTTTTTGCTGATTTTGTCTTGATGATGTCTTTTTCGGTCTTCTGGGATTTCGACGTTCTGAAGTAGACCCTGCTTACATGCACAATTTAAAAGCACAGCATTCTGCCAATCAAAATTTGTGTCACCACTCTTTTTTAGCCTAGCACTAATAACCTTAAACACAGACTTCTAATAACCTTAAACATAAAATAGATTTAAATGTACTTATTATTATTCCCAACCATCCTCAAAAATATTATGGCAGCTTACTCTTATCTGAAACTGAACAGACTGCGAAATGCATTCCTTCGGACCTACAAAGCTGTTTGTCATTAATGTCTATTGAGAAATTGCATTCTAATAAATTTGATTACATAGTGTACACCAAAAAAGCTTTCTTCTTTACTTTTGCTCTGTATTTAATTTCTTCACAAATGTTAGCAGGTTTGCAAGTCGTAGAACTGAGCTGAAAAATAACAGGTCAGTTTGCCAAAGAGGAGCGTATCCACACCCATACAGTTCCATAAAGTTCAGAAAATTAGAGTTTAAAAGCCGATTCCATTTTGAAGTAAACAGTTAAATGTAACTGCATTAATCAGAGATCCCATGTTATGTTAAACAAGTATTCAGACATTGACATGGATTCAACCTTTCACCACTTTTGTAAATAATAAACAATGTTACCAGGTATATGTGCAAAAATGTATAGCTTTTATTTAAATTATCAATTAAAAATGCATGCCTTGACATATTTTAGAGTGTACTTTTTCTCCATAAGGCATAGTACACCATCTTTGAGTCAAGTTGCCTTAAATACATAGAATATAACATCTAAAACCATCTGGAAAATGTGCAAATGTGCTGACAAATATGAACACCAATGGCTGAAAATCATTACATAAATAAGTGAGACATAAAAATATAGGTCTGAAATCAGTCCTTTATTGGAATAGCTGCACAATTTGCATTCTACATTTCTGGTTTCCACTTCAGGATATTGTTCGAGTTCTAGTGCAGATCGCCGTCTGAAAAAGAAAGAGAAAAACAAGAAAAATACACAATTAGTGCAAAGTATACCACATATACATTATGTGGACATTATTTTTGGGATTTACAAAAGCAAGTGTATGTATTATGTGCTGGTAAAACTATTTATTATATTTATTTAACATTTCTTACCCAGGCGAGTGAGCTGGTCAATGAACTCTTTACAGTCAAGAAAGGGGCCACAAGGCAAATTAAGCATCAACATATAAATATACAGCATGCAACTAACAAACTGATTAAATGCTAATTTTTAAGAAAAATGTAAGAAAAAAAAAACTTCAACAGAACAAACCCTAAAACTGCAGCTTTACTTGATATGCAATAGACCTGGCATGTATTCTTTACTGTATACCTAAATACAAAAATAGGGAAAGTATAGCAGTCATATAAAACATATAGTTCTGTAAGTGAACTTACCATAACGGCAGATGTTCAGATGATTACTGCTGCAGTAGCTTAAGCTATATAGGATATAATACCTATCAAGTCAGCTTCCAGAGCTTCAAGGTACCATCCATGCACCAAAAACTGTTAGTCATCTTGAGCTGAGCTGACTAAAAAGATGCAAGTGGGTGCTACACCCTTCAAAGCTTCCACACCCTGGCATAAAAAACACCAAAAAACAAGGGAGGTGGAGGGAAGCAGTGGTTACTGCAGCAGTGATCATTCAAACATCTGCTTTTATGGTAAGTTCATGTTATACAACTGCACTATGTTCTTCATACTGATCACTGCTGCAGTAGCCTAAGCATTATGGGCAAATTACCATAGCTTTGAACAACTGGGAAGTAGAAAGAGAAGGGTCCAGGAGCCTTAGAAGAATGGTCCTAGCAAATGCTGTTGTAGATCTAGAGATGGAATTTACTTTGTAGTGCTTTGTAAAAGTATGCACAAAGGGCCAAGTTACTGCTTCTGTACTCATCTACAGTACAACCCTTTCCAAAAATCCATAGATGAAGCAAAGACCCTGGGAATGTGCCTTGACACTTGGAATAGTTTGCTATTACGGGAATAACAAAAAGGTAATAGCCTGAAACAAACATTAGGAAATAGTCTGCTTTGACACAGGTTGCACCTTCTTCTTACCTTTACAACAAATGAGCAATTGACTGAAGCTTCTGGAAGATTTTGTTCTGTCAAGATAGTATCTGAGTTGTCTGTGACCATCCAAGGTATGAAATAGCCTTTCTTACTCAATTTGGGTTCAGGAAAGATCACAGGGAGCTGAACAGTTTGGCTTAAAGTAAACTTGGATACCACTTTAGGCATAAAAAGAAGAATTATTTCTCAAGCAAAACCTGTCTGTGTGTAAAATATGATAAGGCTGACCCACTATAAGAGCTTGCAACTCAAGACACTCTTCTTGCAGAGGACAGAGCAAGCAATAAAACAGTTTTCAGTGTTAGAAAAACTCATGTCAGACAGATGAGCTGGTTTGAATGGAACAACTGTTAGCATCTCTAACACACAATTAACATCCCAAGGAGGAGCCATTGGTTTTCTTGGAGGTCTCTTAAACTATACAACTCTCAAAAACATTTTGACATTGGAATGCCTAGAAAGAGGAGATCCATGGGTAGACATGCTGAAATGTCTGGCTAAAGAATCTTGATGGAGGAGTAAGACAAGCCATAAGAAAGTAGCTCACACAAGTTTTGCAAATCCAGGGAGACACTAGCCCTGAATGGGTGCTGGGTATATTGCTAGTACAACTACAAAATCTTAACTATTTGTTATAATAGAACATTTTAGTCACCGATTTTCTGTACTCCATAGTAAGTCCTGTATGTCCTCAGTAAACAGGTGTCTAAAAAGAATTAGGACCCTATCATTCATGCAATGAGTTGAACTTGTTTGGGAAGTGGATCTATCAAACATCCCTGTTCTTGTGTGAGTAGATCCAGTCTGTGAAGAAGGTTGTAGTACTTGCCCTTAGTCATTTCCAAAGGACTCGAGAACTGCTGATGCCTGGGCCAGAAGGGAGTCCCCAGAATGACCTAATGGGATTTTTTCTGACTCTTCAGATATACCTTGGATATCAGTGGAAAGGGTAGAAAAGAATACAGGAACATTCCTTTCCAAGAAGAAAGAAAAGGCATATGTCTTCCAGGCCTTCTTGCATGGAGTTCTAGAGAAAGATTCTGCCAGCTAATTGTTCAAAAAGGAGACAAAAAGTCTACTTGAGGAAATCCCCATAGAAGAATCAATTCTTGGAAGACCCCCAGTCTAGTTTCCTTTTGTGAGTGTCTACACTTGCCCTGCTCAACTTATGTGCCATGATATGTTGCTCTGATGTAATGTGGGAAACCTGTAGAGTGAGACTGTGGTGTAAATCTATATCCCATGCTAAGATTGCTAGTCTGCAGAGGGGGTAAGCTCTGGTTCCCCCTTGCTTGTGTATGTACCAAATCACTGTGGTATTGTCTATAACAACTTGCAGTGGTCCTGGAGATCAATGGTGATCAGAGCACTCATCTCTTTCATATGTGTTTGCTTGTGTCTGTCTTTGTTGTTCCAGACACCTTGCACTTTTATCCCCCCCCCCCCGCCCAATACTGCTTCCCAAGCAAAGTCAGAGGCATCTGCATTGACTGACTGCTTTGGAGCAGGAGGTGAGAAGGAGATACCTGGATTCAGGGATATTAGATGTCTCCACCAAGTGATTCCTCTTCTCACAAATCCCAGAACTGGAATCAGAAAAGATAATGGAAGCTGGTGATGGTACTAAAGGAACTTCAGATATCATTGTATTGCCAGAGGTATCATGAGAATAATTAATGCCATGAAACCCAGAATCATGAGCCATTTCCTTTCAGTGACAAAACATCTGAGTGAAAAACCCTTGAAATACAACTAAATATATATATTTTTTTTTCTGTAGAAAAAAAGCTCTTTCTACTGAGATGTCTAGCAGACACCCCAGGAGCATAATCCTGTGTGACAGAGTCAAAAAAGATTTTTTAATGTTCTCTTGGAATCCCATCTTGCATAGATTTCTCACCCAAGAGAGAAATTCCTACACTATGGAAAAAACTCTGCAAAGATAAGAAAGTCATCCAAATATGGAAAAATGTGGACACCCAGTAGCCTGTAATGTGCTATAACTGGAGATAGACACTTTGTGAACACTCTTTCAGCAGTGGATAGTGCAAAGGGTAAGGCAGAGAAGTGATAGTGTGATCCAAACACATAGAACCTTAATAAGTGTCTGAAGTCTCGATAGATAAGAATGTGATGATAAGCATCTTTTAAATCTAATGTTTCCAAAAAAAACTGAAATGAGGAAAAAGGGGCAAGAGCTCATGAAGCTTAAATATTTTGAACTCAGGTGCTATCACATACTGATTTTGGAAAGAAAGGTCCAAACTGCTCCCAGGGCATTTCTTTCTTTGACACTAGAAACATTCTTGAAAAACATCCTCTTCCCAGCTGGGAAGGAGGAACTTTCTCTATTAACCCCTGAAGAGAGTGCGTGCTGTAGGAGAGGGGGAACAGAGGTTTCAGGCCTGGCATATGATGAATAATTCCCTGGAAAGCCAAACAATAATAGGAATATTATGAATACATTTTTGATAATAGTTATTACAACCCAAAAAGCCTTTCCATGCTTCTTACTGATTGTCATGAGGCACCTCAATTTTTTTCAGCCTGTGATTTCACTCTGTCTTGGCTTTTAACATAGTCAAAATAGAGGGCTCCTGCCATGCATAGTTTGCATTAAGCTGGATTAGCCATTACCACAGCTTGACACAGGCAATTTAAAACAACTAGAAATTTGGGCATATGACTTTCCTAGTCTCAAATAAAATAGGTTCTGTTAGAAAAATATGTATTAGTAATATGCATGCTTAAGTGCACTCAAGGTTTAAAAGGGTTAATACATTTATTCTGTTCACACTGCATGAATATGCACAGCTACTAGAGACATTCCAATCCTGTTTATGCCATGAAAATATGCGCAGCTATGATCTGCTTATGCCATGGAAATTAACAAGCATTTGATTTCTGCTAATGTCATGAAAATAATAAGAAGTGTTTCATTTCTACTAGTGTCATGAGACTTAACAAAGAGTTATTGATTTTCTGCTTATGCCATGAAAAAGTACACAGCTGCTGAAGCTATTGATAATGAAAACAAAGGCTGCTTGAAAGTATAAACCATAGTCAGCATTACTTGTACCTAAGCTAGAAATGTACCTTGAATCTAGGTAAAATGTAGCACATATATATTAGAACTGCACAACTGAAGAATTGAAAAGATTGTGGTGGGCTAAAAATAAGCCCCAAGGCCAGGTTGTTTTTCTCAAATGTTTTTGTAAATCAACAATAATCCAGTCATGTCAGCAGGAAATCTAAGTAACATTTTCTATGTAACACATAGTAAGTTTTAAATCTGAACATGTCAGCAGGAAATCTAAGTAACATTTTCTGTAGAGTAATACAGAAAGCTGAGTCTAACTACGTCAACAATAGAATAGTAACATTTCATAGAACTGTATAAAAGTAGCATACTGCTCACTAGTAATTTAGACAAGTCATTCTGCCTGCATGCTTTGTCTCCTTGCTGCAAGTTAATAAAGGGTGCCATACTTGAACCTTACATGAATTGGTCTTTGAAGTTTTTTCCTTTGACAGATTGGTCCTTCGGACCGGAACCCTCTCTTCACCTCAGATCAGATGGGCCAGGTTGTTGAAACCGTACGGGGAAGAAACCAAATCGGTTCTTCTTACATGAAAAGCCCTCCAACTGAATTGTCGTACAAAAGAGGCCAGCCACTTTCTGATCTGCGACTGAAGGATGGGTCTCTGAACAGGTGATCAATCACATGGGCTCAGGTAAGGTGAATCTACTTTTTTCTGTTTTCTGTTTTAGATCAGGGACTAAATTTGAGTTGTTTTTGTCAAGACTGTATTTTACAAGTCAGGGACAGAAAAGATTACTGTCTTGTCATAGATCAGGAGAAACAGAATAAGTAGGCAGTCGTTCTGAAGAGACTATAACAAAATCCGTGGTACCATGTTAAAAATAAGAGAAGTTACATAACGATCAAAAGGGTAGAACAAAATGGGTAATAATTGCACAAAAAGACCCCAAAATCCGCCGTTAACAGAACATGCAAAGTACATGCAATCACAACGCGCCGACAATATTAAATATTATTCAAAATGGGTTAATAAATATGAATTCGATGGAAAATTGGAAAAATCCACGCTTATCAAACTTGTCAAACAGCTCAAAACCGATTCCAAAGGTCAGGTAAAAAAGCAACGCAAATTAGGAATTCCTCAGGCACACAGGTGGATTGAGGAAGTAAACCATAGGGAACAAAAGAACAACAATTCAAAAACAATGTTTTTAGATAAGGAGGACAATAACTTAGTAATAGCATCGGCCCCTCCACCTCCCTTACCAGAATACGAAGCAAGTGAACAGGTTAGTCCACCCCCACGATATCCTGTTGTCACTGAAAATAGAGACATTGTGAAAATAAAACCGTATATTAAAGATCCCATCGGGACCAGGTCTCGAACAAGGGCAGGTAACTCAAAAGAAGACATTGAGTTATATCAAATGGCTAAAAATTCACGATCTATGAGTGAAAAAGAAATATGCCCACTTATAGAAGTACCCAAACCTCAGGCAGGACAAGATAATCAGAATCCAACTATTTTAGTGTATAGACCTTGGACTCCGGAAGATATCCGGAAAGCCACTGAGGGAATTCCCCATCCAAAAGTTAATTTTAGAAAATTCTCAGAAGATTTACAAGGAATGAGGCTGAGTTATAACTTAAACGGAGAAGAGGTAGAAAAAGTAGTAAGACAAATTGTGGGGCCTGATTGGCACATGATTAGTGGCAACTGGAATCCCCGTGACGCTGCACAAAGACCCCTCCCACATAGCAGCGCAGAATTAGACAACAGAGTAAAAGGTCTTACAGACCGCATCTCTGAAAAATGGAAGCCTAGGGCAGACTGGACTTGCATTAATCAATGCATCCAACGAGAAGGTGAAACTATTGACCGGTATTATGCCAGATTATTAGAATGTTTTAATAACCACTGTGGAATGCAGGTTCCTGAAGATCAAACACAAGATTCCCAATATGAACAGCACTTAAAGAATGCATTTTTAAAAGGCAGTATTGCACCGATAAGCAATTTTATTACAAAACACATGGTAGACCATCATACAAGCAGGTTACAGTCATTACTTGAATATGCTAGGCATGCCGAAAGGCATTTTAATAGCAAAAAGTAAAAGAAAGCTCAAGTATTTTCTGTAGAAGATGGAGCAGAAGTTTATGTAGTACAGTCCAGGAAAAAGGGCAAGAAAAATGCACAGGGAAATAAACAATCTGATCAGCGATCGGAGGACTTTCAAGGGCGAAAGAAAAGGGGTGAATGTTTCAAATGCGGTAAAAAGGGACACTTGGCAAAGGATTGCAGGAAAAATAAGAAGGCAACAACGGAAGACAAGGAGGGTGAGGACTGACTATATGGTAGTCAGGAATCACTAGAAGGGGATAGTAGAGAAAGGACAAATGTGAATGTGATAGAGGGAGTAGAGGATGTGACAGAAGAGATAGAGGAAGTGCAAGAAGTTAGTGACAGTGAAGAAAATGAAATATTAGACCTAGCTTTATTGAGCTTGGAGCTCTATTTAGCAGACACAAAACCAGAAGTTACATTCTTGGTAGAAGGGAGGGAAGTCAAATTCTTGTGTGACTCAGAGGCATCACGAACCCTGAAACATCCCTCCAAACTGCCAGAAAACACAGAGTCACCTGATTACATACTGGTAAAAGCAGCTAATGGACAGCTGTATCGGGAGCCCCTCTCCCATAATATTGCAATAACTGATCCAGTTTCAGGATTGACTCAGAAAAGCAAAATTGTTGTTTCTGCAAAATGCCCAGTAAACCTCTTGGGCAGAGACCTTATGCAGCTATTTGGTATAGCAGTAGTCCCAACCATGCAGAGTACAGAAGCACAGCAACAAATTGATACCTTTGCAGTGCAATCAGAGGGTGAAATGTTTTATTGGTACAGCCAGGACTTGGTTACGACTGGTCCAGGGACTGTGACCAAAGAATTAATGAATGTAGCCATCAGCAAGTTCCCCTCCCTTGACATTGATAAGCAACACCTGTTGCACTGTACCCTGTATTATTGTAACACACCAGGACCTGATAAGGAATATGAGCAAGAATTGTTTAAAAATCATGCAAACAGATTGATATTACGTAATCTGTACTGGGACACACAAGGGAACAGTGTAGCCAGCTGTTCATTGCCCCAGGAGTTCCTTATACTTTATAAATCTAATTGATTACCACATGTTAGCTTAACCAAGAACAAACACATAAAATGGGCAGACCTAGGAGAAAAAGTCACAAGATGGGAAAAACAGACAGAATTAGAACTGTCAGAGCAGGGAATACAAATACAGAAGTTGAATTGGATAACTCAGACCCACCCAGCCGTGCACTTGCAGTCTAGCAAGGACAGTTGATTAGCACTCCTATTAAAGGAGGAAGAGAATGCCTTACAGAATATACCAGAAACTCTCTGGTCAACAGGAAAATCAGATGTAGGACTTATTCGTACAGCAGGACCAGTAACTATCACGCCAAAGTCAGCATTCAGACCACAGAAAAGACAGTATCCCTTAAGAAAAGATGCAGAGGCAGGGATAAAGCCTATTATAGCAGCCTTACTTAAAGGAGGGATACTAGTAGAATCTCCCGATTCACCATGTAACACACCCTTATTTCCAGTTAAAAAAGCAAATGGAGAATGGCGTATGGTCCAAGATTTACAAGCTGTAAATGACGCAGTAATACCAAGGGCACCTATGGTGCCAGACCCACACACCCTGTTGAATGATTTAAAACCTCAACAGAAGTATTTTTCTGTGGTAGACATTAGCAATGCATTCTTTTCGATACCGATACACCCTGACAGCCAGTATTGGTTAGCGACTACCACAGGGATATTGTGAAAGTCCAACAATATTCTCACAAGAAATGGCAAGCAACTTAGCGGGATTTACCCCACCAAGAAGAAGTCAGATTTTACTTTTTGTTGATGACATCTTGCTGGCGTCCCCCACCCAGCAAGATTGTAAAAAAGATACCATAGCGCTATTATGATTTTTAGCCACTGAAGGACATAAGGTAAATAAAAATAAACTGCAGCTTTGGAAAAAAACAAGTCAAATACCTAGGATATGTAATATCCAAGGAAGGTAGAACATTAGATGAGGATAGAAAAGTAGCAATTTTGCAAGCACGAAAACCCACTACCAAGAAGGAAATGATGTCCTTCCTGGGTACAACTAATTTTTGCCGGAGCTGGATTCCAAACTATGCCTTGGAATCTGCACCTCTGACTGACCTGATATATAAAAAGCCTATGGCAGCACAGGATTTGTTACAATGGACACCAGAGGCAGAATCGGCTTTCTGCAAACTGAAACAGTTAATAGCGTCCTCATTATTTCTGGGATTACCAAACTACCATAAACGTTTTTTCCAAACTGTAGATCGTAAGCAAGGTTATATGACATCAGTATTGACACAACAGCATGGAGATAAACAATGCCACATTGCTTACTATTCATCACAACTAGACCCAGTGGCATGGTCCGTACCCCACTGTGTACAAGCAGTAGTTGCAGCTGCAATGGCAGTGCAGGCTTCGGCCTCAGTAGTTTTATTCCACCCTCTCACTTTGAGAGTGCCTCATGCAGTCACGATTATTTTACTGCAAGAGAAGGTAGCATATCTTTCCCCTGCTAGGCATCTTTCCTGTATGACCATATTGTTGAGTCAGCCTCATATGACAATTGAACGATGCACGACTTTGAACCCTTCTACCTTGCTCCCAACCCCTGCAGACGGCACACCACACTGCTGCCTGCAGGTAATTGAGCAAAAGACACTACCTAGAAAAGATCTCACGGATGTCCCCTTGGATGATGCCGAGGTGACATACTACGTGGATGGTTCGTGCAAAAGGGGTCCTGCGGAACAGAACCTAGTAGGATATGCAGTAGTCTCTGACACTGAGATTATAGAAGCAAAACCTTTACCACACAACTTATCTGCACAGGCAGCAGAATTGATTGGCTTGACACGGGCATGTACCTTAGCAAAGGGTAAATGTGTAAACATTTTTACTGACAGCCAGTACGCTTTTTCTACTGTACATGTTTTTGTGCAACAGTGGAAAAACCGAGGAATGATAACATCTACTGGCAAACCTATCAATCATGCACAGTTTATTTTAGATCTTTTAGAATCTATTCAGTTACCTCAGAAAATAGCCATTTGTAAATGCACAGCTCACACCAAGCAACAAGATAGGATTTCAAAAGGTAATGCAAGAGCTGATACAGCTGCAAAACAAGCAGCTTCAGAAGTATTTCTTTTAAATGAGGAACTACAACCCTCTGAGATTTTAGACTTAGAAATGTTAAAAACAATGCAGACACTCACTACGCAAGCTGAAAAACAACGATGGGTAAAATGAGGAGCATTTCTCGAAAAAGGGCTGTACATCTCTAAAGAAGGGAAACAGATACTACCATCTAATTTGTTTAGATATGCAGCTTTCTTGAGCCATGGGCAATGCCATGTCTCAACAGGGGGGATGGTACAGCTGGTGAACCAAGTGTTCACAACGTACGGATTTACAAACTACTCTAAAAATTTAGTTTGATATGCCAAATTTGTAACAAACATCATGCACAAGGGGCATTAAAGCCCAAGCAAGGGAGTTTCCCTACACCACCATATCCGTTTCACACTATCTGTATGGATTTTATAGAATTGAACAAATGTGAAAATAAGAAGTATTGTCTTGTCATTGTAGATATGTTTTCCAGATGGGTAGAAGCCTTTCCAACCAAAAATCCAGATGCAGCTACTGTGACAAAAGTACTTGTCAAAGAAATCATCCCTAGATTCGGAATTCCGGAAAGGATCTACAGTGACAACGGTACACACTTTGTAAACCAACCCATACAGCAGTTAAGTAAGCATTTTGGTATTTCTTTAAAAAATCATTGTGCATACCATCTGCAATCTGCAGGGCTAGTTGAGAGACACAATGGTATATTAAAGAACAAATTAAGAAAGTTAATAACTGAAACAGGAAAGAACTGGCTGTATTGTTTGCCCCTGGCACTGTTGAGCATGAGAACTGTTCTCACTGCAAAAGGATTGACTCCTTTTGAAAAACTATTTGGAAGGGCTTATTATACACCCCAGTGGAAACTTCTCATGTCCTCAGACCAGGAAGCAGATTTTACACTAGCTCAATATATGAGAAAAGTCATGAATTCTAAACATCTGTTGCAGTCAAATTTTGTTTCAGATAAAGAACAAACTGAAACATCGGAAGTGGCAGTGATCCCCGGGGAGTGGGTGTGGGTGAAGAATATAAAGAAGAAAAATTGGTCGTCACCAAGGTGGTAAGGTCCATACCAGGTGCTTCTTTCACCATCCACTGCAGTCAAAATCGCAGAGCGAGCTTCATGGATCCACCTGATGCACTGAAAACTAGTTAAGAACTTTGAACTGGACAAAAATCTTACCTCTTCATCGGGGCCCTCAGCACAAAATCTGGCTACAAAGGGGGGTCAGATCAATAGGACTGATCCGTCTCAACCCCAGTGAAGAAACCATCGGTGCTGAAGGTCCTATTAGGGCAGAGAGCAAGAACGCATGTCTAAAATAAAGATGACAGGATCCAGTAAGATCCAGATGTACCTATTCGGAAGAGTCGGAGAAAACAGGAATGCAGAACAACAGTTTCCTCAGAAGTATTGCATAATCATCCTGTTGACTGTACTAGTGACAATAATCTTTTTGTTGTGGCCATTCCTTTTCCCAGCCACATAAACTGAACTGAATAAACGTGGAGAGTTGCACGTAGAGTGGCACCCAAACTTCAACACTTACCAGGCAATCAAATATGTGTATGCTGAGACCTTCAATGTTTCGAATTGCTGGATTTGCACAGCTTTGCCAACAGCATATGGGGGGGGGGGTTATTGTTAACTTCAATTCCCCTAGGAGCCAACAAGACCTGGGAAAATTTAGTCTATGATACATCAGATGTTACATCACAAGATAAAGTAGCATTGCACTTGTCTGTTTGACAGAAGGGGACTGCGTGTTTTTACAAAAATAATACAGTTCAGGTGGGTTGGAGCAATTGAAATGTGACTGTTCCCTATAGATACTACAATAAAACTGATAACACAGGTTCCTATTGCAACACAAGCTATGATTCATTTTTTGAACTGATGCATAGGACAACTGATGAAGTAAAACATAATGCTGACCTTTATAAACAACTGATTATAGTTGACAAAAAAATGTTTCATCCAGAACCAGGACATAGTAAAGTTACTACCAAAGTAGAAGACTTATGTGGTAGGAAAGCATACAAGTGGTTACCTGAAAATTGGTCTGGCAGTTGTTATTTGGGGTACCTGGTTCCGGCCATACGACACACAGCAGTCTTGCCTCAGGGGAACATTTGAAATGTTCGACGAGAAATAAAGAAGCCTCTCAATCCAGTGGGGCAGATCAATGCAGGCTGGAAAAGCCATCATGCTGTGGGCCTAGGGAAAAATGGACTGTCGCATATGGACTTGGGTGATACCATCATCTCGTGGGCAGGTGTACTGCCAGCATATGGAGCAAAGAAATCAATCTGGGAACTGAGAAAACTGTCTAAACTTCTTGAAATAATGAGCAATGCAGACTTTTCCACTCTAGAATTGGTGACTGATGAACTAACTGCCATGAGAACTGTAGTGCTTCAAAACTGCATGGCTCTTGACTTCACCCTAGCAGCGAGGGGAGGTACTTGCACTTTAATCCAGGAGGAGTGCTGTTTGTATATTCCTGACCACAAACATGAGATAGACAATCACCTTGAGGTAATTCAGCAAGTTTCGGCTATGACCAAGCCAGGACCAAATCCATTGACGGACTTTTTCCAGAGACTGTTTGGGGGGGTGGGGCAGTATCCTGATGAACATCCTGATTGCCATCTGTGTAGGAATGATCCTACTGGTGGCATGTGTTTGTTGCCGCATCCTCTGCATGAAAAGATTGATTAAAGACTTTATAGACATGTCAGTTTCAGAAATCTTATACCAAGGTGCTGAACTTGAAGAATTGTTGAAAAATTGAAAATGCTTTCATAAGTTTAAACTGAATGACTCTCTTAACTGCAAATCCTGAGTAGGAAGACGTTAGGGGAAGAAAAAACTGTTTATGCTTATTTTGAAAGTAGAATAAAAGTATTAAAAGGGGGGAAATGTTAGAAAAATATGTATTAGTAATATGCATGCTTAAGTGCACTCGAGGTTTAAAAGGGTTAATACATTTATTCCGTTAATACTGCATGAATCTACAAAGCTACTAGAGACATTCCAATCCTATTTATGCCATGAAAATATGCACAGCTATAATCTGCTTATGCCATGGAAATTAACAAGAAGCATTTGATTTCTGCTAATGTTATGAAAATAATAATGTGTTTCATTTCTACTAGTGTCATGAGACTTAACAAAGAGTTATTGATTTTCTGCTTATGCCATGAAAAAGTACACAGCTGCTGAAGCTATTGATAATGAAAACAAAGGCTGCTTGAAAGTATAAACCGTAGTCAGCATTACTCGTACCTAAGCTAGAAATGTACCTTGAATCTAGGCAAAATGTAACACATATATATATTAGAACTGCACAACTGAAGAATTGAAAAGATTGTGGTGGGCTAAAAATAAGCCCCAAGGCCAGGTTGTTTTTCTCAAATGTTTTTGTAAATCAACAATAATCCAGTCATGTCAGCTGGAAATCTAAGTAACATGTTCTATGTAACACATTGAGTTTTAAATCTGAACATGTCAGCAGGAAATCTAAGTAACATTTTCTGTAGAGTAATACAGAAAGCTGTGTCTAACTACATCAACAATAGAATAGTAACATTTCATAGAACTGTATAAAAGTAGCATACTGCTCACTAGTAATTTAGACAAATCATTTTGCCTGCATGCTTTGTCTCCTTGCTGCAAGTTAATAAAGGGTGACATACTTGAATCTTACGTGAACTGGTCTTTGAAGTTTTTCCCTTTGACAGGTTCATAGGTTCATAGGAGGTTACTAGGCTAATGCCCATAGAGCCCTTATAAGCCTAGCCAAGTTCAACTCTTATTCTCTTAAGGGTCTAGATATATGGCCTATGTTATAAGCAGATCTACATCAGCATGGAATGGCCCTATCCAAGAGGGACACAGGTGAAAGCCTGGGGTGCTTTCCCATCCAATCGTCCAAGTTATGCTTAAAAGGGGTTAATGAGGGGCTCTGTTTAACCTATATTAGAAGTTTATTCCAGAGGAGAGGCTACCTCTGGGAGACATATCTGTCTCTCCAGCAAGTCCTGTTGACGTCACATGCTAGGTTAAGGTCCCTAGACTAAGTGAATTGTGTACCATATTATTATGTCATCCATGTAGGCTATTGCATATCTGATATGAGGTGTAACATTTTTATCTAACATCATTTGGAATGTTGCAGGTGCACTATGGAGACCAAAAGGAAGGACCCTGTAGTGAGTGAGTTGATCTGGTGTAAGAAAGTCAATTTTTCTTTAGCTTCTATGATTAGTGGAACTTACTAATAGCCTTTACTTAGAAGTAAAATAAACAGAAAACTATACATGCCCAGCTTTAAGTCATTCTGTTCCTTATGAGCGTTGGGTAGGAATGAAATGTAAATGTTATTTAAATTTCTGATGAAATTGCAAAGCCTTATTAGAAACATCAACCTTGGCTTGTAACTAGTACAATGTGGCCTATGTACTTTCTTTCTCTTCAATGATCCATCATGTCAGGATTTTCTGTACCTGTTCCTTAACTGCTTGGCATTGCACTTCTGGCATTAAGAATAGTTTCAAACTTATTTTCACTCCATGCAAGATTTTATGTTGTACTGAATTAAACTGGTTCGACCATGGAACTCTGAAAATATGTCTTTATCGCTGACTACAAATTCCTGTATTTCTTGTTTCGGTGACATAAATAGTGCATTGTTTGTTTTTACTTCTCAGCATGCTCTGGTGGGCTTTGCTTCTTGTAGAAATGTTACTCGTCATTGTTTTCTAACATTTAACTGTTCCGGTTTCTTTTTCTCCAGTTGTTTTACCATATAATTTACTTCACCTACTTTTTCCACAATTTCAAAAGGATTGCACAATTTTGTAAGAAACATATTTTCTGCAGTAAGTAGTAACACAAACAATTTATGCCTGGGTTAGAATTCTCTGTACTGAGCATTTTTGTTCTACACACTCTGTTGTGTTTCCTTTGCCTTTTCCATATGTTCTAACACTGTATGTACTATGGTTGTTAACATGATCTGTAAAATGATCTGTCACACTTTTAAAGTAGATGTTTTCCTCATTCCATGTTTCTTTTGCCATATTTAGCAAACAATGGGGATGACTGTCATATAACTCAAACGGTAATAGTAAAGAAAAGATGAGGAAGCAGGTGGTCTGATTTTTCTCCTATCTAGTGCTAAATCCTTTTGCAACCTAGACTTTACAATTAAATTAAAGTGCACAGCTAGCTCATCTGTCTGAAGGTGATATAGTGATATCTTTAGCTGATGACCTTTAAAGAAGTGACAGAGTTCATACATTACTAGTGGCACAAATGGGGTACCTGGCTACTCTAGACAAAAGCAGCATTGGCTCTTTGGTTATAAACTTTGCATTAATTCTTTGTAGGGGCATTGTCTTCAGACATTTTAATGCATAATCAGATTACCAATATATACTGATGGCCTTCTTGATTTTATAATTCCACCTATTATGTCCATTGTAATGCTGTAGGCAACAGAGTTCCATAATAGGAAAGGTTATCAAAGGACTCTTAAACCCCAGGATGGGTACAGTTCATTAACATTACAAATGAGCTGCAGACATTTATCTGTCTTTTAAAAAGAAAAGCTTGTAAAGTCTTGCTAAAATCCTATCTTTTTTTGTTATGCACTCCTAAATGACCACCCCAAGTGTGTGTACCTGCTACATTCATTAAATGTATCCTAAAAAGCCTTAAGGCTAGTAGCTGTGTCAGTATATGATTCTTTGTCTTTGGCTACCATATACTACAGTTCATTTCTTAGTTCATGGTATGGGTATGAAGTGGGGCCTGTTATATTACACTGTCCCACATCTATATTTGCCATAGCTTCTCTACCTATACTGGGAGTATAGTTTCCCTCTGAATTTTACTGAAATTGATATGACTTATCTGAAGGTCAGCCATGTCATCATTATTTTCGTCTGTAGTCTGATCTAATGTGGTGGTCATGATCTCTTTTCCTATAAATAAGGGTGCATGTTTCACCCCTTCTAGTTCATCCTCTTTAAAAGGTAATTTACAAAAAAATATCACTATTACCAGGATATTATAGTTTAAGCCGCGGTGGTGCAGCGGTAGCATTGTTGCCTCACAGCAAGAGGTTCTCCTGTTTGATTCTCAGCTGGAGTGCCTTCTCTGTGGAGTCTGCATGTCCTCCCCATGGTCGAGTGGCATTTGAAAGACATGCTTAAAATGTGCGTGCCTTTGTTGAAGGTTGGGCGTCAAGCTGGCACCTCGGCATCCGTAAAAAATCTACTGCCAATCATTAACGGACCGGAGTTCCGCTGTGGCAACCACTAACCGGAAAAAGCTGAAAGAAGAACCAGGATATTATAGTTTCTCTTTATTTTCTTCAGTAGCTATTTTATTTTTTTGTGCTTAGAGTCCTGTTTCTGTTTATGACTGGTTCTCTGCTTCAGTATAGAATTTGGAAGCTTAGGATTCTGTTCGGTTCCCTTTCCCTTTTACTTTAGTAAGAAATGTATCTATCAATCAGTCTCTGTATATCTCTACACCTATTTCTCTTAGGGTATTTTTAACTATGAGCCATTTCTTACCAGTCTCTTTAATAACTTTTCTTACTACTTTAAAAAATGAGTTATTTTTGCAAGTCTATCATGTATATCTAATTCTTACACCCAGAACCAAATAGTCTTTCTTTCATGTCTTCTAGCCCAACAGCTTTTTCTTTACTGTGGTATGCAGTTCTGGCAACATATTCAGCAGAATTCTCCCCATATCATCCATAGCGCTTTGAAGTAGGGATGTCTTTGCCAATTATCATAACATGAGTTAATCACAGGAGAAACTGAGTATGACACTATAGATAAAAGAGATTGTATGTCTACCTGTGTTATAAGACACTCCCCTTTGTCTATAGCTATACATATTACTTCAATTATCTGTTGACTGTTTTTATATGCATATAGACACATTGTGCTCTTACTAATAAAATAATTCTCCCCGAGTCCAACAACCCTTGGTTTTCTTTCCCCGCCAACAGAGTATTATATGCAGAGTTGTGGCAGAAGCACAGAGGCAGAAAATAGACTGTACAGTTTTAACAGTTTAAAGTTCAGAATTATCACATTCCATAGGAATTTTTGGAAACCTTGATAGGAGTAATAGTTTCTATAGATGCAGTATTGCTGTTATCAACTGTGCACCATTTTGTTAGATACCTGTCTAGTAAAGTTTTAAAACAAATGAACTCAGGTGGCAGCTTTTCTCTTGTCTGCAGGTATATAAATATAATTACATGAAGATGTATTAGTAGCCTCGGTGCATGACACAGGGTTTACATTTTCACTTAACAAGAGAAACCATTTTCTTGCATTAGTATGAAATACTCTTTTAAACTTATCTACAGCCAAGATATCTAGGATTTTGCTTATATTATTTACATCAGGTTGTAATTCTGAAAATGCTTACTAAATTAGTCATTAATGACCATGTCACTCTATCCATACTGAATTTCTAATTGAGAAAATTAAGGAACTGAGCCTTAGGTGAAGTATCAACCAAAGCCAGCATTATGTGTTTCAGTTTCTAGTAGTTGTGTGTGTCAGCATCCTTTGGGCGTGAGCCCCAGTTCAGATGTAATAATAGTATCCTAGCACTCACTTTGAAGTCATTTTTTTCAGTTATGTTTCTCTCAAATACCACTAAACAACGTTACACATAATTTTTTTTCAAGAGTAGACCAGATTTTGAGATTCCCAGTGAGTGAGTGAGTAGGTGGTTCATCATCACGAGTATCTAATGTTAGAGGCTAAGTAGATGCGGATCAGTGGTAGCAAATATTTCATGAAGATCTGAAGTAAAACTCTAAAAATGTTTACTAAAGTACAGTAGAGCATCAACTCATTTTTTCATCTTAAACATGACATACCAATTGAAGTCCAGTACACACAAGCTTTAAACTCACCAAGCCCAAGAAAAAAATCAGCAATAAAAATGTCATCTCAAGAAACCCTTCTTTTTCAAGAAAATATCACTTTAAGGCCACTTATTTTTTATTCTTTTTTCTCACACATTTGCTCTTACCTCTCAATTCCTAAGAGCAAGAAATCTGGACAAAGCCAAAAGAATGGGGAGGGGCAAAGACTTAAATTCAGGGACAGATTTCAAATGTTGTTCATATAAACTTAAAAGGTTGCTATAATAATATGATTTGCATTAGCATGCCTTTTCTGAAGGATGTGAAGTCTGAAACCTAAATATGTGTCAATATTTAGTGACTTCAGTCCACAATGATTTGTCGGAAAACTGCAAAATTTATGAGGAACTGTCCAAACATGTGAGGTAAAAATCTGGACATTCTGTGAAAATCTGGACAGTTGAGAGGTATACTTTGACATACAAGCTAAGAGGTGCCATTACTTCAGGTCAGTAATCAGGTAGCACTTTGCTTAGGAAAGTAGCATTCCTTTCTTGAGAGCTGCAAATAACTTTGGCAAAGTACCATCTTCCACGTAGCTTTTGCAATTACACAGCTTATAACAAAAAGAAATGTTCTTCTGCAAACTGCAGCCATAAATGTATCATCAAGCAGTTTATCCAGAAATACGAACCATCTTTAGAAGCAATCTTTTATTTTTTTTTAAATATGCAACTTAAAAGGAGAAGAGACATAATGAAAACTCAATAATTAATAGGCTGTTAACATTATATTCTAAAGCTAATTTCATCAGTTTTAGTATTCCAGAATACATGGGCTTTTTGATAAAGCTGATCAGTAAACATCATTACTTACAGAAGAATATTTGACATTCCTTGAAGACTCTATTTACCCTGTAAGCATGGGTAAGAAGTGGTAACCTCATCAGTTCCTGTTTACAGATAGTATGCTCATTCTATCCAATTTTCATGGACACCACTGACAAGGTCATTGAAGAAGACACTTAGCATGGTATATACAATAAGGGGTATGTGCATACTCTGAAGATCTGCAAAATGACTTGCTTGAATAAGACTGACATGCTGCCATAACTCTCAAAGGGCGGCCACGGTGGTGCAGTGGTTAGCATTGCCGCCTCACAGCAAGAGGTTCTCCGGTTCGATCCTCGGCTGGGGTGCCTTCTGTGCGGAGTCTGAATGTCCTCCCTGTGGTCGCGTGGGTTTCCTCCGGGTCCTCCGGTTTCCTCCCACATCCCAAAGAGATGCTGCAGGTGGATTGGACACTCTAAATTGGCCCTAGTTGTGCGTGTGAGTGTGCCTTCTGTGGAAGGTTGGGCGCCGGGCTGGCAACTTGACACTGTAAAACTCCACTGCCAATCAATGTGCGGACAAGCTGATCCGCTGTGGCGACCCCTAACCAGGAAAAGCCGAAAGAAGAAGAAGTTGCCATAACTCTCAAACAATCAGGAACATATAAAAAAATAGACCCCTGGACAAATGTAGTCAGAAACAAACATAATCATGGACACTTTTAAATTATTACGACCATCAATCTGTGGAACTGACAGAATATGTGACTGTAACTTATACATGTTCTGTAAGGACAGAAGTGTACACCTGCAATGATTGTTAGTATTCCATAAGGGGAATTCACTACCCCTTATGCAAAAATGACCACTTTCTGGAGGGGGTAAGAGGGACAGTGTTAAAACTGGAGTTGAAATCAGGGGCAATCCTGGACAGTTGGGAGGTTTGCCTGACACAAAATCCACACTCCTCACCTGCAAGAATCAAACTCTTGCCATCAATGTCATCACTAACCTGTGTATTTTCTGGGTGTAGCACAGAAAGGTATATCACACAAGCATCTAATAGGACACCTTGAAGGGAAGTATGAACTGTCAAATCCTAATGAGTACACATCACAAAGAATAGTTCTGTATTATCTACCAGATGTGTGAGAACTCACTGTCCCAAATGTGATACACCTGACTAAAGCATCCCTGGCTCACATAAGTATTGGCCATACAGATAACAACACATACAAACACCACACTATTGTGAATGGATTCCCTATACACAGCTGGGTACTGCTTGCATTCACCATGTGTATTAGTAATGGATATTGTCTAAAGCATCTGCAGTTGATGTGTGAATGAAGACGTGATCCATTGTAATGAATGGTACAGCAGTATGTGAGACTAATGGCAGTACATCAACTATGGCCATGTGGACAGAAAGTACAGCAGTACAAAGTCAAGTGTCAATGATCAAAGAAGCTGTCACTGTGACCTTAAACACATATAAAACAATACATGGAGCACCCACTATAAGCACATGTCAAAACTCAAGACATGTGCCACACGAGGAAGCTGTCACTGTAATATTGTACACATACCAAGCAATACATGAAGTGCCCTCTATAAGTAAACGTCAAATGTGAACACCTCTACCACACAATCACTGTCTCCCTGACATTGCTAGTGAAAATGTTATGCTGACATGAAATCCTAACATACATCTATATGTGTTCATGCAAACTATTAAGTGGTAATACAGATGTGATGCAGTGGCATATCTGTGAAGCAGTACAGTCACACAATAGCTGTACCTATGCTACTATTGGACTTCATGCTGTATATAACCTCCAAATAAATACTTGGGTATGAATCACGTGTGACAAAGTGGAACACTTAACACAGTTGTACAACTCAACCTATTTCATGTCATTACATCAGTTGTACATTATTTGCCTATATGTTTATCAGTGGAAATGTGTTGGTGAGGGCCCTGACATCATATATGGATACATTACATATTCAATGGATGTGGATCATGCAGAAAAGTTAATGACATAATTGCTGAAAGTCACCCTATGCTGCTGGGGAACACCTACATAATCCTTGTGAACAGCAACACAATAGTGCATACAATGAATTCCCCAAGGTTGCATGTGAATCTCAACATGTCATATGTTTGTGTATATAGCAGCATTACAACATGTGAATGAGTCCAGACATATGTGCCTATGTAATCAGTATGATGTAATATTGCTGAATGCCTGATAACATTTACAGATGTTAGGTATACACATGCACACCCATGCCATACCGCATCTGTCATTCTGATGGTTAAATGAAAACTGCGTAGAATGTTGATATACTGTATTACAAGAACAAAAGGCTTAGTAAGGTAATGATATACATAGCATCATCCATGTCAAAAGTCCTCAGGAGGCATATTACTGTAGCTGTTATGGAAGGAACATGCAACCAAATGGCAGCATGGAACATCAATACAGTAGCTCAAATCAGATATTGGAATACATTGTTATAGGGCTACAGTACATCCACACCTCAACATAGGGCATGTGAATGACAATAGCATTGACATGTGCAATGTTCAGAGGGTCACAGGACATTATTAAGTTAATGGCCAAGGGTATAGTCGTTATTATACCATTTAAACTCAAATACCAATATATATGTGATGGAGGATAGTAGGGGTACGTGTGTATGTGTCTGATTGAAATACATACTGCTTATGTCCATATGTGGTATGTGCACCATCCCACGGCAGAATTAGTAATCACACATCCAGTGGTCTGGAGATGGCTTGCAGGGAGTCATGGAGGAGCTCTGCTTCCTGATGTGCGTATGCATCTTTGAGATGAAGTCATCCTCAGTGTTCCATAGAAAGAATGTTATGTAGACAGGAGGAAACAGATGGTGTGGAATTTAGGGGACTATGTAAAAGGTTCTCCTGATTGGAATTCAAATGAAAAGTGACTCCAAACATCAGACAATGACCATAATATACCACCAACCACAAACACAACAGTTGACTGAGGTCAAATTCAAATACCACACCTGTGTATATATATATATATATATATATATATATATATATATATATATATATATATATATATATATATATATATATAAGCAGTATTACATACAATGTAAGAATGCCAGACTAGCACCACCACTGATGTCTGCCTTTATTAGTGTCAGAGTGTACTGTATAGTGGATGACATTGTTAGTGCATGCTAAGAAGTAGCTGTGTGGGAGGAGTGTCTGACACAGATGTGGACTCGCATCCCAGTGTAAAACTGTCTCCAGATTTATAGTTGAATAGAGAGAGACACACACATACACATACATTCAAGTTATCTGCTGTGAGATTAGAACCCCTGCCTATCTAGTTACACATGCTCAAGAGAACAGTACTTAATATTCATACCAATATAGACATCTGAGTTTAACACTCTCAGACTGCACTTTATAGGTGATGACATCATCAGTGTATGTTGACAAGAAGCTATTTGGAAGGAGTGTCTAGCATAGATGTGGACTATTGTCCACACACTGATAGCTGAATGAACACACACACTCAAGTTAACTGCTATGAGCTTAGAACCCCCTAACTATCTGGTTAGAGAAGCTGTAGAATACAGTATTTAATGTTGAAGCCACCACACAAGTCTGGCTTTAGCAATGTCAGAGTGCACTTCATACAGGGTGACATTGTCAGTGTAGGAGTATCTGACATACATGAAAAATCATATCCCATGGTAAAATTATCTTCAAACTGATAATTGAATGGAATGACACACAATCAAGTTGACTGCTGTGAGATTAGAATCCCTACCTATCTAGTTACACAAGCTGTAGAACACAGTACTTAACACTACAGTCAACACAAAAACCTGATATTAGCACTATCAGAGTGCACCTTCTAGAGAATGACATCATCATTGTATGCTGAGAAGAGGATGTTGGAAGGGCTATATGAAATTGCTGTGGAGTCATGTAGCTGTATAAAAGTATATTCTGAATGCTACTTGACTGAGGGTAGCAGGACCTGGACCTATGCTTATCTGCCAGTGCACACCTCCACTCAGACATAGTTGCACAGAAGATAACTGCTGTGAGATCAGAACCCCTATCTACCTAATTACACATGCTAGAAAACACAGTACTTAACGCTTATGGCACTGTAGAAATCTATCTGCAATAGTGTCACAGTGCACTTTCTACAGGATGACATCATCAGTGTATGCTGAGAAGGGGATGTTGGAAGGGCTGTGTGAAATTGCTGTGGAGTCATGTAGCAGTGTAAAAGTATCTTCTGAATGCTACTTGAGTGAAGGCAGCAGGACCTGGACTTATGCTCTTCTGACTACACAATCACAGACATAGACACACAAACAAGCTGATTGCTGTGAGATTAGAACCCCTATCTATCTAATTACACAAGCTTGAAAACAGTACTTAACACTTGTATTACTGCCAAAGACTGCTCTTAATAGTGTCACAATGCACTTCGTAGAGGATGACATCATCAAAGAGCTGCAGGTAACATACTGTTATGAGACTTGTTTGCAAAGATAGGACTTGTAATATGATTGTGTGAGCATAATTTGTAGAAGTACATGTAAATACATCCTGGCAACCTAGGTGAAAGAAGCTGTCATAAATGCACATTGCAGAGATGATATAGACATGTACCTGTTTCTCAGGATGCTGTGCAGATGACACACAGACATAAGCACACACTTTGGAAACACCAGTAGTGCAGTCATGGAGTTATGTGTCCTCATATTCAGATGAAGGTGTGTATACATTAATACAAGGTACTGACAATATCATTGGGATCTGATCATGGATGACCAATGTCCAGTGTCACTATAGAACCATACCAAATGCAAAATTGTAGTTCCACTCTGTAATTCTGGAGTCTGTTTGACAATGGCCCAAGTCCTAATATATCACTTGCAAATGCATTGCTGCAGGGCACACATGAATATTAGAAAGTATGTGTTCAGTCAAGAACACATGTCATTGCCCTTCTCTAGTGTTTATAAATCCATTTCCATGTATTGGAGGGATACAGCCCTGTAACCCGAGTTAGACATGCTAAATAACACTTCACAAAGTGCTTTGCCAAGAAACTGATTTACACAGATGATGCAAAGTATCAGCACATGCATGATTTGAATTTAGGAATTCAAGCCAGACTTATGAAGTAGCAGTGTCCACTGGTGCTCATTGTCAAACTGTTTGCAAATAGGGACATAGAGTAACTGACCTAATCAGAGTTAATTGCACCGTACATCTGTTTATTGTGAGTGTTTCATGTGTCAGGCTAGCAAATATATGTTACAGGAGAAATTGCTGGCAGGCAGTATGATGTGCATTCTGTGGTCTGCCTTTGCAACGATTTGGCCAAAGTTTTATTCCATAAATAACTGCTGGCCTTGCCTTCCCCATTTGGGTGCAGTGAAGGGAGTATTATATTACTGTAATATATTACAATTTCTAGTAACTAGTAATATAACTGGTTACTTTGTCAAAATAGTAATAAAGTAATAGTAATATATTACTTTTTTAGTAACTAGTCACTTAAATGTGAGTTACTTTTGCTTAAACCAGTGGTTCTCAACTTGGACGATATCACCCCCTAAAGAGTGATAGAAAACTTCCAGGGGCCCTGGACAGTATGAATAGTAATCAGCTGTAAGGACATAATAAAGACTTTAAAGGGGTAATGGGGATAATAAATTACAACATAATGGCACAACTCATAGCTCGTAGCATTCATAACATACCTCCCAACTGTACCAAATTCCTTAGCAATTCCCAGTTTTGGGCTCAAAATAATAGGGTGTCACAAATTCCCGACTGGCCCCATTAAATCCCAATTCTGGCAAGCAAACAAGGATGCCAGAACCATCCCACTTTTAAGAGGCTTCAATTAAAAAAAAAAAAACACCCTGTGATGGCGACGTCTTCTCCTTTAAGGAGGACCATTTGCTACTCCTTACTGACTACAGGAACAATTGTCGATGTCATTGATTTCATGACCCACATGTAGATAATGCTGGAGGAGGGGGTATAAGGATTCAGATTCAGGCATCTATTACTCTAATTCACTTACAGATTTTGTGTCAGCATGCATTTTGAACAATAAGATATACTGAACTGTTGAAATCTTCAACAATTTAACAGAAAATCAAGCATTTGTCAGAGGCAGGGCAAAAATACAAAGGCAAATTCAGGAATAATTGGTAGGTAATATTACATGTTATACTGCTGTTTGTAAGGTGGATGTCATGTTAGTGAGTTTTTGTTTCAAATGTTTCCTTGATGCAAAGAAATGCAGTTTAAGAGCCAGTAGCCTGCAGAACTTGTATACCACTCAGCATCTCAGCACAAAAAAATTGAAACGTAGCCATTAGCCAAATATAAGGTGTGGAGGAGTACAATGGTCTGAAACCAGGAACAAATTTTCAATAGGGCACTTATAAACTTAGAATGGTTTTAGAATGTCATATTTGGTGTTAATGTGCTTTTTCTGAAGGATATCAAGAATTAAAACATTTTCGAGAAACAGTAGTACACTACAGTCAACTAATAATAATAATAATAATTACAGCTGTACTTCACTGATGTAACCACAGAATTCTGCACAAGCGTAGTGTTGCATTAAAATAATATAAGTGTAGCTCATACAGATTTTTCAAACTAACAGAGCCACGCATTCTCTCCCAGTTATAATAGAACAGCTGCAAGTTAATAAGTCCATGAGTAGAATGGGAAAATATTTTAATTGTCCTCTACAAGCATATGTGCCATAATTAAAGTTTGTAAATAGTAACTATTTGAAGTCATGACATTAATAAAAAGCAAAAGTGGCCGCCAAAATATTCAGCATTTACCTTCTGCTTTAGGACTGAAAGGCAGCAGCTTCAGCTCTAGTGTGACTGTTAATGTGTGCTATGGATGTAAACTCAGCCCGCAATTACTGCGGAATTTAAACTGGCCATCCTGAGGTAAGGGTAAGGGTACATGCACACCTAGGGCCAATTTAGAATGTCCAGTCCACCTGCAGAATGTCTTGGGAATGTGAGAGGAAACAGGAGCACTCAGATTAAACCCAGGGAGGACATGAAGACTCTGCACAGAAGGCACCCCACCCAAGAATCAAACTGGAGAACTTCTTACTGTGAGGTGATAATGCTAACCACTGCACCACTGTGCTGCCCAGCTATAAAGAATAGTCTGCTGGTGTTTTTCAACTGTTAAATGGTATTCATCATCATTGTAACATTGTGACTATAACTTTTAATAACACACATATGCATGTACTTACTTGTGTGAGTAAATCTCAATATTATAATTGATAAACTATACTTATGTGAAAGTAACACATTGCATTAGCTAGTAACTAGTAATAGTATTACTTTCACTAAAAAGTAACTAGTAATAGCGACTTATTACTTTTATAAGTAACTCTCACAACACTGTTTGCGTGACATTAAGATCACAGCAAACTCAATTCTCTGCTTAAGGATTGGTATGTTTTCTTTCATGCAATCAGGCTCAGAGGTGATGTGTGGCCTTTAGCACCCTGGACAATACTGTACTGAGTGTAGAAAATACAACTGCTACCTAAATTTCTTTTTCCCACAATGTATAAGAGCACATGTGAGCCTGGGTTCAACTCCAGACAATTCTTTTTTTTTTTTTTTTTTTTTTTAGACATAGTGTCAGGATGTCATTAACTAGATAAATGTGATCAGGACAGATGTGACTATCAATGATACACTAAAGTATGAGTGTTCCCCAAATAGCATCAGTAATCCCTACCTCAATACACTTCTACAACTACTAGCTGTTTTGCAGGCCTCACTGCAAATCACAAGTTAATTTTGTGTACAGCTTGCCACAAATAGCAAGGGGTGATATGGCTTTTGCAATAATTATTATGTCTCTTCAGATATGCTAACTATTTGTGTAGTGCCAGATATCCTGAAAAGTGTGTGTGGTATGCTTATTCACAGTAAGGACAGTTTCCACATCATATTAGATGTACATATCATCCAACAACCTATTAAAGATGTTTCAGTATATTCTGATGAGGCAGAGGAGGTGCTGACAGACACAGAGCTATAGAGGATATAGCAAGCACTGTCCTGGCACATTCATGAACATCCTAATGATGTGTTGTTATGACATGTCTTCTCAGTCAGAATACGTCCTGCTCTGTAGCATGAATTACATGAGATAAAGGTAGAAGAGATGTAGAGTGACAATAATGAATACATACATATGCATCTCTTTGAAGAAGATGCGGGACATCTGAAATTTAATGGTGCTATGTGAGATTTTTTTTTTGCCTTTATATCAATTGTGGCCCAGCTTATAGTTTATTTGATAGGCAGACATATCATACTCTGAAAACAGTCCTTAAGAGCATCATCAAATGCTGGGTTATATGCATTAACAATCTGAAAATGTACATTTATACATCTGATCATCACCTAAATCTACTGAATCAAGGTAGCATGTTAACAACATTCAGAAACCATGAGATGACCTTTGCATCCATCAGATTAATAGATATACACATGTAACGGGGGGTGGGAGTGAAGGGGTGACTACAAGGACAGATGGAGATACACATAACAATATTTGGTGTAATGGAACATTCATGGACCTGTTTTTAATCTGTTCACATTATTAAGCCACCATGCTGTGTAGCATGAAGTAACAGATGTAGGGGTAAAGAAGGGTTAGGAGAGGGACAACAAGCTTATGACAAGCAAAACAAGGTTGGATAAATATCTCATAGTTATGGGGATGGATGTCAGTTCAGATTGTCTTTTTTGGCCACGATGCAATATATCTCCATGAGAACTCCTACCTGTGGAAATGTTAAAATATGGGTGATTAAGCATATCATACACATATTGCATCAGACAAAAAAATGATGCATCTGAAATTGAATCCGTGATTCTGTGGGCAAAAAAATATTCAGTCAAGTGATTTATATCAACATTCCACACAGGAAGTTTTACACATGCAGCACTCTAAAGAACTGTCAGAGTAACTGTTTCAAAGCACTGCCTTTTCCCTGTTTTAACACTGTATTCCTATAGCCCAGTGAGTTTAAGCAGCATTGCACCGAGATAACCAAACTAGTAGTGCAGCCGATGGCAAAAAATTACCAGGTTTTGCCATCAGATATGAACAGCCATTTACTGTTGCTCGGCATTGATTTGCAATGCCATACTTTGTGCAAAGGCATAAAACAGAAAATGAAGGCTTCTTTATAGATCACTTCTGGCCACGTGTGTTGTGTGTGATTCTATTTTTTTACCAGATTATAGGTATGAAAATGGGGTTGATAGGAAAATGGTGGAATGAAGTGGCAAACAGAGGGAAGATCAAAAGGGAAACAGTAGAGAAATTTGCAGAAGGAGATTAGGAAAGAACCACAGATACTCACCTCTTCAACACAGTAATGTATACATGTAGACAAAAATTGATGAATTTTGTCAATCACCACAACTCATCACTCATTAGACCCATCATAGAATACACCACCCTATTTGGGATGTACCTTACAAGACACCTGCAACAGCTGGAAAGACCACAAAAGTACCTCAACAAGAGGATTACTGGCCTCAAACAGATGCCCTATGCAGCCCGACTCAAGAAACTCCAGCTGTACTCGGTTGCATACTGCGTACTCAGAGGTGATCTCTGCCTGACATACAAGGCCATGTCCAACCCAGAATTGATGGACATGCTCCACCTAAAAAAAAAACAAATCCTGGAGAGCCACACGCTCTAGAGATATAAACCTCACCACAACAATAAATAGGACATGTTGGAGGGATAGATTCCTGTCCCAGAAACTCCCCATGCTTTGGAACAGGATTCCAATATACATCAGGCAGAGCCCCTCACTAACACTCTTCAAGAGAAACCTTGATGGGTGGATGGGAATCAGAAAGTTTACCCCGGGGATCACTGCAGTGGCTCTGCTGGACAGTGGCACAGGGAACTATTGGCTCTGCTGGACAGAGGCACAGGGAACTAATCTAAGGGGGTGGCGAAAGCCAACACATTCTGGCTAGGCTTATAAATGCCCTTGGGCAGATAGCCTAGTACTTACCTATGAACCTATGAACATATGGATGGGTGATAACAATTCAATGATGCTGTATAGCCAATTGAACCAAATTGTGTGTTGGGAAGACACATATCTTGAGAGCTATGTGTGGGACAATTTTTTTTGCGGATTTCAAAAATAGAGGAATGTTGAGATAAGGGACCTAGGAGAGTGAAGGTCAAGTAGGTAGGGTAGGTGAGGAAGAGATGCAAAAAAACAGGACATACAAAACAGACACAAGGATGGTGATGGACAGAAAAAGTCTGGGGGGGCAAAATCATTGGTGATAGGGAGGATACCACTGCACCACCAGCTGGGCAATGCAACCTAATGTTGATGTCCTAGGTAGTGCAGGGACTGTGGAGGTAATACTGCCAGGTTGCGGCCCAGAGGTGCTGGATGTTGGTGAGGCAGCCGGTGGAGGCTGGTCCTACCCCACCTGTGTGCTTTAATTCATTTGGTTTGTTGGCAGAAAGGTATGACATCAGAACAGTGTGATTCCAGGGTAACCCACAAAAAAAAGAGAGATAAAGGGTGGCATGAGACAAAAAAAAAAAAGAGAGATAAAGGGTGGCATGAGACAAAAAAATAAAAGAGATGACTAGAACCATGATATGTCACATTCATGCTTTATTACAATAAATATCCTTTAATTTTTATTGTAGCTATAGAGCTTTCACAATCCCAAAACAATTGTGAATTGTTACAAGTAATTATTGGAATATGCATATATTCCATATATGCTTTTAAAGGTAATAAAGATTAACTTAGCATTATGGCATTAAAGTCAATATTGCTGCATTTCAAATTAAAAAAAATGATACTTGATGAATGTGAATCTAGAGGTTACTTGTGGGATTTGAACACACATAATCTGAATATGTTATTACCCTTGCCTATTACAGTTACCAAGAACTACAGAAGAAAGCATGCTTGCTTGTTGTTACAGTTAAGATATGTACACTGAAGCTGATACTGATCTATGGAATCACAATATATTTACTACAGTCAGGGTCAGCTTTGCTGCAGATATACCCCCTGACTTTCTGAGTCACTCCAGAATCTCAGCATGTGCCTCTCTGTTTGCTGTGATTTCCTCTGCAGCTGTAAAATTAAAGAATGAGAGAAAGAGACATGAACACATTATGCATACCAGCCTCGGCCATTTACACCACTGTACACCGTTTTAAGTTGCTTGATCTGTATACTTATACAACTCAGGGGTATCAGCAGTTTGAAACTCATCCAGCCACTAGTCAAGTTGTGCCTGCTTACACCTCTAAAGGTTACTGTAGTGTTGCCTACAGTAGTACGTGGGATGCCAGTCGCACTAGAGATGGCCTTGGCTAGGTTGTTGCAAGCCTTAGTCTTGATCTGATAACTGGTATAGTACCTCTGCAGCAACCTACAGCTTTAATGCTTCATGAGGAGTGCAACAAAGATTTTTGACTCCTCTACACCCATCCTATATGCCCTGACTTTGGCACTATCCTTCCAATTTCCTGCCATGTATGCAAATGTCCTCCAGCAACAGTAAAAAAAAATTCCTGCCAAATTGCATAACCATGCCAACTGCATTTCTGTGATACTAAGCAAAGAAAATCATTGCCAAATGAAGAGGAAGGGAATTTATGAAACAGCAATAATGATATGAAACTTGGAAGTGATCTTTGGCATGTCTGATGCTATACTTGTTCATACTTTGTCCAATGGTCAACACTGGAATGTTACTTTATCCAGTGGTCAACACTGAAATGTTAAATGACTTGTATTTTAAGCCATGACTTTGGAGGGAACAATCAGATAACTTGGCACATATTTTTGTGGGGATTCCCACACTCATAAAAGTAATTTGTACAATGTGGGAATGCAGATATTGCTTTATAGGTGATTATTCTTTATTGCAACAGAAATGCTTTCCAACCATGGTTATTACAGATATATATAGTTTAAAGAGTGACTGGTGCTGCACTTCTGTTAAATCTGTATGTGTGTGACATTAAAAGGTGAAAGCTTATGCATTCTCAGGTGTGATGTGGGGTTAATGTCTGACAATATATTGGAAATAGATAGACTTGCATGACTTTACTAATAGGTTCATAGGTTCATAGGTAGGTACTAGGCTTTCTGCCCGAAGGCATTTATAAGCCTAGCAGGAATTGTGTTGGCTTTCGCCGCCCCCTTAGATTAGTCCCTGTGCTTCTGTTCAGCAGAGCTATTGAAGAAATCCCCGGGGTAAACTTTTTATTTCCCATCCACTCGTCAAGATTTCTCTTGAAGAGTGTTAGCGAGAAGCTCTGCCTAATGTAGATTAGAATCTTGTTCCAGAGCATGGAAAGTCTCTGGGACAGAAATCTATCCCTCCAGCACATCCTATTTATTGTTGTGGTGAGGTTTAGATCCCTGGACCATGTGGCTCGAGGGGATACAGTTTTCTTTAGGTGGAGCATGTCCGTCAATTCTGGGTTGAACATGGCCTTGTATGTCAGGCATAGATTACCTCTGAGTTGGCAGTCGAGCTGCATAGGGCATCTGTTTGAGGCCAGTGATCCTCTTGGTGAGGTACTTCTGTGGTCTTTCCAGCTGTTGCAGGTGTCTTGTGAGGTACATCCCAAATGGGGCGTTGTACTCTATGATGGGTCTGATGAGTGATGCATAGAGGGGCCCAATGACCTCTTTTGATCTGGATGTAGACCCTTTTGTGATTAGGTGGGCCACATAGAAGAATTTTCTAACCACTTTGGCAATGTGAATATCAAAGGAAAGATTACTATCTACTTGGGTCACCAGATCCCTTATAACGTCTTCCATAATTAGGGGGCTGCCACCTATGTGGTAGTTTGTGGGTACTTTGTTTTTTCCAAAGGGGATGACCATGCACTTTTTGGCATTTAGCTTGAGACCATGGTTTTGACACCAGGCATCTGTCTCACTGAGACCTTTTTGGAGGATGTCTGTGTCAGCAAGAGAGTCAATTATAGAACCTAGTTTGCAGTTGTCTTCAAACTTGGTCAGCCATAGACCTCCTGTGCTTGCCTGTACCTCTGAGAAGTATATGCCAAACAGTAGGGGTCCTAGGACTGAGCCCTGGGGAATGCCACTTGTAACCGGTTTAGAGTCAGACCTAGCTCCTGCAACTCTTATCATGCGGGTTCTGTCCGTGAGCCAGGCTGGTGACTTTTTCTGTAATACCAGAATGGGAAATGGTGTTGAAGACCTTTGCAAGGGCTAGGTAGGCTGTCTAGGCCACCTTTCCATCATCTATAGCCTTGGTAACTGTCTCAAAGAAGTCCACCAGGTTTAGGAGACATGATCTGCCCTTAACAAAGCTGGACTGGGTAGGGTCCAGTGATTGGAGGTTCCCAATGTTTCTGTTAATGAGATCCATGATGATGCACTCCATAGCCTTGCAGACCAAGCTAGTCAGGCTTATAGGGTGATACTTCCCGAGGTCTGTTGTGGCTCCAGCTTTGTGGAGTGGAATAACCATTGCTGTGCATCACTCTATAGGCATGTAGCCTGTGGAGAGGCTGAGTTTGAACAGTGTGTTTAGGTGAGGGGTTAGTTCATCTTTGAGCTCATGTAGGATGCAGCCTGGGACACCGTCCAGTCCCATTGATGCTGTGGTTTTGGCTTTGGAGAGGGCTGTTTTAACCTGAGTGTCTGTGATTTCAGGGGCACTAAATTCTTCTGGTATGGTTATGGGTCCTTTTGGCGATGAGAGGAGGGTGAAGTTTGCACTGAACCTGTCTGCCAGGGTGTTGGAGATATCAGTCGGTTTAGTGTATTTTGTGCCATTCTGCACTAACTTCAAGCAGATCTGACAATTGCCACTTAGATTCTTGACATAGCTAAATAATGTCTTGTGGTTATCTTTGGAGTCCTTGGCAATTTTTCTTTCGAAGCTAGCCTTGGATGATTTTATGAGGGATTGTAGGTTTTTGCTGATACTGATCAGGGATGTCTTACCTTCTTGGGGTTTTACTCTTTTCTGTACTAGTTTCCTCCTTATATTGTATAGCTTGTTTATGACAGGGGTCCACCAGACTGCTTTCCTTTTCTTGGAGGAGTGAGTCTTGGTTTTGCTTGGGATAGCATGATCCATACATTCTTGCAGGTGCCTGTAGAGTGCATTAGTAAAGGATTTTGCAGCTTGGGCAGCATTATCCTTTAGCATGGGGGCTTTGAAACTTTCCACCTCGGTCTTAAGTAATGTGAAGTTTGCTTTTGAAAAGTTTTTCACGGTGGTTTCATTGACTGGGGGTGGAGGCGGAATGTGGATATCCAGAGTGATTAGTTTATCATCAGATCTAACCAGCAAAGGGTTGACCTCCAGTGTGGAACATCGGTCGCTCATGTTGGTGATGACCAGGTTCAATATGTTGTCACCTCTGGAGGGGGTGTTGACCTGTTGATCCAAGGCATTTGAGTTTATAAATTCTAAGAAATGTTGGGCAAGGGAGTTAGTACTTGAGTAGTTCTCCCAGTTAATGTTTGGGTAATTGAAATCACCCAATATCAGGGTATTTGGTAGGAACTTTATGTTTCCCAGTGTTTTCAGAAATGTGGAATGGTGGTCCTGGGACATGGTGGGTGATCTGCAGCAAGCTACAATTTGAATTGCAGTTTTACCCATTGTTAGTTGCACGTGGATGATCTCTGAAGCATTGTGCTTTGCCACTAACCTGGAGGTGTGGGTATCCTTGATGAATATGGATACGCCCCCGCCTTTTGTATTTCGGTCCGGGTTTTGTGGCCGAAATTTATGGTATGAGTTGTAGCCTGGTAGTGCTGGGGTGCTCTCTGGAGCCTTAAACCAGGTTTCTGTTACTACACATATGTCGATTTTCTCCATACTGAGGAGTGCCTCGAGTGCGTGCATTTTTAGGTTTAGACTTCTGGCATTGAGCAGCATTACCTTCAATTTTGTGTTACTTGTGCTATTTATGGCAGTGGGTTTGTCTTTTGAGCCTTGCCTAAAAAAGGCACTATGGGGGGTGGCAAGATCCTTGGCCATTCGAGAGCCTAAGGTTGACAGCTGCAAGCCATCTCTAGTGAAGCAGCGTGGCTTGTTGAGCATGTCATCCCAGGCTGACAGACACTGGATCCCCTTTGAATGACACCAGAAGCTTAGCCAATTGTTGAAATTGAAAATGTTTTCTTTATACCGTGGTATCATTCTTGTTGAGGGCAGGATGCTACTCAAGGTCAGGGTCATACCAGCCTGGGCTACATGATCAGAGAGCTCTTCCATGTCTCTTTTCATGTAGTCCAGGGAGGTACGGCTCAGGTCATTCACACCAACATGGACAATGACAGAGTCGTATTTGTACTTGTTCTAGAGTGACCTGAATGCTTGCGTTATGTGGCGGATCCTGGCACCTGACAGGCAGCTAACAGTAACCTTCTCTTTGTTCAGCCTAGTGAGTGGGACGTCAGTGTGCCTATCTATAGAGTCGCCTATTACTAATGTGTTGGGTATGGTATTTTGTCTTAAGGGCTGTGATTGCGGGGCACACTGGTTTTGTGAAATATCTGTTTCATGGTTTGTGTTGGGGGGGTGAAGGTTTTCTTGGGTGTCTGCTTTGGAGGTCTCTGTTGCTTTTGCAGATTTTTATTTAGAGCCTCTGAGAATGTTTTCATGTATTTATGTGTGTTTTTTGCCAGTGGTGGTTTCATAGGTCTATGTGAGACTGGTGGTGTGATGCAAGTAGTTCCCTTCTCCTTTTGACTGTCTGGTCCAGTCTTGGGTTGAGAGAGCTTAGCCTCCAGTTTGGCTGTATAATTGCATCTCTCACATGTATTAGTGTTTGGTGGTAGGAGGATAGGGTTGTCTGTGCACATGAGGCAGTTGTAACACTGCCTCAAAATGCCCAGATTCACCAGTTGGACCAGAAAGTACACCTGAAACTGCCCTTCGGACATGCCTGGATAGGTACAGTGAACTGTTTTACTGATTGGTTGGTAAGATTGAATAGAGAGCCTTGTCCTTCTCTACAGTATAGGGGGGGTCTAGTGCTAAGGTTTATTAGTGCTTGCTATGAGTATTGAGCAAGTGCCAGGCTGAGAAGTGAATGGTTTGAGTGCTAAAGTTGAAAGTTTGTCTAGTTCCAAGGGAAAAATTGAAGATTAGATTTTGTGGAGCTGGGAATAGTTATACCCTAGCTAACCGGTGCTGCCTGGCATGCAAAACCATGCAAATGCAGGTTTTATAGCAGGAAATCGAAAGAGATAGAAATTAGTCCAAAATAGCCAATAAACTAATAGAGTTTGGAGTTATGATACATAGCTCACAATACATTCTGGTTTACAGTTATACTTGGGTTATGAGAGAGGTGTAGATGATAGTCAGTAAACTAGTGTATCCATCAGAGATATGCAGCTTCATTTTTTATTACATAATCCTCACTGTTATGCTAAACCAGTTACATACATAATACATGATATCTACAAAAGTATGTGTATATAAGCAGTAATGATACCTGCATAATGTTTTAGAAGTTAATTGAATACTGTTCAAAACATTTGTTTTTGACTTACTAGACCTATATACTGTGTAATGACTTGCTAGAGTACGTCTGTGAAGTAACATGTTAACTTACTTTTCAGTATCAGGCAAAGGGAAACATTTGTTTTCAGTATGCATCTGGGGAAAGCTTTATCTAAAGATAAATCCAAGAAAATCTGCCTCTGGATATGGCATGCAAATTAATGCGAGCACTTATCTTAAAATAAAAACTAAACCTCCAGTAAATATATGTTTCTTTCCAGAGGGCATGGCTCTTTCACTAAAACTACATGATAAATTATCATCCATGAATTGCTGGTAAAAATGCTTTGGCATTACTTTCCCCTTTGGATTAACACTGTGCCTATGTTCAATGACACACAGTATAAAATGGAGTCATTCAAGTCTGCATTTTATGAAACAGATAAATAATGTATTCAAATCACATTTCAATAAAACTGTCATCATCAGAGCAGCACAGTAAGGTACATCAGTCGGATGCAGTCTCCCGGCAGTCAGTTGCTCATTTTTATGAACAATCATCCCCACTGAATATAAAAATTAAAAAGGTCACAACAGTGAGCAGCCTTGAGGTTCTTTATACCTAGATGAAGCAGGAAGGAAGACACAGCTATCTGTATTCACATTCATGTGTTATGACCATGGGATACCGCAAAGGCAGCACAGTTTCAGACGGAGAGGGAATATATAATGACAGTGTAAATTTTCAGGGAACACTTCCTGATACAGATGCCAGCTGTTGCATCAATGCTGGTTTTACCAATACGGTTTTAGTAATATGAAAAAGGGTGCAGGACAAATTGCTAAAAATGCTAACTTGTTGAAATCTGAATTTTGTTTCCCTTTGATTAAACGTTTATGACTTTTGTAAGTGGAAGCACAATAGTCAAAGCTCCAAATTCTCAAAATCTACCCCCCAAACAAAAACATGAAATTATTATCAAGTATATTATCAGTGAATCAATGTTTTTGGGAAACTATTCCTATTCCTGACAAATTACTTCTGTATTACTCTATGCCTTAAGTTAGTTTCTGTTAATGAAAAAAATATACTTAGCTACAACTTTGCCTTTATACCTAGGCATAACAAATGCTATGCTAGATACATAAATATTTCGTGCCAAGACTATTTAAAATGAGATTGATACCACAATTTTATATATTTATTTTCTAACTGGATTTGGTATTCAAAAACAAATTAACTTAATAATCCTTAATTTTATGATTTGTAAAAAGACATCTCACTCTCAGTAAGAGACTTGTGCATAGAATAAATTCATAAAAATCAGAATCAGACATATTGCATTACAGAAACATAATAAGCATGCAGTCCTGATATAAGGGCATTGTGTACTATGTGTTATGCAGTCTAGCAGTAAAGGGCACACTGTGGTAGTCTGCTGGTTGCTGAAGTTGTATAGCATGGTACACTATTATGAGCAGGCAGTGAGTATAAAAGCACTTTTCACAATACAAAGTTGTTATAAAACAATACCCTACTGATTCATAATGACACCTGTTATTTTGATCTGTTAGATATTGTCAATATCCAAGACTCCAGAACTGGAGTTTCAAACAACAGCATTCACTGAATGTGCACAGTTACAGCTAATCTGTCACAGCACCGATGTACACAGTCTTCACATTATCATAGCAGATACTCAAAATGGCAGCTCCTTTGGCTCAGTGAAATATCTGTTTTCCAGTGAGTGGTTGGGCACATAGTATAGGTTACAATCCCTTTTGAACATTGATCCAGGAATTGATCATACTAGTAACTCCTTATCCCAAAATTTGCAAGCGTAAACTGACTTAGGTGAACTAATGACTGACTTATGCCTGATTAACCCTATCTCTTTTGTTGAAGGGCAGGAAAGGAAAGGTGTTTATAGTTACTTTTCTAAATGTCACAATACCTGGTCTAGAATAGATTTCTTCCTTATTTCAGAATCACTGGCGGAAGGAGATATTAAACACCAGGCGGAACCGAGACATTTCTCGGATCATTCGAAAATTACTTTAAAACTCCTTTCACCCAATATGTTGGCTAAAAGGATTAAAAAACTCCAACTGGTCGTTGAATAACAATCTATTATATAATTCAGAGATTGTTCGGGAAGTGTCTAACATTTTTAGCACAGCTAAACAGTAGCATGGAGGATATAGATATTCCTTATGACATTCAATGGGCAGCTTGTAAAGCACAGATTAGGGAAATCCTTATTCCGAAAGCTTCCTATCTTAAAAAAGTTGCACTAGAAAAAGAAAGAAAATTATTAGCGGACTTATTAGACCTAGAAAAGAAGTACCAAGATAAGCCTGATGCTAATACTGAAAGCCTGATTAATAATAATCAGAGACAATTATATGAATTGCATCAGCAAAATTACTATATATATGAGTTGAAGGATACACTTTAGAAGCTCGAATTCCCAAAATCTCGAACCTCATATGGTTGAGACCAAAAGATCGAGTTTTGGAAACTCGAACTTCTAAAATGAAACGCAAAAAAAAAAGTCAAACATTGCTTTTGCAGGGGTGCTTTGCCCCCCTGCACCTCCCACACCCCCTACTTAAATATACCAACTTCGAGAGTGCGCTACAGTGGAGAAAAGGGAAATCTCCCATATTGCGCTGTATGCGGAAGCACAAAACGGGAGATTTCCCACTTCCTGTCAACACCACAAAAAAGATAACAACATTATGTACACACAGAGCGTGCAAGAAACCTTGCCTCTGTGTGCATGTAACGTTTTAAGGTAAGTAAAGTGTTATTTTTTAAAACTTTACATATTCGATATACTGAAATGTCGATCATATGGTCTCGACCATATGACATTCGAGATTTCAGTATTTCGATTATGTAAAGTGCTTCCGAGTTGAAATGTATAGCTAAATAGTCGGAGTGGGCGCAATTACTTTCCAAAGCCTTAGCAAGTATTATTGCAAACAAGCAAACAGGTAGAAGTTCACTTCTTCACTATCAGGATAAGGTATTTAAAACAGATACCCAAATACTTGAGATATTTCACCTGATCTACTCTGAATTATATGGCATGAATGACCAACAACCCTCTGCTGATGACATAACAGGATTTCTTGATAAAATAGCATTCCATAAATTAAGTAAACAGAATGTGGAATATCTAGATGCCCCCCTTGCTTTGCAAGAAGTGACTGATGCCATAGCAAGACTGAAAAAAGGGAAAGCACCCAGCCTGGATGAATTCACCTCAGAAATCTATAAGACATTTATAGTTTCCATGTCACCTATATTATTGAAAGTATACAATCACATCAAAACTGATGCTATATCTGATTATCATCTTTAATAATTCCAAAACAATTTTCATACCTAGGAACCCCTTAGATAGGTCTACTCCACATAATTATAGACCTATATCCCTATTAAATGTAGATATTAAAATTCTCTCTTCAATTTTAGCTGAAAGATTGAAAAAAATCATGCCTCACATATATAATCTCCCTGGAACAAACAGGTTTCATGACGAATAGTCAAATGTGGGACAGTACCCTAACACTAGATGCTATAGCGCATCTTAACAGGAGAAACTATAGCCCTAGATATGGGCTAATACTTGTCGCCTGTAAGGCTTTTGATAGGGTGAATTGGAAATTCTTATTTACTACCATGTCTCATTTCAATATCCCAAAAAGCCTTATCAACACTATTGAAAACCTGTACAACAAAACTTATACCTATCTTTATATTAATAAGACCCTATCTAAACCCATCCAAATATGGAATGGAACAAGACAAGGATGCCTCCTGTTGCCATATCTTTTTAACCTCTACCTTGAGCCCCTGTTTCTCTCAATATCCCAAATCACATTTCACTCTATCCCTAAAACTTTAAATATCAAGACAAGCCTATCGGTTTACGCAGATGATCTAAACATTTATTTTGAATGGCCCATTTCAGACATTAGGAGATTAGCTGATACAATAGACTCCTTTTCTGGAGTTTTGAACTATCTAATAAACCCAAAGAAATCACTGATTTTCCCCATAAACCGGTCAGGTCATAAAGAATATTTGTTCGCAGAATCCCTTTTCAAAGTTAGTTATTCCCTTAAATATCTGGGTATACATTTTGACCACACTTCTCAGTTTATGTACCAGAATAACCTATTGAAGGTATGGACGGATATTTTACAGGACTTGCATAGGTGGCAACAACTAAATTTATCCCCCCTACCCAAAGCTGCAATTATACAGATGAATTTCCTACCTGTTACTTTATCAATTTATTACTTTAAATCTAACCATCCCAAATATTTTTTTTTCAAAGGACTAACAGAGTTCATATGGTTCCCTAAGGTGACTAGAATAAGTTATCGGAAATTCTACCTTCCTAAACTAAAAGGTGGTCTAAGGTTGCCTGACGTTCATCTTTATCACTTGATAATATGTGCAAGTAGGGTTATACGAATCTCCACTTTCTCTCAGGTAGATAAAGTATGGTTCCCTCAATGGATCAGACTCTGGCATAGATACGTGATAAATATCAATATTAATCCTATAGCCTTGCCTTTCTTATCACTTAGAAGCCTGAATTCTATTCCCATTCATACCACCATGAAACAAAGGGTTAAAGACTTCCAGAATCTAATAAAGTTCATGGAGTTAGAGAATACTCTTCACTTATTACAGCCAATACATATGAACCCTAATATTAGGTTAAATAACAAAATTATTAATTTACTTGAGTCCCTTAATAAGAAATTGTACCATCTGGGATATATATAGACACAAGGATAAATCACCGAGTGAACTTAAGGAAGAGCTAAAACTCGGTCAGAAGTACACTATCATCCTTCGTCAAATTAGAGAACTCCTAACAGCAGTAGTGTCAGATGAACCAAATACTGAAAATAACATCTCTGCTACTTTGGAAATCATAAAAAGTCTATCTAGAAGTAAAAACATGATATATAATACTTATAAACTATTGATGGCCTCCAAGCATCAGAATGCAATACTTTTTTCCAACTACTGGAATCAGCAGTATAGTAATCTTAGTAAAGACCAAAAACTCAGAGCAATAGAATTAACTCTTAAGTTTTATCCTTTTAAAAAAAATTGATTTCCACACAACTAATGATAAATAATAATGCTTATTTTACCCCGTGTATCTTAAATAAATTTAATTCCAATACATCCCCGTCATGTCCTTGCTGCTCCTTTCCTCAAGCGGACTTGCTGCACATTCTTTGGTCATGTAGTCACACATATAAACTTTGTTGCTCCCTCAAAGTTAGACTAGAAAACATGGGTTATCAAAAATCGACCCTTTCATGGGAACTAGCAATCCTGCATTTCATTGATCTTAGGTTACCTAGATTTAAGCTTCATGCACTCATCATTTTATGTTTATTGACCAAATTCTATATAACTAGCACATTGGTTAGATCACACTAAACTTTCCTGGTGCGGCCTTAAGAATTTAGCAATAAAGTACATATCTTCACAAAAAAATGTCATTAATAACTCAAATAAGCAAGTATATTACAAGGGAATATGGAAAATAATTCTTGATGTCTTTCAGAGAGATTAGAAAGTGTATGATCTACTATCCAAGATGCTTCAGTTTCTCAACCTGGCTAGTCTGATCTACCTCCTTGTATGTCTGTGTCTTTATTACAGAATTACTTGGTTCCTTTCTATGGAAATCACAGTAGCACCTCATATATAACCTTTGGGTAATCTTTTCTTGTGTATATATTTTTGATAATCTTGTACATAGTTCTTTTTGTCCTCCCCTTTTTTTCTGTTACAGCTTATGTTATATGAGGACTACAGTATAAATGTATATATTCATGACGTATCTGTTTCACATTGCACTTAATTCTGTTTTATCTAGATTGTATTGTCATGCCATATTGTTTCATTGTCCTTTTTTGTAAAATTCAATAAAATTATTTGAAGGCAATCCCTTTTGAAAGAATTAACTTGGCCAGTACAGCCCATCGATACCTGAGTTACAGGAGAAAAAAGGCACATGTCTTCAATGGCTGATGTACTCTTCTGAGTTGAAACAGAAGCTGAAGAAGCACATCTAAAGGATAAAGAACACTCTCATCACTCTATGTTGAATTGACTATATAGAGCTAATTTTTGAACTAACGTTCTGGGCAATCTGTGGTTTTGTCTAATATAGTCCCTGATCCTTGTAAAAGACAAAGTGATGTTTCCTGACAAAAAGGACTTGAATCTCTGACATTGTCTGGTTGAATAATGGCTACTAAGACTAAAGGCATTAGGGAAATAAAGTAATTCATACTGAATAGATTTAAATCAAAGGTTAGAATGTTAAGCCTGTCAAACTGATCTTTAAATCCAAAGGAGAAAATTAAGTCTTTAAAACTGGCCATATAACTATCTCCTTTAAAATCTTCATAGCCAAATTCCTGCCTTTCATAAGATCATGCAGCAGTAAGATGGCAGAAGTATGTATTTTGAAACTTGGTATACCTTAGCCTCAATTCAAATAAGTGTCCATGACAGGCCAAGTAAACCAACAGGCTCACAGACTGCAGTGCAAGAGGGTCCTTCTCTTCCAAAACTGAAAGATGATTCAATTTAATAGCAAACATCTGCTTACTGGCAGGTTTTTCTGGTTGCCATAGGGACTTCCAAGATGTCATGGGGAATGTCTCTTAGGATCAATATATCTGATAGACAGGCCATGCTTTGATGTCCAGTTAGTTTCCTCCACAACCAAAATGAAAAGTCGTGGTTTGAACTAGGATGGCTTCCTGAGTGTCCAGAAGACATGAAAATCTCAAGCCAATAACTTTGTCACAAGCAGCTAGTGACAATAAGAAGCTTTGTTATTTCTTCTCCAAAGTTAGATGATCAATGTAAAATGAAGGCAATGTGAAAAGGAAACCTCCTAACTTCACAAGGGTTGGATGCTTCTAGGAGCAGTCCCTATTCTCCTACTAAAGTGATCGTTATCAGGAGAAGGTCATATTTCCCTTTTGGAAAACAAATTGAGTTCTATGCTGCATTACAAAATCTGTGATCCTCAGCTCCAGGAGAGTTAAGCACCTACAATTGTGCAGATTATCACATTCATTATCACAAGCAAGAATCTGTGTTCAATGATGTACAGCCAGTCCTGCATTACCTGCCTGCACAGATGGTATGAGAGTTTCTTTCCCATGCTTTGTTTTTCGTGCCAAACCACAGACAACATATATGGACTCACAAGCAGGGATAAGGTTCATATTTACCCTTCAGAATTAGTACATCTCAGGGATTATTATCTCAAATCCCCATTCCATGAAACTCTTATTAGTTGTATATTAGAGAGGACTGAAAATAGCTTTATATATATAGCTCATCATTGAAATGTCCATTGTCAGAATCTGTGAAAAGCTCAATGGAAGAAGTAAAGCAATCAGTTCATTTGGGTGTCTATATCCTACTGCTGTAGAGCTTGATGCCAAGGGTTTAACACAGCAGAAGAGCTTGGCATGAGAGTGGAAGCTCATTAACCATTCCTTTGTAGAACTGATGCAGCACAATTGTAAAGATGGTGGATCCAGCTACTCTTAGAGCTGTAGTTCTCCATCTCTTCTACCTCATTGAGAATATAAAGGCATTTATTTATTTGTTTACGTATTTATATTTGTTTCTTGGGGTAGTGCTCTTATCAATAGTGGCCAATTTCACACTCAGAGTGAAATACAACACATTTCACAAACAAAATATGCAGAAATGCAAACAATAACAAATTAGTTGAGAGTAATTCCATAGAAAAAAAATACGTATATGCATTGTTGTCAACAAGCACAGTGCAATGTATAAGCAAGTAAAGATTAATATATAATGTATACATCAGTTTCTGTAGTGGGTCAATCTTCAGTGAATCTTGAGAGAAGAGAAGAGACTCAAAAATGAGATGAGTAGACTGAGTAATATGCCCTGTGTTGAAGCAGGAGCATTTGGACTGAATGAAGGATTGGGTACTTACGTATTATCGCAACCAGATTTTTGCAGTAATACTCGTTGCTTTCCGATGTTCAAATATAAACAGTAATGCTGTAATAATGTGAATTACTGTGTTTCTTTCACTGTGAATGTTGTTTTAGGCAGGGTTATCATTAAAAGTGTGGAAATTAATGTTGTGATTTATGTATGCACTTTACGGGCAGCGTGCCATGTTTTCATAATGCCGTGTGCGTCCCGATGTTAAAATATTACCAGTAGTGCTGAAATCACGTGAATTAGTGCATTTTGAAGCTATGCATACAAAAAGACAAGGATAAAGGCCCAGAAGAATGAAAGCTGGAATTATGCAAACCATGTACTGACTTATAAAGATGTAGAAGTCCACATCTTTTCAGCCGTAATACATGCCCATCATGACAGAAGACCAAAACAGTGACGTCAACTATTCATGTCCCAAACACCTGTTAACATCATCCACCATCATTTCTGCAAACCTTTATATCTTGCAAGTTTTCTGTTACAAATGTTTGATAATAGTTTACTGTTTGAGAAAGAAAGAGTTCACCAGAAAGCATTTTCCAGCAGTCTGTTTTTTTTCTTCTCAACATTGCTTCTTAACAGTACAAGTAGTGCTTTCGTCAGTAAGAGACCAGCCCTGGCAATGGAAACATGTATCTGTAATGCATGCAAAACAGGAAGAAGATTTCCATGACTGATTCTCTTTACACATAAAATAACAACTTATGGTATTTCCCAGAACTGTTTTCAAGCTAGCATGCGTATTATCACAACCGCAAAAATCTGGTTGCGATAATATGTAAGTACCAAGAATTGTTTTTTGAGTTGTATCAGGAAACTTGCCAAAGAGCAGGTGTGTGAGAGGATAAACCATGTGCAGTGCTGTGCTGTGTTGTTTAGTTCTAGGGGTAATGAGAGTTGGTGAGGCTTGTGAGTAGTGTTTTAGATTGTATGAGGAGGTTTATTCATGAAGTCTAACTGTAATAGGAGTACACTTGTGGAACTGAAGTAGTTTCTACAGCTGAGAGCCTAACAGTAGGTTAGTTCTTTGTTTTTTTGGGAATCATACACCAATGCACTGTACAAACAAGTACATAAATGCATGGAACTAGCCATACCTAACAGAACCAAGATGCTCTCCTCCAAAAAAGGAAACCAATTTGGTGGTCCCCTGCCATTAATAAACTCTATAACAGAAGTAAGAAACTTTTGCAAAAAAAGGTGACATCCCAAGACTGGAAAAACTCCCTTATTATCCTCTACAAAAAGGTGAGATCCCTCATCAAAACCTCTAAAGCCAGCTATGAAGGCAGAATTGCAGCAGACACTAAAAACCACAAAGCCTTCTATAGTTATATTAAGAATCTCCACAGCAATACCCAGGTTTGCTCTGAGTTACTGCACAATGGTACCTCAAATACTGAGCCAACAGATTTTGCCAACATGCTGGCTGACAGATTCAGTGCCATCTTTAACCCTCTCTCCCCCCCTAAAGGAGCAATCACAATACCAGGGAAAGGCCAGACACCCAGCATTACTGCAGCACAGGTTAAAGATGCATTGTCCAAGGCCAAGAATAGAGCTTCCATGGGACATGACAATATCCCTTGATGTTTTCTACATTATTTATTTATTTATTTGCATTTGTTGACCGGGAATGTCTGACTGGATGCAGGTCCATTTACAGTGGAGGCCCGGGGAGAAAAGCTCCACAAATTAAAATATTACAGATATATTTACAGATTAAGAATCCTAGCAATTAAAATATTACAAACATAGTTACAGATGAAGAACATATTACATTCAGTAGATAACTAGCATCTGTTCTGTCCACAAAGTCATAGCAGATATTAACAATTGTTACAATAAGACGTTACTGCCATATAATAAGTAGATAGGCATGGAAGTATCAGAGCTTGCTGTAATCAAAGGTAGTTTGTGGGCTGGAAGAGAGGTAGAGGGTAGATGGAGTGGGAGAAGTTAGAGGGAAGAGTTACAAGGGCATAGCCAGCATGTTTTTAGGTGCACTTTAAGCAAAGCTTTGAAGTGGGTGCATGATGGTAGAGAGGTTATTGAGGGGGGGGGGGGTGTTCCATAATTTGGCTATAGCGCTGGAGAATAGTGCTTCTCCAGCAGTGTTATTGGCTCTAGTAACCTGTAATTGATTTTTTTGCTGGATCATAGTGGTCTGGTGGTGAGATAGGGTTGGAGTAGATACTGGAGGGAATGGACCTTTAGAGGATGGTTAACCAGTTTGTGGGTGAGTGTGAGTTGATACCATTGAAGGAGGTGTGGGAGTAATAGCCAGCCTAGTTCAGTAAGTGAGAGACAGTGGTTACTGTGGTAGGATGCCCCGGTGGCGAATTTGGTGATTTTGTTGTAGCATGTCTCGAGTTTATTTAGATCGCATTGCCTTAGGTTGGTATATATTAGAGAGGCATAAAGTAGGATGAAGATAAGGTGCGAATTTGCAACTGAAATCCTAGCTGCTTTGGTGAGGAGTTGCTTATTTCTGTATAAGGCTCCTAGTTTTTGGTGGACTTTATTTATGGTCATGGATATGTGAATGTCAAATTTGAGATTGTTGTCTATTTCAACTCCTAGCAATTTGGTGTGATCTGTTGGGTGGATAGTGGTGTTGTCTTTTGCTGTGATGTTAAAGTGAGAGTTGTTTTGAGTATGTTTGGTGGGTTCGAAGATGAGGAGTTTAGTTTTGTTTGGGTTGAGTATTAACTGGGCATTGGATAGCCAAGTTTCAACAGAGGAAAAGGCATGCTGTGTGACCTTTTGCAGTTCGGGTAGAGACTGGGTGGAGCAGATGATGGTCGAGTCATCTGCATATTGTATGAGTGTGCCATGTTTGGTGGCAGAGGCTAGATTATTGGTGAAAATAGAGAAGAGTAGGGGTCCAAGGATGGATTCTTGGGGAAAACCAATAGAGACAGGTATTTGGGGAGATATGTCATTTTGCCATACAACAGATTGCTGGCGGTCAAACAGGTAACTTTGAAACCAGTTGGTGACTGATTGAGAAAAGGATAGGTTATTGAGTACACAGAGGAGTTGTTTGTGCGGGACCATGTCAAATGCTTTAGATAGGTCTAGGAAAGTAGCAGAGGAGAGATAGCCATTTTTTTTATGGTGAAGGATAGTGTTAGTAAAAGAGAGTAAGGCAGTGGTGGTGCTATGGTTTGGTCGGAAACCATACTGAGTATTAGAAAGGAGGTTGTTAGTAAGGAGGTAGTCTGAGATTTGAGAGTTAATGCATCTCTCTAGTATTTTGGAGAGTGGAGATAGAATTGCTATGGAGCGAACATACATGAATGTGCATGAACTACAAAGTGAACTGGCACTACATCTGTGCGCCCTGTTCAATTGCAGCCTCACCTCAGACTTTGTCCCGATCAAATGGTACCCCTCCATAAAGGGGGAGTGACTACAGACCCTGGAAATTATCACCCCATTAGCCTGACAAATCTGATATGTAAGGCTATGGAAGCACATCATCATGGATCTAATTAACAAGGATACAGGGAATCTCCAGACTCTGTATTTCACACAAATTGGTTTTGAGAAAGGTAGATCATGCCTGCTCAATCTGGTTTTCTTCTTTGAGTCAGTCACAAGAACTGTGGATGAGGGCAAGGCAGTGCATACAGCCTATGTTGATCTGGCCAAGGCCTTTAATACCATTCCCCACTCAGAAATTATTGATAAGCTCACCAATCTAGGTAACAACCCCTATATCACTAGGTGGGTTGCAAATTGCCTCACAGATAGAACTCACAGTGTGAAAGTAGCAGACTCCAAGTCAGACTGCCAACCAGTCACAAGTGGAGTCCTACAGGAATGGGTCCTGGGTCCTCTCCTATTTGGCATCTTCTTCTAAGAAGTCCAGGCAAACACGGAAGGACCCTGACTGACAAAGTTTGCAAATGACTGCAAGCTGGGAGCCATTATTAACTCCCCAAGTGATGTAGACATTCTACAGAAAGGCCTCACTGAGACCAATGACTGGTGTCAAAACATGGCCTTAAGCTTAATGCCAAAAAATATGTTGTCATCGCCTTTGGGAAAAACTCAGTTCCCACTAATTACCACATTGATGGGAGCCCACTGAACACTGAAGGCATTATAAGAGATCTGGGGACACAGATTGACAGCAACCTCTCCTTCGACCACCACATTGCCACTGTGGTCAGAAAGTCCTTCTATGTGGCACATCCCATTACCAAGGGTTTTGCATCCAGGAAGAAAAAGGTCATCATTTCTCTCTACTGTTCCCTCATTAGGCCAATTATCGAGTATAATATCTCATTTGGCCTATACCTCACTAGACACATGCAACAGCTGGAAAGGCCACAAAAGTATCTCATGAAGAGGATCCTAGGTGTTAAACACATATAATACACAGACAGACTCCAGCTATTCTCTCTCATATTGTCTAATTAGAGGCAATCTCTGCTTGACTTACAAAGCCATGTGTGACCCAGCTCTGTTAGAAATGCTGCATCTGAAGAAATCCCAATCGATCCACACCACACACTCTAGAGACCTCTACCTCATTACCGCAATCAACAAAACATGCAAGAGGGACAGGTTCCTAACCCAGAGACTGTCCATGCCATGGAATAGACTTCCCATACATGTCAAGGAGAGTACCTCACTGGCCCTCTTCAAGAGAAATCTTGATGATTGGATGGGAAATAGAAAGTTCACCCCGGGGATCACTCCAGTGGGTCTACTTGATAAAGGCACTAGGAACTAACGTTGGGAGGCATGATGCCAGGACACTTCTATGGGCTAGACTTGAAAAGGCTCCAGGGCCATTAGTCTAGTACACACCTATGAAACTATTTGGCATTTTTAAGGTGATACAATGATGCTCACAGAGAAGTGTAGTTTGTAAGGAAGTGGCAGATACTATTAGATATACTCTGGAGTGTGGCAATGTTTTTCTTGGAGGCAGAAGCAAAAATTGCAAGCCCATATTCAGGTTGAGAAAGACAAACTCCTTTGACCATGGCTGCTCTGGCTGGCTGGGATAGAAAAAGGGAGATTTTTTTGGCCAAGAATAGGAGGGACTTTATATTGTCTTTCACTTTGACTGTGATGACATGGAAGTTTATAGTGACTTCTCAAGCTATATTCCTAGGTATTTGAAGGTGGAGGTTGTCTCTATAGAATAGTTGTGTAAGTCAAGGATAGCTAAAGAGTCAGACTCTGGCTGAATTTTCTGTGGAGTTCCGAAAAGCATAGTTTTGGTGTAGAAAGCTTTTATTATTGGTGACAGCTTTTTCAAATGGTTGATAACTGTAAAGTTGATAAGACAGTGGTAACTTAGTGATGTTGGAAGACTATTAACTTGGAGATGGGGTTTAGAATGTTTGCAACAGGCAGGGTTGCCACATTTCTAAATGGACAGGTAGGGATAGCAGCAGAAAAGGTTATCCATGCTAAAAAAAAAAAAAGGCTTTCATACGGAACTGCCTGCTGTTCTGGATTAAACAGAAGTAGCTCTGCTTTGCGATTTTTGATTGTCTCATATGCCGGTATATGAGCCAATCAAAATTGCACAGCAGAGTCTTTTCTGTTTAATGAGGAACAGCCCGCTGTTTCACATTGAACAAAAGTGTCTTCACTTTGAGATTTGTGATTGGCCTGTATGCCGGTATATGAGCCAATCAAAAAATCACAAAGTGGAGGCTGTTTCTCTGGCATTTTAACAGGCCTTGCAGGACTCAGGATTGGGTTGCTGATCTCAGGACAGTCTCGCTCAAAGAGGGATGTCTGGCAACCCTAGCAACAGGTCATGTGTGGAGTGTTTGGAGGATATGAAGTCTGGTCTTGTTGGTTCTTTCATAAGTTGAAGTAGACCTACATCTGCTAGGAAAGTACCCATGTCAGGTGAAAGACAACTAAAATGATTGTTATTATTTTTGGGACATTTAGTACAGATGTTAGTGATGAGTGATTTGCGTTTATTTAGGGAAGTTTATTTTAAGGAAGCAGGAGTTGGTAGTTAGTCTTTATTGACCAGTAGTGATGTTTACCTTTGTGAGTTGGAAATTTTAGGAGAATCCAGTTATGAATGGATTCTGAGGAGGAGTTTTGTGGGGCAAAGTGTTTTAGCTTTAGATTATTTTTGCATTACAGAAGCTCATCTGATCGTTTGCCTAATTTGGCATCATTTACATATTCATTGGAGGTTAGAGAATGTAGGAATGTGGGAGATTCTTGTTTGAATTATGATCATGTGACTACTAGAATGTTTTTTTGAGTTGGGAAAGGACTTATGTCATCTAATTTGTTTCTGATGATATGTGCATTGAGGATGGCACAGGCCAGAGTAGGAAGAAACTAGTTCTCATATAGAGAAAAGGGAGATGTCGGGCCTGCAGTGTGTTCAATGTTACTCTTTAGAAGGAGTATAAAGATTACAGAGGCTGGTCTGAAGGAGGTCTTTATTTTCTGCTTGATCCATTTGAGACAACTAACCTGGCTGAGTTGAGGTTCTTAACATAGAAAACAGTTTTACTGATTGCTATGACCTCTGCAAGTAGGGTATCTCAGTTGTAAGATCGTATGGTGAGTCAACCTTATCTCATCTTCTGCAGACGCAGGGTTTCTTTGAGATCAAATCCTTCTTTTATGCCTAAAGTGGTATCTGAATTTACTTTAAGCCAAACTATCCGTATCCCCGTTTTCTTTCCTGAACCAAAAAATGAGGGAGATAGGATACTAAATACCTTGGATGTCCACAGACATCTCAGGTACTAATTTGTCAGAACTGAATCTTGCAGATCTTTGAATCAAGTGTCATTTCTTGTGAAGGTAAAAAGAGTGGACAAGCTGTGAATAGTTGCCAAGGCTGTTGTCTTTTGTTATACTCACCACAACAAAACAATTCCAGGCTGGGTTAAAACTCTCTCTACCAGGACCTTAGCTTCATTTATGGCTTTTTGGAAATGGTTGATGTATACTTTGTCCTTTGCACATACTTTTACAAAGAAGTATAAGCTTGATTTCTTCTCTAGGTCTAGATAAGGCTTTACAAGGACCATTCTCAAGTGGCTATTGGACTCTTCTTCTTCCACCTCCTAAATATAATTCTGCTCCTACAGTAATCTACTCATATAGCAAAGGCTACTCAACAGTATGATAAATATAGTACAGATGTGTAAGTAAACATACCATAACAGTAGATGTTCGATTGATCACTGATACAGTAGCCACTCTCTCCCTACTTTTCCCATAGTTTTTTGGTGTGCTTTTTATGCCAAGGTTTGGTTACTTATTTTTTTTTGTTGATCCCACTGTTGTCCTTTCCAGGCTCAGCCTCCTTCACTCTGTTGGAAGGAAGGCTCTGAAGGGCTTTGTACCCAAACTTGTTTAGTCAGCTCTGCTCAAGCTGTTTGAGAGTTTGGGTGCATAGAATGTGTCCTGAAGCTTTGGAAGCTGGATGGTTGTGATATCTTTTGCAGGATATAACCCCATATACCTACGACTACTACAGCAGTGATCATTAGAACATCTACTATAATGGTCAGTTTAGTTAAACAACTGTACCTTACTTCACTGCAGTAGGCTTTTCTAATTCAGTTTTGAGTTGAAATGCGTTCCATCTGCAGACCTCGTGTTTTCTTGTGCTCATGTGAGCTTTCTGCACGTACTCCAGTTTTCTCACAAAGATGTTGTACTAGTGGATTATTGATTCTAATTTGTCCACAGATGGATGTGCAATGTGAGTGTGTGTGTGTGTGTGTGTGTGTGTGTGTGTGTGTGTGTGTGTGTGTGTGTGTGTGTGTGTGTGTGTGTGTGTGTGTGTGCATGTGTGTATGTGTGTGTGTGTTTGGGGGGGTATGTGTCTACGTGGTCTGTTGCAGTAAAAAGGCCTGGTAATCTTCTCCTGTTCCATACTTGCCTAGTGAACTTTATGGATGGCATGATTTCTTCAATGCATGACTGTAAGAGTCAGATGTAACTCAGAAATCACGTGATGGGATAGATGCTTGTATACCTTGTTTCTTTTTTTTAAGTATATTAAATTAACTTGCATTCCCTACATGAGTTAGCTATAATATGATAACACTGGGTAGGTTAGGGTGCTGTATGGCTTGCATTTATTCTTTAGTATGTTCAACTACTTGATAAAATATATAGCTATTAATTAGCATGCAGGTGAAAATTCCTTTAAAGCTCATTTGCCAAGGAAGATTTACCACATTTAAATTAGTCAGCCAACTATATAAATTATTCTTCCAGTCTAAGAAAGGATATTTTTATGGGCCTAATATGGCCTAGTATATTTTTAATTTTGTAGTAATATGAATATATGCTATTCATGTAAAACTTTGAACAAAAAATGCAACTGAAGACATTAAAGTGCTACTGTAATGTATGTGCCTGACATTCAGGAAAAAATGTATTTCAGTTGCTTTCAAAGTGACCCCTTACATCTGCTATGTAAGGCAATGACCAACTATTATCCCTCAACATAGCTATTGATAGTTTTAATGAAAGTACTCTAATTAGTAAAAAAATTTGAATTCTGAGGCATAAGAGTATAGCTAAATATGAGCAACAGGCAAGCTTCTCCTTTCCACTGAGTATGCGTGATGCCAAAACGCAAGCATAGATTTCTCAGGAAAGAAAAATAAATTAAGAAGACGATTACTTTATTTTTTTACCAAAGAGTTGAAAGAAAAAAAAAAACATGAGTCGGTCGATGAATATGTAAATTCTTTATAAAATCAAGATAGTTTGAGATAATTTTAATTGTCATTTTATGCTAAAATGAAATTAAAAAAAATGACTCCTATTGAAGTGGTCCTGCAATATACTACTTTATGATTATAAAATGTAACCTCTGAGAGAGAAGTTTTAATTTTATTTCTATTTCCTTCTGTTGGGTCAATCCCATTACATGACATTTTCTGTAACACTGTGTTAATGATTCACTTGTTGATATGAAAGTAAGACAGCAGATTAATTTATTTCATAACTCTGCTGATAGAGTAAGACTCCAAGCATGAAGCTGTTTACACATTGCAGAAAGATTATTCTGCAAAGACTGTTTAGTCTATAAATTGTGCCATGCAATCTATCTTTTTGTAAAACTCTGTTGACATATTTCCCACAATACAAAAATCATATTTTTTATATGTTTAGACAAAGTATGTGTGTGTGTGTGTGTGTGTGTGTGTGTGTGTGTGTGTGTGTGTGTGTGTGTGTGTGTGTGTGAGTGTGGGAGTGGTGCAATTGGTTGAATCTCACAAATATTGACATCTGTTTTGCTGACACACTTTGGTCGACAGGTGTGCAAGGTAGACAGTCTCATGGGTTGGGAAATATGTCCCTTTCTCAAGATTTGAACAATCTCATAGTTAGTATACACAATTAGCAGGTGATGTGAGGGAGCAGCTCCCCACATGACAGTGTAATGGGGTATCCCTCTGCCTGCAAAAAATGGTGTTTTTTTTTTTAAGTTTAACTTTGCATGTGTCGAGGATGTTCCTTGCACAAGCATATTGTCCTGTCATCATTTACATTGTTGATGTTTTTGATTTCAATATTCCAATGTTTTTGATGTTATTCAGTGGACCTATGCACGTGTGTGTGTGTGTGTGTGTGTGTGTGTGTGTGTGTGTGTGTGTGTGTGTGTGTGTGTGTGTGTGCGCGTGTGTGTGTGTATGTATATGTAGCTAGATATAGATATACAAAAACCCATACAGAAAAGTACTGCATAATTATGATTTTGTAATATTTTGATGATTAAAAATGTGTATGTGATTCTTCAGATAGACTGACTACATTAATTGTACAGAATGGCATCTCTGAGTTCAAGCAAGATGGTATCAAGAGTAAATCTGGAGAGGAACAAAAGTCATGCAGTTTAAAGTCTGCAAGTAAATACCAAGAGAACATTTTAGTCAGTATAATGCAAAGTACCTGAAAGGTGAATAGTGCAAATCAAGTTTCTCTTTCTGACCAGAGAGGTCATATCAACAGTGATATGATCTTGCTGACAGTAGAAAACAGGGTGAGTAAGGCAGAAAGCTGTAAACAAAGTATTTTAAGAACAACTGATGCTTAGGATAGAAACTGTTATCTAATCAATCTGTATGGATGCAAATTTTCAATAAATAAAAGTACTATGCAAGATAAAGTACATAGGGTATGTGCAGTACTCTCCAGGAAATAAGTCATTTCTGCATCTAGGAAATAAATTAGCAGAGGTGAAACTAAGGAAGCTAGACATTTTGTGAGCAGATAAGTGCTTATAGAGGAGCTACTTAAGGAAGTCATAGGGGAAGAGAGAGAGTCTGTGGAATGCATAGAATTTATTCAAAACAGCTGAGTTGTCAGATTGCTTGTCATGGAATGACTACCAAACATGAGGAGTCCAACATACTTGGCTTTGTGCCAGTAGGGGTTAGTTAACATGCTGAACTTAAGTATATAAGCATCCCTTAAAGGTATTTTATAATTATGATTGTGTAATTTTTTGATAATGAAAAAACAAAAGGTGTATGTCCCTTAAAAAATCTCATACTTTCTATCAATATTTGAACTGGTTGGAATATTCTCACAGTGGTTCTCAAAATAACTAACCACTATGACATTAATGCTAGTTAGCAAAATAGGAAAGATAAATGCCCAAAGGGCTAAATTTAGAGAGGAAGTCTCTCAATGAATAAACTGTGTGAAATGTTGGAAGCATGGATTCAGAGACGGCCATGCTGGGTCTAATTAGGGGAACATAACTAATGGACTGCTGAGTGGAGGGCAGAGAAGAGATGCCTACAGCTTTGCAGTGAGCTGTGGGAGTACATGAACATGGACTTCAGAGGTAGGCCTAGGACAAATACCCACAGCCTGGGACTATCCTGCTAGGTGTGGTACAGCCTATATTCAGAAAGAATTATACAGACTGAAGAACTACTGCAAAGCCAACTTTGTTAGTTTTATGGCTAAATAAATGTGAGTTTTTGTGTATGTCATGCCTTCACTGTCTTCATATATCCCTATGGGTCTACTTCAAAATTTTGAAGTTTCAAAACTTTGAATTTCTTATGGTCGAGACCATAAGATCGAAGTTTTGAAGAAAATTTTGAGTTTCTTGACTAAACCATCCATTAACTAAAAATTTGTTCCAAGATTTATTATATACTGATTTGATTACATTTAAAAGGTTGTTATGAAAACTGGATTTTTTTTTCAAAAAAATTTTTTTAAGGAAAAAACTGTCATAAGCTTTTTCAATATCATATACAATAATCTTGGTATTCATTTTCTCACTCAAAATACTTCTTACAGTCTCCTTTCCTATAAGCAATAAATCCTTAGTATTTCTCCCTGCAACTCCATAAATCCATTCTTCCATCAAATTATGTACCATTTTACTCAATCATATCTGTATTAATTTCAATAATATCTTATAATCTACATTGCTCAAAGTTATAGGGCTTAGATTTTTTATTAACTGTGTCCATTTTTTACATTTTACATTAACCTAACTACGCCTTCACATAGTCTTTTGTGTATTACACCATTCTGTAACCAATAAGTTAATACTTGCAAAAATAATTTTCTTCTCATTATTCATTTTATTAAAGCCCGACTAGTCATATCATTTTAATTACTTTGAAAACAGTATATTATTTTTAATTATACTGTACTTTCAACATTACATTTATTAACTTGTATAATACGCTAAATATATCCCTCGGTTCTATATTGACTTCACTACACATCTTGCTAAAATAATCTTCAACTTCCTTCATAATTTCCTTCACAGTGACTTTTTGTTTGCCATCCTCTCCTATTAAACTTTTGATTTTTCTATTATCCCTTTTTACCTTCTTACCCCAAAAGCAAGAAACTTCCTCAGTCTTACCTTGTACAACATATGATTGGTTCCTTTTAATCTTTACATTTTCAACACATTGCCTTTATATATCTCATATTCTCTTAATTTTCTTTCTTTTTATCTCCTTCAAATTTCTCTCATAATCTTCTATAACTAAGTTATCTCTTTGTTCAGTCTTCTCAATTCAACTTTTGAATTTTAACATATATCTTCTTATAATTATGTTTATTCTGTACCCACCACTGTGCCATGTTTGCAAAAAAAAAAAAAAACTAATCATAGTACAATGTTTTTCCCATAAATTTAACATACTGTCTTCAAAAATGCCTGTTGAGCTCCTCTCAATAGAATTTTAATTCCTTTCACTTCTTCAATATTCTCCTCTCTATTAATTATTTCTTATTCAGTACAGAAAAGAGCTTAAAAATAAACTTAATTTGTTTTAATATTTATATCCTTCAACCTGTCAGAATAAAAAAAATAATCAATTTCAGTTTTCAAGTTTCCTATTCTGTATGTAAAATTTACCTCCCAGAAAAAAATGATGACTTTTTAATAACTATGTCCCTATTTTAACATCTTTACCAATCTTACCACTTTCCTTCTTTAAATTGCAATTTAGATCTCCCATAATAATAAAATATATATTTTGTTTTTGAATACAGGTATATACACCAACCAATCTCCAAATGTTATTCCCATCCTTAACTTCACATATACTTGATCTTCCCAGGCTGACCATTAAAACATCTAAAACCTTAAGCATTTTCTTCTAAATAACATAGACAACTCTGAGCAAATATACTCCCCAAAACTTCATCTTTCTTCATCAACCCATATTACTTCTATTTGCTTTCTTTTTTTATCCATCTGTCCAGATTTTTGCAGAATGTCCAGATTTTTGCCACATATTCCTCCTAAAATTTGTGTGTGGGAGAGGTTTATAAATCATTGAAGACTGAAGTCACTAAATAGTAACAGACATTTGAGTTTTAGACTTCACATTTTTCTGAAAATGCATGATAACACTGCACATTTTTATTCGGACAACTTGCAAAGTTTATAAGAGCAATATTTAAAATGTGTTCCAATTTTTGAGCCATTGTATCCCCATTATTTTTGGCTTTGTTCAGATTTATTGTGCTAAGAGGTTGAGAGGTAGGTAACCCACCTTAATATATAGGTAACATTTTCTTTTAGTACTTTCACATATCAAATGATCCTCTTCTCCACAATGAAGATGCATTTTCAGTGAACCCCAATATTTTAGCATGCCCTTGTTTCATTTAAATTAATAATATAAGGTAAATGCATAACATCACCATTTTTTGTTACAGACATTTAATTCATATAACCATTCCCAAGTCTTCTTGATATCAAATATGTTTTTTTTACACTTGTCAGAAAAATAATTTCACTTCATCAGCAGTCACTGCAGAAGTCCTAAACTGAACTTTAATTTTCCATTTTCCTTGTTAGTAAAGCATTCACTATGTTAATTTCATATGTGTTCCATGAGGCGCATTCATTTTTTTTTCATCAAAGGCAGTTATAAGAGTTTTCACTTTGCCATAGTTTTCAAACATATTTTTGCAAAAGGTCTCTAGTCCAACATGTTTAAATGCCCTTACATCATCAGACTTCACCCTTAATGGGACAGCAGTGTTATCCCACACATAATACATGTATATATGTACATACTTTTTACTATAGATATGCACTGTTTTTATCAGCTATAGTCATACCTTTATTTCCTTCCCTTTCCTGTCCAGGCACTACCACAACATATGTCTTATTTAACTTTAATCAAAACCATCTTTTTTACCTTCATATTCTTCAGGAAAACATCTTTGCAAAATGTTTGTCCACAGAACTATGGTCTTGTTGGCAGGTTCTTTCTTTTTTCAATGTAATATAAAAAGTCTGTGTCTCCAAACCACCTTCATTAATTTTAGTAAATCTTAATTGTGGTACTTCCTTTTCCACACTGTTTGTAATCCTTTTACTATTTTCAAATACAACACCATTGTTCCTTACTCCTTCATTCTCAATACTCTCTTCTTCCTTCTTTCCAAATGAAAGGTCATGTCTGCTCCTTTGTGTGCATTTTTTATAATCCTATCTCCATTCTCTTCCTGCATTACCTATAGCTATCATATGCCTGCCACAAATGCAAATGTGTAGGGGTTGTTTATTACACAACAACATACAATTTACATATTTACATATTTATAAAGGATTTACATTAAATCTACATTCCTCCATTATTAACAAGGCTTTACATTTGTATAAACACCCCACTCTTTTTTTTCTACAAACCACTACCACCACCTGATTTTTCATATTATATTTGGTAAAATCCAATTTCCATTGAGCATAATCTCATTTAGTCTTTCCAGATTCTCCATATAATGCAAAATATTTTCTTATCCAGATTACTAACATATTCTTTACTATGTATCCCATAAAACATATTCAATCATATCCATATTTGTCTGTATATAATCTCATAATTCTTTCACAATTTTATTTTATATCATTTTTCCCAATTTTGTTAACTCTTACATTTTAAGGAAACATGCTGTCTTGTTTCTAACTCTCCACAAAAATGGGAAACCCTTTCATTTGATTTTGCATAAGGCATATTTCCTGTACTGGCAACTTATTAATTTGTATCTTCCAGAAGAAATGTTGACATATAAAATTATTCATACACTATTTATTTATTTATTTTACTGCTTTTACTTTTTCCTTCTGTTAATTGTTGCCATGTCTTCACACAACAGTTTTACAGCATGTTTTTATACAATGTTTTCCTATTTTCTTGTATTCCCAGTGTCTTTAATTTCCATAGTTTTATGTTTGGTTGATAGATTCTTATTTTTTTCATTTCTCCATTTTCTCTCCCTTTTATTAAGCTAATTTCTCTTTTATATTTCTTCTTAAATATACTTAACTTATTTTCTTTTCCATTTTTCCATTCCAATACGTTATATATATTTAATGAGGCTCCATACATTATCAGATTACCCCCCCTCTCCTTATCCATATATAGTAACCCTCTTTTAACTGTATTTAATGTAGACCCCCAAATGAATTGGAATATAATTTCAAGAAACTGTTTCTGCAATTCTCTTGTTATCACATATGTGCTAGCTATATACGATAACTTCTCATCCAGATTGTGTTTATTAAATGCACTTTTTTTCTTAAATTGCACCCTAAACCTATTCCACGTGACAATGTGTCCCTTTAAATCTCTCAAAATTTCCTCCCATTGTCTATTGTTCATTCATCCAAAATCAGTTCCTAGTACTGATATCTTTTTTCTTTCAGACTTTATTCTTTCCAATTGTTTATCATCTTCAAAATCCTTTTGCTTTTCTTAATTCATTTTTAATCTAACTTCTTGCAATCTTTTATGCAAATATATAAATCCCTCCTTCATGCTTTCTTTATTTTTAGCTGTTGATATTATGTCATCAGCATAAGACATAATAATAAGAGATGAAACACCCATTTCCTGTGCACATTTACTTTTTATCATTTCTTCATTTATCCCTTTTACTGCACAATTCATAAGCATTACAAACAAAATATTGCTCATTGGACATCCTTGTTTTAAACCTCTATTTGTCTCTATTTCTTCACTTATCCAACCACTTGCTACAGATCTGTTTTTAGTATTTTTATATACTGATTCACATACTTTCTTTATTTTTATACTACAATTATATTATTTCATTATTTGCCTTAAGATATTATGTCCAATTGAATCAAATGCTTTATTTATATCAGCCAATGTTAATTCTGTTTCTTTTTGTCCTTTCATAATATCCTACACCATTTCCCTAATTATCATTAATAATTCTTGGCTTCCTTTCATTTGACCCCATAAATGGTTTCTTCAGTTATGTAATTCAATTTGTTTTCTAATTTTTTTGTATTATCTTCATAAATAGCTTATAATGATTATTGTGCAACATTACTGGCCTTCAGTTTTTCATTTCATTCTTTTCCTCTTTTTTCCATATAAATCCCATACCATCTCTACGTATTTCTACATAACCAGTACTACCATTTAACCATTCATTAAATATCTTTATCAAAATTTCTTTTTGCCATTACGTCAAATTCCTACACATTAAGTATCCTATACCATCAGGCCTGGCTACTGAACTTATTTTTATTTCCTACATTACCTTTTCTAAATATATAATTGTAATGTAATTTTTATTTTTATTTTGTTTATTTCCTGTGTAAACTGATTTACCCTCCACGGATTTGTCTTTTGATTTCTTTCTTTCTTTGCCATCTCTTTTACATACTTAACTATGACATTCATAATACTTGTCTGTCCTCTTTCAATTGTTTCTTTTTTGTTTTTCATTTCTCTCATTATAATACAATATTACTTTACTTTTTTACTTAAGTATGGCTATAATTTCTTTTTCCTTGTAAAAATATATTTGTTTATATAATACATTTTTATTTTTTTCTTTATTATTTCGATTAATCTCTTCTTTTTTAATATAGTCACTTTCATTCCTATCAAGATTATATAAAGCAGCTTTTTGTATTTCTGTATATTCTGTTTTATATTTTTGTCTTTTTCTATTTTCCCAAGTTAGATGCATTTTTTATATTTCTCCTTAAATGCTATTCACAATTCTGACCAATTTTTGTAAGAATGTCTCTTTGTCAAATGGTCTGCCTGTAAAATTGCCATTATTTCTTGACCTGTCTGATTCCGCTCCCTTTCATTAATTCTATTAACTCCTTTCCTAACTTTTATATATTCTTTATTTTTATCTATTTCAACCTATATTGCCAAATGATCTGAAAAAATAATTTCTCCTGATTTTTCTATAACTCTTCTTCTAATTTTAGATATCAAAAACTAATCTTTTAATTTTCCTGTTTTTTCAAACCACATAGCTTTAAATTCCTACATTTTATTATTTTTCCATTACTTTATTGTCCTATACAATCAGGCCTGGCTACTGAACTTATATTTATTTCCTTCATTCGTCTTCTTCTTCTTTCAGCTTTTCCCAGTTAGGGGTCACCACAGAGGATCACCTGTTTACTCATGATTGTCAGTGGAGTTTTACGGTGTTGAGTTGCCAGACTGGTGCCCAACCTTCCACATAAGGTACACAGACACGCACGCACTCATGCCTAGGGCCAATTTAAAGTGTCCAATCTACCTAGAGCATGTCTTTGGGATGTGGGAGGAAACCGGAGCACCCAGAGGAAACCCACACAACCACAGGGAGGACATGCAGACGCCATACAGAAGGCACCCAAGCCAAGAATTGAACCAGATAACCTCTTGCTGTGAGGCAGCAACTCTAACTGCTGCACCACTGTGGCTGCCCACATATTTATTTCCTTCATTACCTTTTCTAAATATATAATAGTATTTATTTATTTATTTGTTTGCTTTTTATTGTTCAAATCTCAATTAAAATCCCATATTATTATATCCATGTTTACTATAGCATAATGTAATATTTCTTGGAATAATGTTTCCCTTTCTTTATATATCACATATGCATATACTGCTATTAATCTATAAGCAATCCTTTCCCACTTAAAATCCACTACAATTAATCTCCCTAATTTAACTAAATTATAATCTGATATTTTTATTCCAGTCCTATATAATATAGAAATTCCTGAATATGTTTCTTTACCCAAGTTCCTTATTATACCTCTTAACCATACTGTCTCTGTCTGTTCTCTTTCTTCTTTATTTAAATCCTTAATATCCTCCAATATTATCAAATCTTCCTCACATATATTACACCATTTTATCCTTCCAGTTCCCCTTAGTACATTTTTTATACTATTAGCATGAGCAGATAATCCTACGGTTATTTGCCATCTTTTTTTTAATTTGCAATAAATTATTTACATTTCATTTTTTTCTTTACATCGTAAATCCTGAAATTTTCTTTTCTTATCTTTAGCTCTTATTCCAATTGAATTTTTCATTTTTACTATTTTCCAGTCTGTATCTTCTCCATCAATAACTTTTCCTTTCCTCTTCCTTTTTTGTATACTAACCACATTTTCTTCTTGATGTGTATCTTTACTTTTCCTTTTATATTTTTGTTGTTCTTCCTGTTACAAGTGTTCCTTATTATATGCATCTTCTCTATTCTGTCCTTCTGCATCATATTCTAAAGTTTTCTTCTTCTCACAATCCATCTATACTTGTCCTGTCTGTTTACATTTATAACATTTCTATTCACATTTTTAGCATCATGACCAATTTCCCCACAAAAGTAACATCTCTTTTTCTCACAATTACTTACAGAAATGTCCATCCTTCCTACAGTAAAGAAAACATGTTTTTTGTTTCCCGCAATACTTAACAATAGCTCTATGACTATCAACATTAATCATGCTTTGCATATGGGCAATTTTACTATTTTCCATTTTCAAAATTACATTACAGTCCCAAGACCCTGTCCAAAGTACTCTGTTATCAATTCCTTTAGACATGTCCATTACTTCTTTACAAAAATTCTTTAATAAGTATTTTTCTGTGTTTCCTGAAAAAAAGTCTTTACAATATATTTATTCCACAGGTGCATTTCTTTTTTCTTTTCATATTTCCCCAGAAAAAATCCAATATTTTAGCAGTCTCAAAAAAGATGCCATGATAAGTCTCTTTTTTAATCAGAATGAAAGTTCTTACTCCGTGTGACTTTATTCCTAAAGGTACAACAATCTTGCCCCATACTTCATACCTCTCCATTTCCAATTCTTCTTTACTCTAGATTCTCACTACATACTTCTTTCTTTCCGATTCACCTGTCTTCCTTTTCTCCCTTCTAACTTTTTCCTGGTCACTGACAACTTCTGCAAATGATCCCTTTTTTAATTTCTGTTATTCTTTCTTGTTGATTCTTTCCATCATGTCACCCCATGGCACTCTAAAATGGAATGGGTGCTTGCAATCATCAGCCGCACACACCATCGCTGTTGTAGCATTGGGAACGTCCACCGATGCTCTGGCCAAATTTCCTATAGTAGTTTAAATACCACCACAAGTATCTCCTGAAAAGAAGCTACTTGTCTAGCAGGACTAACCTGGTCAACAAAGGATACATAAATGAAATGTCAGTAAAGATATTGTGCTAGCAAGCTATATGATTACATTTCATTTCTGTCTTACAATCCATTTTGATTGTCTTTGTAAGGTAAAGAAAGGGCACTTACAAGGTGTAAGTTTCTCATCTTAAGGATGAATTTGTGTTTAATAAAGAAAGACACAGATTATAAAAGTTCCAGTCTTTTGCTGTTTATGTCTTTTTATTGTATTTCACACTGAAATTATAATTTTGAGGTGTCTGATAAAGTTCTTGACATTGCTAAGAATGAAAGACTTACTCTGGTTTTATTGATGCTACTATAAGTGAGAAACCATGCATGTTGATTTCATTAATATTAGGGGAGTAACACAGTTCAGTAATAAGGAAGAGTTTTCCTTAGAGAAATAGTGTTTGTTGTTACAACCATGACCTTGAGCTACTAAAACTGTCAGCTTAGCTTAAATGGATACTATTACCGTGGACAGATGATTTATTTAAACTCTACAAAACAGAAAATGATTCAAACTTATAATAATGTTAAGTTTTCTTTGAATATTCTATTTAATGCTTAATAGGGGAACTCTAAATACAAAACAACTGTGAGAAGAGAAGAGAAGAGAAGAGAAGAGAAGAGAAGAGAAGAGAAGAGAAGAGAAGAGAAGAGGAGAGGAGAGGAGAGGAGAGGAGAGGAGAGGAGAGGAGAGGAGAGGAGAGGAGAGGAGAGAGACAAAACTGAAATGGAAGTGAGTAAAGAGTAGACCAGGATTGTGGAAAAAGGGGCAAGAGTGGTAAACTAAAGAAAAGTTGTTGTCTCAGCATGAAAAGTCATTCTGGAACAACTTGATGTACATGATTTAGGCAATTTATTTCTTAATTTATTTATTAATGCATTAATTGTCATTTATTTCTGGGAAAGTCTTACTGGATCATACCCTTTTTCATTGGAGGCCCAGGGTAATAAAAAGCACCATGATATACTCATCATTTGCATTGTTTCATCAGTTGCAGTCAGTTAAATTCTTGAACAACAGTTCCATTGCTCAGACAATCTTGACATTAGTTACATCATTTCCAGTTTTGATTAAAAATAATATGGGCTGTATTTGAATATTACAATACCATCAGAATGTGGGGATTGTTAGGTTTTACGTAATAATACTTGTTCAAAATCTAGGATCTAGGAAAATAAGATAAAGCGTTAGAGCAGGCCAAAGAAAGAAAGGAGAGGAGTTAGCACAAGGAAGATAGAGGGGGTGAGATGAAAGAGGAGGCTATAGTGCTGCAGAGAGTTATGGCACAATTTCCTATAGCTATATTAGAATCAGTTTAACTAGGGCTGGTGCAGTTGCAGAGCCATTTAACTAGGAATGTTCTGATACTCATCAAAAGATAAATTATTACTAATGACCCCCCACCCTCATAATAACATGCTCATATAAATTGAGTCATTTGTTAAAAGTAGTTGCTTGGGTCACATGTAACCCTTGAAAAATGGCTGTACTTTAAATATTTTTTTTTAATTATGTAGTCCCTTAGACTTATTCCTCTAAAAATGGTAACAATGCCAGATTTTTGCTTCAAAGGTTCATAGGTTCATAGGTAGGTATCAGGCTATCTGCCCGAAGGCATTTATAAGCCTAGCCAGAATGTGTTGGCTTTCGCCACCCCCTAAGATTAGTTCCCTGTGCCTCTGTCCATCAGAGCCACTGAAGTGATCCCCGTGGTAAACTTTCTGTTTCCCATCCACTCGTCAAGGTTTCTCTTGATGAGTGTCAGCGAGGAATTCTGCCTAATGTAGACTGGAATCTTGTTCCAAAGCATGGGAAGTCTCTGGGACAGGAACTTATACCTCCAGCACATCCTATTTATTGTTGTGGTGAGGTTTAGATCCCTGGACCATGTGGATCGAGAGAATATGGTTTTCTTTAGGTGGAGCATGTCCATCAATTCTGGGTTGGACATGGCCTTTTATGTCAGACAGAGATCACCTCTGAGTAGATGGTATGCAACCGAGTACAGCTGGAGTTTCTTCAGTCGAGCTGCATAGGGCATTTGTTTGAGGCCAGTGATCCTCTTGGTGAGGCACTTATGTGGTCTTTCCAGCTGTTGCAGGTGTCTTGTAAGGTACATCCCAAATGGGCCATTGTACTCTATGATGGGTCTGATGAGTGATAAGTAGTGGGGCACAATGACCTCTTTTGATCTGGATTTGAACCCTTTTGTGATTAGGTGGGCCACATAGAAGGATTTTCTAACCACTTTGGCAATGTGATTATCAAAGGAGAGATTACTATCTACTTGGGTCCCCAGATCCCTTATTATGTCTTCCTGTATTTAGGGGACTACCACCTATGTGGTAGTTTGTAGGTACTTTGTTTTTTCCAAAGGGGATGACTATGCACTTTTTGGCATTTAGCTTGAAGCCATGATTTTGACACTAGGTATCTGTCTCAGTGAGACCTTTTTGGAGGATGTCTGTGTCAGCCGGAGAGTCAATTATAGCCTCTAGTTTGCAGTCGTCTGTGAACTTGGTCAGCCATAGTTCTCCTGTGCTTGCCTGTATCTCTGAGAAGTATATGCTGAACAGGAGGGGTCCTAGGACTGAGTCCTGAGAACTGCCACTTGTAACCGGTTTAGAGTCGAACCAAGCTCCTGTAACTCTCACCATGTATGTTCTGTCTGTGAGCCAGTTGGCAACCCATCTTGTGACTTAGGGGTTTATGTTCAGGCTGTAATTGGAGTTAGACACTTTACCTTGTGGGTTCTGTCCATGAGCCAGTTGGCAACCTATCTTGTGACGTAAGGGTTTATGTTCAGGCTGTAATTGGAATTAGACACTTTGTTAACACTCTTGGTACAGTGACAGTCCAGAGGGTAAGGCACAGAACTGCAACACAGAACTGTCAACTTCAACAATAATGCAGCACTGTGGTCTGTGACAAAAAAAATATAGATACCGAAAAGTACATCAGTTGCCTGCTTTAACAGAAAGTTACATACTGCAACTATAACAATTTTCTAGCTGAAACCCATCAACAAATATCATAATGCATAAAAATGTGCTATTAATTATATGTACATAAACTCTGTGTCACTTCTCTTTGTTGTCCGTAACCTTCAAAGACCACATCCCCCTTCCTATTAGGAATATATTTGTTGTAGGTGACTACCAAACCAATCATTTAGTGTATGGTAAATCTGACACCTTTCTTTTTCTACCAATTCTCTTATGTAATGACTGAACTATAACTGATTAGACAGTAGATCTGATATGTCTTGGAGTACTACAGGGCTAAGTTCTCTTGTAAAACCTAGTATCATTATTAATTCAAAATATACAGTATAAATAATAGTTATGCACTCATCCATCTATTGTTGTCAAGTCACATTTGAATCTTACAGTGATCCAATGAACATTCATTATCATTCACAGAGTTTACTAGACAAGCAGGGAGCAGAAGTAAATCACCAGGCCTTTCTTTCATATCAGAGGTAGATTACCAGACCTACCTTCCATATTGCTTGCATGTACACAATCACACCTCCCCCCCACACACACACACATGCAGGTCACAGTCACAAATCCACCTACCTCATACCTTTGCAAACACACAGACACACACACACACACACACACACACACACACACACACACACACACACACACACACACACACACACACACACACATGCAGTTCACAGTCACAAATATACGTACATCATACCTTTGCAATAACTGTGGAAAACAGAAGACCAAGAAAAAATGCACGTGAATGCAGGTGGACATTTGTGAAAAGACACAAAGTTACTCATTGTGGTACTCACTCTACCACTCAAAATAGTTTATCTTAATTTAAAGATGACTTAAGCTAATCCAAATTGTCAAAAATAATTTTCATTTTAAAATGCTGTGGAGCAAAATAATAAAGCCCTAAGTACAGCTCCACAGATCTGGGTTCAATTAGCGACTGAGTTGTTTGAGGTGCTGGCAGGAAGGGATGGGTCTGTCAACTTCAGTGGGGAGGGACAGTCGTTTCTGCTGTACTTAAGGGTAGTCATGTTCCTTTAAGAGGAAAGTCGCCCTTGAATGGTTTCAGGGTTGGGAGTAGAGACAAGTGGGTAGGCCTTAATGTAAAAATACCTTCCCTTTGCAGAAGTAGTTGTCATTGAGACCCCCAAGACATCCATAGGTTCCAAGCCATCTCCAAGCAGAAAATCTCTGTTAGTCTGGAGATGAAAGGATGAGCTGGAAGACCTCTTGATAGAAGTGGATTCTGGAATGGAATTCCTAAATGTAGGAAGCGCATAAGTAAATAAATAAACATTTCATGATGCTGCTCGTCTTACAGTGATTGCCTTTTTCAAGAGCAGACATTGGACAGCATTTGTATTATGTTACTGTGTCAAAGTTCTCATCCAGTGGAGAGGGGAGGGAGAGAAAATTGAGCCAGTGTTCTATAATACATATATATTTGAAATAAGCCAATGCAAATAAACTAAAAGAGTAGATTTGATTTAGTTATGCATAATTTTATGTTAATGAGCAAACTGACTATGATACCACAGCTTTGGTAAGTCTTGAAATTTGTACAAGATAACTGTTTTTACCTACATTGTATACTGCTTCAATAAAATTAATTTGCACTACTTTGGATACATAAATAGCATGTATGAAAAAGAATTGTTTATTTTGTCTTGTTTTTAAACCAGTTTTTATTACATGGTATATTTATTTCTCGCTGCCTGCAGATCACCAGTCCTGCTGCACCTAGTTAGGCTCATTCATCCCTGCTTTCCTAGCAATCAGAGTTGACTATAAGGAACGATCATGTAGACAGCAAACATGGTTATTCTGATAAGACTGCATGCACCTTGGAGGTTTATCTGTGTGCTCATTAAAATGAAGGCTGTGGCTTGGCAAAATCTCAGTTCTTGGTCAAGTTGGAAACTTGCTATGAGGGTGCAGTCAGAGGTACCAACAAGATTTAAGTCCCTATGTTCTAATAACATAAAAAGCACATTTTTCTTTGTACACATAAACAAGTTGTACATTTATCTGTCACAGTATTGGAAAATGTAATATCCGGCCTTAGTGGAACCATTACATTTGTTTTACAATTGTATTTGCACTGTTTGGATGATGGAAACAATATGATATCTGGTAGATGTTTAATATGTGAGAATGTTTACACATAATGCAATAAATATTTTATTAACAAATAAAAAAATAAAGTAAAATACAATGAAGGCCATGGAGTATACCTTCTTAGAGGTTGGATATGCACATGTCTGTACCTGTCATCATCTGGAAACAGCAATCACTCAGAAGACTACATCAACAGCTTAGTGGAATCTGAGCACAAATCTCTGGTTTATGTGCTATATGCCATACTCCCATTTTAAACAAGATCTGCATTTGCAGCAGACCTGAACACCTCCCCCTGGGAGGGAGAGCTGAAAGAAGCCACTCAATCCTACCCCACGAAGTACAGATCTTGCTGTGCCTGAACCAACAACAGAGCTATGGTCATCTGGGTCATAATTAGATGTCCATTCCTCTATTCCAATGAGCTGGACTAGAAAGCATTATTAATCATAGTTTCTCTTCATTTGTATTTAGCTTTTTGAGATGCATGTTCTGACAGAAACAAAACTCAGACAGAAGCCAAAATGCAGCCCAAGGTCTTCATGATGGAAAATGCAACCAAACTATACTTTTATTATTCACAATACTATTTTACAAAACTACATTAGACACATTTCCATGGCATAGCTTTATATCTACTGAGAAAAATAAACTCAGTAAATCAATATTCAGCCTTCCAAGCCTCTATATGTTTTACCTGTAATTCTCAAATGATTGAGAAAGCCATTCATGTATGTCTTGCCATATTGATCCTCAGATTGTGTGTGGGAGCAGTACAACAAACATATGAACACTAGGGAAAGAGACTTACATTTTATAATCTGATGTAAGAAAGTACCTTAGGAGAGTGAATCACATGCTTCCATTACAAGTAAAGTGAACCATGGCAACATTCCACTGTCAAAGTATATCAAATAAGTGAGTACAAGCATTCTGATGCTGCTTTAATCAGGTGTAAAACATAGTTTTCTACACCCAAGACTCAGACTGTTGCACAAACTGATATGCATAATACATTGCATTCACATTTGCACTGAACCATCCATCAAAAAAAGCATAGGGATTAAAGTCGGTGCTTTTCCTCCATCAGAATGTAATGGGATGAAACATATTAAATTTAGAGTATTACTGGTCACGCTAAATAATGAATAAGAAATATAAAGTTATGTCACTCCAAACTACAGTCTCAAAAATTAATTAAAATTATAATACAAGAAAGTAAAGGGGATGCAGGTACATCAAAGTCATGTTTTCTTTGTACACCGAGATGTGCTAGAATTTCTAAGCAATGTTGCAGTAAAAACATAGCTACAATCTATAAACTGTAAGTGGATGATTCCTTGATGCAAAGGGCCAGAGTGCTCATCGATACCCAGACAGCCTGAGTTTGATTACAAGACTGGCATTACAGGAGCTGGGTGAAGGGAAAGATTGAGTGGCTTATATGAGCTCACACACCTGGGGTGAATTGTAAGTGGTTTATATTTAAAAAAAAAAAAAAAAAGCTGCAATTATCTTGCAGCTGTGCAGGGGGTTGTATGCAGGTACCATGTGCAGCTGTGCTGATAATAATGTACTTAATCTGTTCCAGTTATGGTTTCTCCTTCTCTTGGAATTTTCAAAAATCTCTGTCCCTAACTGCATACACGGCCTTTTTTTACAAATGTCACCCTTCTAAAGGAGAGCTTTGGTCTCACCCTATGGAGGGCCATTAAGGCTGTGTGCTCCCTGAACAGGGAGGGCTCACCTTTGTATTGAATATTGGCAGAAATTTACCACTCCCTTGTCCTTGTGAATAGGGAATGAAGGGTTGATGTGGATTTGGTGTATCTCAGCAAAGGGGGAAATAAATCAAATAGACACTACCGGCAAATAGTTTAAATTGTGAATTAAATCTCATACATATAAATTAAGGGGAAAACTCAAGAGATAAGTTAAAAACATCTGTCTTACATGACTAAAGAGATCAGTTAAAAACATCTGTCTTACATGACTAAAGAGATCAGTTAAAAACATTTGTCTTATGTGACCCTTTCTGTTAAGGAGACTCTTCCAATCATGTGGGAAGAGAAAATTCTTAAGGCCTGTTGTGTCTAATAATAAAAGGCACATATGCCAAAATATTCCAGATTCACTGTAGAAATTTTCAAGAAATTCAAGGAACAGTAGTGAAAATATCTTGAAAGGCTGTAGAGAGCCACAGACATGTTAGATAAAGGGGTCCATGACATGTAGAGCTGAATAAACCAGCAAAAGGACTTTAAAATTATGTAAGGGCTTTGTTGGGAGTCTGTGTATGCTCCATAAAACTGGTATAATATGTTGTTAACAAGAAACAGACCCAGCCAATCCCATGTCCAAAATGGGAAAAGTGGTTATGGATTGATGGATAGGTGGAAGGATGGATGGATGAATGAGTAGATAGATGGAGGAAGTAACAGTTACTGAGCAGCAGAGCTCTGCACCAGCTTCAGCTGATCAAGCTCCATGTCTGGAAGTGCAAAGTAAAAGAAGCTGCAATAACTAATACAAGTTAAGATTTGGGCATGCACCATGTTCCTAATGTGGCAGCACATGCTTAATACATAAAGTACTCCACAAGCAGAAAACAAATAAACAACAGAAGACAGATGATTCCAAAGCATGTCTGGAGTGAAAACCAAGGACAACATTCCTTATCTTTTTGATAGCTCCAGACTGACACAAAAAAAGGAGGATGGGTTCAAAACTTGGAAGTCTGACTGCCTAACAGTGACATAATAGCCATTGCCAATGCATTGCAGGTATTAATTCTCAGATAAATGCAGTTCAGCCTGTTTTTAAATAATCTAGGGGAAACACGATCTTGAGGAAAGTAGAGATAAAATAAAGCATCACTGGCATAGCTGTGATATGGTACACCTCTTCTAAAAGTGAGCGCACCCAGTGCAAGTATACATAGAGAATACTAGTTCCAAAAATCAGCCCCTGTCAATCATAGCATCATGTGATAATAGCACAACACTAGGCTACCAAGCCTAAAGGACCATTTTAAGCCTAGTTATGCTTCCCAGAAATATTAAAAAAGGTATTGGTTTGTTATGTTTTGTTGGGGTATAGAAGCATAGACATGAGTGGTCAAGCCTTTCTCTCTCTCCCTCAAATATAGACATAGGTGCCAGACTCCCTGGATAAATGTATGGTTCCCATTGCACTGATCCAAAGGAAGAACTTTGCCTCACATGCCTGTTCAGAAAAGGGGTATCCTCTGAGAAACATGATGTTTGTTTTGTGATGTGTAATAGGTCCATTTAGTATGTATTACAGGATGCTTTGTAGGCCAGGCAAGTGTCATCTTTCATCAGACTGCATGAGTCCACATAGAACTTGTGTTCTAAACCATGTAATCTTTTTCTGAGAAACATCTGTGGACATTCCATTTGTTGCATATACCTGACCAGGTACATGCCAAAGGGACATTGTTCTCAACGATTGTTCTTATGAGGATAGAGTACAAGGGTGCAATTACATTTCTGGACCTGGATGCCATACCCTTGCCTATAAGTTCCGTTACATAGAATGATTTCTTTACAACTGTAGAATCATAATGGCCAAAGGCCACATGTGTTCCCAAATCCCTCTCTGCTGGATCTACTCTTAGGGGTGTATTACAATGTACTAATTTGTGGGGGTGGCTGTCTTACTGGGAGACATTATTATGCACTTCTTGGCATTGAGTTTAAGACTATGACTCCAGTAGCAGCTATTAGTATGTGTCAGGCCTTATTGCAAGGTATTTGTGTATTAGGGAAATTTATTAACTAAATCTAATTTGCAATTGTCAGCAAACTTGGTCAGACAGAGACCTTTGACATTAGCCCTAAATTCAGAGAAGTAGATGCCAAACAGGAGTGGCCCCAACAATTATCCTTGAGGCACTCTGCTAGTGTCCAGCCTTTTGGAGGTAGACTCCTTTATCCTAACTTCTTGGGTCCTGTCTGTGAGCCAGTTGACTGTTCAGTGGGTGGTGTATGACTTCAGACCTAATTCTGTTTGCTTGTTTACAATGCCATAGTTGGTTATTGTATTGAATGCTTTTACCAGTTTGAGGTAGGCAGTGGGCATTGTCTTGCCCTTGTCCATTGGTTTGGTGACATTCTCAAAGCAGTTTGCCAAGCTGAGAAGACATGCCCTGCCCTTAGCTGAACCAAACTGAGTTGTATCTAGAGTTTGCAGCTTTCCTATTTTGTGATGCAGGATATCCATCATTATTCTTTTCATGGCCTTACATATTATACCAGTTAGGCTTATGGGTCAGTAGTTCTCTAGGTGTATGGACGGTCTGCCCTTGTGCAGTGGGATAACTCTTGTAGTCCTTTATTTGTTCATCACAAATCCTGTTTTGAGGCTGTGGCTAAACAATAGTTCTAGTGGACCCAAGAGTACGTTTCTTGCTATTAAGGTAGCATCTGGGATATTATCGGGGCCCATCACTGCAGTGTTATCGGCCTTGAAGATGCCTTATGGACCTGATAGTAGGGGGGATAATGGTTCTGTGTATTTCCTAAGGGGTGTCTATAGAGGAGATAGTATAAAAATTGAGCCAAATTTGTTAGCTAATAGATTTGCTATATCTTCCAACTTAGTACAGGTGGCTCCATTTACAATTAATTCAGTACATTATTTTGTTTTGCCTTTGATGCTGCAAACATAGCTGAAGAAAGTTTTTTGATTGTCCTCAGTCTAAGAGAATATTTTTACCTCAGATTTGGCTTTGGTGGACTTGAAAAGTCCTCTGAGATGCCTGTTTTTACTTTAACAGCCGTTGCAGCTCCTAATTTTCGCAACAGTTTTCTTCCTTTTGTTATACAACCTACTGATGTTTGGATTCCACCAGGATGGCTTGTTTATTGAGTTAGCCCTATACTTGATATGGGTGATTACAGTTGTCTCAATGCAGCTGCTAATGATTATATAAGGTTTCCATGAACAAATTTGCATAGACAGTGGTGTTCTCAGATTTTTGGAGGGCTTGGAATTTTGCTAAGATGTCACTTAATAGTAAGAAGTCTGCTTTAGAATAATTCCTAAAAGTACAAGGGTAAGCTGGGTTTCCAGGTTCTACTTTTATTTCAAAGGAGACAGCTTTATGGTAACACATGTCCAGTGAGGACAACGCACTATGAATGCTGAAATGTTTTGCCATGTTTGTGAGGACCAGGTCAAGGATGTTTGTATATTTTATAGATGTACAGACTAACTGATTCCAGGTGTTTGTGTTTACAAAGTCCAGGAATCTCTAGTCATGCATATCAGGGGTTGTATGTGGTCCCAATTGTACAGTGGAGTAGTTAAAGTAATCTATGAATACGGTGGTAGGTTGAATGGGGAGTGTCTCCAACACATTTAAGTATGTGATATAGATTTCTTGGGTCAAGGTTGGAGACCTATAGCTTTAAGGATATGATATGAGACTTTGTCTATTGGTAATCTGGATGTGGGGAAGCTCAAGTGCATCATGCAGACTGACCAGCCTTGAAGCGTGCACTTTTTTATGTAAATTGAGACACCTCTACCTTTTATCCCTTCCAGTGCAACAGGTAATCTAAATATGTGGAAGATCTGAGATGTACCTCACTGGACTACATGAAAAGAGACATGGAGGAGCTCTTGGATTAGGTAGCCAGGTGGGTATGACCCTAGCCCTGAGCAGAATCCTACCATTATCCAGAATGATACCACAGTAAAAGCAGAAAATGATTGATTTCAACAACTGGCTAAGCTTCTGGTGTCATTCTTAGGGGATCCAGTATCTGTCTGCCTGGGATGACATGACTGACAGACCTCGATGCTTTGCCAGAGATGGCCTGCATCTGTCACTCCTGGGCTTCTAGATACTGGCCAAGGCTCTTGCCACCCCTATAGTGCCTTTTTTAGGTGGTGTTCCAAAGACCAAATTACCACCATAAAAGCTACAAACAAATGCAACCTGAAGGTCATGCTCCTCAACACTAGACGTCTAAATTTCAAAATGCACTCGCTTGAAGCACTCCTTAAAATGGAGAACATCGACATTTGTGCTGTACCTGAGACCTGGTTCAAGACAGCATAAAGCATCCTTACACTACCAGGCTATAGCTCTTTCCACAACTTTCAGCCCAAGAACTTGGACTGAAGCTCCAAAGGTGGTGGTGGTGTTTTCATATTCATAAAGGATGCACACACCTCCAGACTGGTAGCCCAGCATAATGCATCACAGATGCTTCAGGTGCAGCTAACATTGGGTAAGACAATGATCTAGGTCGTAGCCTGCTATAGATCCCCAAACATGTCACAAGACTCACACTCCATGTTCCTAAGCACCCTATAGAATATTAGGGTCCAACCTAACACTATCATACTAGGCGACTTCAACTACCCCTCCATTAACTGGGAAAAATACTCATATACCAATACATCTGCCCAACGTTTTGTGGAGTTCATTAATTCCAATGTCCTGGACCAGCTCGTTCTTGCCCTCACTAGAGGTAGCAACATCCTTGACCTGGTCATTGCTAACATGGGTGATCATTGCTCTACACCAATAGTCAGCTCATCCCTGGTTAGATCCAACCACAAACTAATCACCTTGGAAATCCACATCCCACCCCACTCCCCTGCAAAGGTAACCACCATGAAAAAACTTCTCCAAAGCTAACTTTAGGCTCCTAAAAATAGAGGTGGCTAACTTTACGGCACCCATGCAAATGGAGAATAGTTGCATGACCACCAAATCATACACCAATGCACTGTATGATCACATACTCAAATGCATGGACCTCAAAATACCCAATATGACCAAGACACTCTCCTCCAAAACAAAGAAGGCAGTCTGGTGGTCCCCTGCCATAAACAAACTGTACAACAGAAGGAGGAAACTGATGTGGAATAAGGTGAAGTCCCAAGACTGGAAAAAATCCGTTATCAGCTTCAACAAAAAGTTGAGATCCCTCACTAAATCCTCTAAAGCTAGCTATGAAAACAAAATTGCAGCAAATAGTAAAGACAACCACAAGGTCTTCTATATTTGTGTAAAGAATCTCCACGGCAATACCCAGATTTGCTCTGAGCTATTGCACCATGGTACCTCCTACACCGAGCCAACAGATATTGCCAATATACTGGCCGACAGATTCAGTGCCAACTTTATCCCTCTCTCCCCTCCCAAAGGACCAATCACAATACCAGTAGATTGCCAGGCATCGAGTATTACTGCTGCACAGGTTAAAACAGCAGTGTTCAAGGCCAAGAATACAGCCTCTGTGGGACCTGATAATATCCCTGGCTCTGTTCTACATGAACTACAGAGTGAACTGGCACCTCACTTGTGTGCCCTGTTCAATCACAGCCTCATCTCAGGCTTTGTCCCTACCGAATGGCACACTGCTACAGTCATCCCTCTCCAGAAAGGAGGAGTGACTACAGGCCCTAAGAACTATCGCCCCATTATCCTGACAAGTATGATATGCAAAGCTATGGAACACATCATCATAGACTTAACAAACAAGGATATAGAGAATCTCCAAACTCTGGATCCCACACAGTTTGGTTTTGTAAAGGGTAGATCATGCCTGCTCAACTGGGTCGACTTCTTTGAGTTAGTCACCAGAGCTGTGGATGAAGGCAAGGTGGTTCATACAGCCTACCTTGTTCTGGTCACGGCCTTTGATACCATTCCTCACTCAGGAATAATACAAAAACTCACTAAGCTAGGCATCAACCTTTATATCACTAGCTGAGTTGCAACGTGGCTCACAGATAGAACCCACAGTGTGAAAGTAGCTGACTCCAAGCCAGACTGCCAAATAGTCACGAGTGGAGTCCCACAGGGTTCAGTACTGGGTCTTCCCCTGTTTGGTATCTACTTCTCTGAAGTCCAGGCCAACAAAAAGGGACTTTGGCTGACAAAGTTCGCAGACGATTGCAAGTTGGGAGCTATTATTAACTCCCCAAGTGATGTTGCCATCCTACAGAATGGCCTCACTGAGATCAATGATTGGTGTCAGAACCATGGCCTTAAGCTCAATGCCAAAAAATTTGTCGTCATCCCCTTTGGGATAAACCCGGTTCCCATGATTTACCACATTGATGGTATCCACTGAACACAGAAGGCATTATAAGAGATCTGGGAATGCAGGTTGACAGCAACCTCTCTTTTGATCACCACATTGCCACTGTGGTCAGAAAGTCCTTCTATGTGGCACATCTCATTCCTAAGGGTTTTGAATCCAGGAAGAAAGAGGTCATTGTCTCCCTTTACTCTTCCCTCATTAGGCCAATCATCAAGTACAATGTCCCATTTGGCATGTACCTTACTAAACACCTGCAAAAACTGGAGAGGCAGCAAAAGTACCTCACAAAGAGGATCCTAGGCCTTAAACACTTGTCCTACATGGGCAGACTCAAAAATCCAACTATTCTGTCTCATATTGCCTACTTCGAGGCGATCTCTGCTTGACTTACAAAAACATGTCTGACCCAGCTCTGTTAGAAATGCTATAGCTAAAGAAATCCCAATACCTCCGCACCATACGCTCCAGATACCTCAACCTCATTACCATAATCAACAGAATGTACTGGAGGGACAGGTTCATAACCCAGAGACTGCCCATGCTATGGAATAGACTTCCCATACATGTCAAACAGAGCACCTTGCTGACCCTCTTCAAGAGGAATCTTGATGAGTGGATTGGAAATAGAAAATTCACCCTGGGGATAACTCCAGTGGCTCTACTCGACAGAGGCACTGGGAACTAAGGTCAGGTGGCACGATGCCAAGGTAATCCTATGGCTAGGCTTGTAAAGGCCCCAGGGCCATCAGCCTAGTACACACCTATGAACCTATGAACCTATGAATTGTAGTCCTGCACTACGGGGGTGTTCTTCACAGCTTTAAACCAAGTCTGAGTAACTGCACAAACATCTATACTCTCCAGGGTGAGAACAGCCTTCAGGTAGTGATGTTTCTTGTTTAGACTCTTTGCATTGAGCAGTAACACCTTTAGACGTTCTTGTGCTGGTTTTGCTATGTCAGAAGGTTTCTCTGATTGTCAGTTCCTAAAACACACACTGGGGGAGGACCAGGTTTTAGCCAATATATGAAAGCCTAACATGGCCAAGTACAAACCATCAAAGCAGGGTATTAGACTCAAGTAAATCAGTTCACACGCCATATCTGCATTTGACCAAAGTGTTTAATTCCATTGCACAGTCAGGCATAATTGATAAGCTAATCCATTTCAATGTAAACCTTAATGTTACCTGCACGATAGCAAGATGGCTGACCAACAGAACCTACTCTCTTATTGCTGCTCTAAGCTAAAAGAGTAGCTAACAGTGATGTACCCCAGGGATTGGTCCTGGGACCCCTCCCTCCTTTGGTATCTGCTTCTCTGATGTTAAGGCAGACAGGAAAAGCCTGTGGCTGATGAAATTTGTCATTGACTGGAAACTCAGAGCTGACATAAATAAATATCCCAAATGACCTGTGGATTATCTAGGAGGGCTACCAAGTGGTGCTTAGACCATTGCCTCAAATAAAATGCAAAAAAAAAAGAAAATTCAGCATTTTGTCCTGTGTTAATCCTGATCACTCTTGCTCATCTCACATATGTGACACCTCCCCAAAACTTAACTCTGTAATTTGGAAGTATGGCAACTTTATTAGTAATGAACTATCTTTTGACCACCGTGTGGCCATTGTTGTTAGGAAATACTTTTATATAGCCATACTAATAACTGGAGGCATATATTCCTGATCCAAGGAAATCAATCCCCTTCTGTTAATCCTTTATCAGACCAGAAATACACTATGATGACTGCTTTGCTAATACTTGGATAGGCATATGACCCAGCTTAATTGACTGCATTGTTTCCTTACCAAAGAAATCAACGGCATATCCTCCTTGAGTTACCCTGACAACCTTAAACTGCTCTCTCTCTCTCTTTTCCTTTTAGAGGAGCCTCTGCCTTGCCTACAGAGCCTTAAAAGATCTGGTCATTTATAACCTTCTACACATCTACAAAACTAAAACCACTATACACCACAAAATTAAAACCACCCCACACACCTACCGGCTCAAGAGATGTAAACTTGCAGTGAAGTAGAAATATGGCATGTTGGTTGGATAGATATCTTTTTTAGAGAATACTTTTTTTATGGAATAGATTGCCTTTAGATGTTAAGTGGAAGTGGGGTAGCTCCATTTTTTGTACTTTTTTAGTTTCAGCCTGGATGACTGGATGGGCAAATGTAATTACATTCCCCACGTGATCACTCTAGACCTTAAGAAAAGGGGTGGAAACTAGGTTAGGGTCTGATAATGATTCCAGCAGGTGAGATTGTTTGCTAGGCTAGAATTGATTCACTAGATCAACAGATGACTATGAATTTATGAACCTATGAGCAGGAGAAATTGTTATAGTTTACATGTTTGATGCAGGTTGCATGTCTCCCCCACCAAGGGTAGGGGTTAGTGCAATCACAAAAAATTCCAATAATGTCTTCATTGCTGGGATGCCAGAGAGGACACACACAATCATTCTGTCTGCCTAAATGATCCCCCCTGGACACCTCTAAAAATGGTGAATGGGTAAGGCTTTATGGTCAGTAGGCATAAGGGCAAACCCATAAAGAAAAAACGTGCCTTATTCTATGAAGTACTAAAGAAGAAACCTAACTGAAGGTGAAACCCCCTCATAATACAGAAGACATTATTAAAAATCCACAAAAGATGTTTTATCAATGCAGGATTCACAATCCATGTGGCTATACACAACGAACAAAATGTGACAAAAAAGATAAAAAAAAAACATCAACTCTACTATATGACTGCAGAGTAACACTGGATCTGATGTTGTCAAGCATCATCTATTCTTGACTTGTGGTTATTGTTCTGATCCTTGTAACTGATCTGACCGATATATAGCTCGTGTCAGCCCGATTCCTCTCTCGTAGCTAAGCAAAAACTTTTCTATTTACTCTCTTTTTAGGTAGTTCTCTAATTTTTATTCTATAGTTTTAAAAATCTTTGGTCTACTCTCAGTGTGAGTGTGTTTTTCCCCCTTTACTGTCGGTATTTTCCACTACCATCGTTGGTAGTTTTTCTTCCCTCTCCCCTCTCCCTCTTTCCTCTTTTTACCGTTGGTAATCTTTCTACCATTGCTTGTAGATTTCTTCTTTGTGATGTGACTGGGTCCTGTCCTTTCCTCATTCTTTCTTTTCTATCTGCCTCTCCTGCTTTTTTTATTTAGGACAATGGCAGAAATACCTAAAACCTCCACTACAAGCTTCAAACCGTGTACAGAGTGTGGCAAGAACATGCCAAACTCAGATAACCATGGCTGTTGCATGTATTGTTTGGGTGTGCCCCACTTGAGTGTTGACTGTACAATTTTCCAGGGATTCAGCAACAGAACCTTACACAGAGAGGAAAAATAAACTTATTCTCAAAAGGCTCCTTAACGCCCCATTCGAGGAAGCCTTGTCCAAAGCCGACCATTCTCTTCCAGCCTCAGGATCAAAATCTTCTCATTTGGTACCAACATCTCCTTTGGCACAGACTATAAAGAAACATAAGCATGCATCTGCAGGTTCCTCTTCAGAACTGAAAGCCAAAGTTCCAAAGCTTTTGAAGCAGTCTAAACCTTCTGCACATTCCCATACTGGTGCCTTCGACACTGACCATGATACTTATTCAGTTTTTGACTACTACCCCTCCTACCTTGACCATGGTTCTAACATGGGCACCAACTGTCACTACTGCTGTGATGGCACCAATATCTCCCATGGCCCAGCAGACAGTGCCAAAAACAGATATTTCCACTCAACCCAGGACCACTTTTTCTCCCTCCTTGGACTCCTGTCATTAAACAACTCACTAGTCTTTTCCTGGAGAGACCTGAGTCTCCTTCTGGGTTGTCTGTCCACTCCACCAAAAGTCTCTCTGAAGTTGATATTGTAAGGTTGGTGGATCAGATCCTGACAGCCAGGGGTCTTCCCACATCTTCTCACCACCCTCTCCCTTCTGGTGCAGGGGGTTTCTCTTATTCTCTTATTCTCGTCCTCTGACCTGTTCACAGTCTCTAGAGCTCTCAACTCCAAACTCAGAAAATTCCGATGGCTTTAGCACCGACAACAATTTTGTCTTTAACGCTGAGTCCGGCTCTGATGCCTTTGGTGCCTTCGACACTGTGAGGTCCCTGGGACCGTGTCTTTGCTATGGAGCTGGCCCTGCCTCTTCAGGCTACACTGGCAGAGGAACAGTCCTCAGTTCTGGTTCATCAGCTAGGTCTTTCAGAGCGGTGTGTGACCCTGGTTCTGAGTTTGTCTGTCTTGGTTCTGGGCTCCCATCCCTCCTCATGGGATCCTGCCTTTCAAGCCATGGAAAGAGCTTTGGCCATTGCCTCATCTCAGGTGGCTCCTGTGTTACCTGAGTCTCTCCCTGTGACCCCAGATTTTTTGGTTCTACCACAAACCTCGACCCCTGGACAGTGAGTCCAAGGTCACAAGACATGCCCACTAAAGGTGTACCCTCTTCTGAGTTCTCTTCAGATGTCCCCACTGAAGAGCCTCCTTGAAAGAGATTGTGTAAGAGGAAACACCTTGATTCATCTGAGGAATCCGTCATGGAGGGCATGGATTTTGATGAGGGGGAGGGTTCCTGACAGTCACCCCCTGAAGATGTCTTCTTTGGAGACATTTTTGATATCCTAAAATAGAGGAGTGATTGGAAGTCCAAAGACCCTTCCTCTGAGGAATCTGTGTACTTTCAGGCCTTTGCTGCATGTCCGTCTACCTTCTGGGTGAACCCACCCACTAATGACCTAATTCAATTGATTGCTCAATGGGCTTGGAAGGCTCCTGACTCTGTAGAACCTGTCCACCAGAGACCAGACAAGATACTTCCCACTCCTGAAGACTATCCACATTGGACAAAGGGCTTAGTAGTTGATGCCATGGTGGTAGCGGCCACCACCAAAAAAGAACTAGCCGAGGAAAGTTCTACTGTACATCCCCCTAACCGAGAGTCCATGGTGATGGACAGATTTGGGAAGCAGGTCTATGCATCATCTACCTTCTCCATTAGGTCTTTGAACTTTTTGGGACATTTCTCTAGACTTCAGAGGGATCTGTTCAAGGAGCTGTCAGATACCCTGGCAGGTGCAGTCACTGAGGGCATCCAAGAAAAAGTGGTCTCCCAGTTAGCCACCCTGAAGTCTTTTTTGAATTCATACAAGAGGATCACTGCCTATGCAGCCAAAGGGGTTACTAGATCAGCAGGTTCAGGTGTTAATCTTCAATGACATGCTTGGATGTGGCTGAGCGAGTTTGTGAAATCATTCAAGTATTTCTTTGTCAATGCTCCTTTTGAGAGATCCTCTTTGTTTGGACCCAAATTAAAGGAAACTCTGTCTAAGTGTGAAAAGGATGGAAAGTCTCTGTCTGCTGTGGGTGTACATTTTTCCAGTCCTTAATGGTCCTACTCTAGGAATCAAAGGAGTGGCAATATGTGATTAAAGAAGTCTCAGAAGCCTTTCCAGGTCACACATAGTTTGGACTCCCCTCAGGTTAGAGGGGGTAGTTACAATGGAAGATGCCATCCAAGGGGCAGGGGTAGTCTGCAGAGTCAGGGTTCCAGGGAGTTCTTCCCTGGTCAACCTTACCAGCGCTCCTGAAAGGGGGCCCAATTGCTTGTCTCTGGAGGGAGTCGGGGGAATATTTTCCTTACATCCAATTGCCTGCCAACACATAACAACCGATGCCAGGGTGCTAAAGATCATTTCTAGATGTCATTTAATCCCCTTCATGCTTTACCTGAGAACCCAGGCAAGACTCCCCAATGTTTCACCCAGTCAAAGAGACCAAGCTGCATTAGAAATTCAAAAGCTGATAGAAAAAAGTCATCCAAGAAGTCCCACCTGAGAATTAGGATCCACATTTTACTCAATATTATTTTTAGTGCCAAAGAAAATAGGGGACTGGAGACCAATTTTAGATCTCAGCATTCTGAACAAATTTCTCCATCAATCAAAATTCTGAATGGTAACTGTTCAATCAATTCTTTCCTTCTTAGAGGAAAATGACTGGATGTGCTCTATTGACTTTCTAGATCTGTATTACCACATAAAGATGGACAAACACTCAAGAAATTGTCTACGCTTCCAGCTAGGAGCCAGTCATTACCATTTCAGAGTGCTGCCCTTTGATCTCATCACAGCCTCCAGGGTGTTCACTAAATGCATGGCAGTGGTCACAGCACATTTGAGGCTGCACAGATTCTGAGTGTTCCCTTACCTAGATGACTGGCTCCTCACCACTTCCACCAAGCATCTACTACTATGAACAATGAGATGGGCATCACAGGCAATCTTGCAAAGTCTCAACTAACCCCTTATCAAGATATGGAATTCATTGGAGCTTATGTCAATACTCTGTCTTGTGTGGCATTGCTTCACCACTACAGGTTGCAGAAAATACAATCGCAGATTCACCCTCTCCTTTGCTCAAACAAAATACCAGCTCAGCAAATTCTGCAGACATTGGGCTCCATGGCAGCAGTGATCACGTTAATTCCAATGGCAAGGTTTCACATGAGACTTCTCCAATGGCTGCTTGCAAACCAATGGTCTTTTCTAACCCACCCCATGAATCACTTACTTTTCATATCCATCCAATGAAAAACAACCTAACCTGGTGGATGCACTCCAAGGAGATTCTTCTAGGACAGCCCTTTGCCCCCCCACAGCCCAAGGCCATAGTGACCACGGATACTTCCCAGATGGGGTGGGGGGGGTTTATCTCGGGAAGGCAGTCCTAGTCATTTGTTCCCCCTCTGAGACCAATCTGCATATCAATGTTCTAGAGCTTATGGTAGTGCTTTTGGTGATGCAAACATTTTATTCTGCCTTACCTTACTGGATGATAGCTATTCAATCAGACAACATATCTGTAGTCTGGTACGTCAACAAGCAAGGGGGAACCAAGTCCTATCCTGTGTGTCGAGAAACCCTTTGAGTGTGACAATGGACCATAACTTGCAACTGTTTTCTGATAGCAACGCAAATCCTGGGGAGTTCAAATGTGATTGCAGATAAGCTGAGCAGACACATCCTCATTCCACATGAGTGGTCTCTAAATTCCAGAGTAGCGAAGAAGATCTTGCTTCACTGGGGGCAGTCTTGCTGTGACCTGTTTGCTTCCCCCCTGAACAACAAGTGCAGAAGCTACTTAGCCCTAATTCCCCCTCAGGGGAGTCCCCAAAGATGCTTTTCTCCTTGATTGGCTCCTGGGTCTCCTTTATGCCTTTCCCCCCTTCTCTCTGATCCCTTTTTTTCCTCATGAAAGCAGTTCAGTTGAGAAGCAAAGTGATCCTCATTGTACCTTACTGGCCTTGACAGATATGGTTTTCCTTCCTTTGGCCTCATCTACTTCACTGCCCATGGATTCTGGACCCAGTTCCAGACCTTCTGTCCCATCCTCAGGGTCTAGTGCACCTCACACTATAGGCTCTCAAGCTAACTGCTTGGTTTCTCCAATTCCAGTTAGAGTATCTTCTTCCGTATGCTTGCAAACTCGATCTGAGGTAATGTAGAGAGGGGTATTGTGGGTAGACTAGCTGCTCGAGAGGTTTTGGCTGATGCTAGCTATATATTGGCTAGATCAATTTAAAGGATCGGAACCATAGCCGCAAGTCAAGAATAGATGAAGATCGACAACACAGATGAAACGCTATGGTAAGACATAACTTCTTTTATTAGAACTGTGTGCCGTGTCTGAAAGCTTCTCTGCATGAGCATTCCATTTTCCATGTATGGTAAAGTACAGTTCTGTAAGAAAACAGTAGATGATTGAATTATCACTACTTGTGCAGACTTAGCTATATGGGTTATATCCTGCATAAGATATAACAGATGGCCAGCTTCCAAAGCTTCAGGGCAACTTCTGCATGCCCAAACCATCAGTCAGCTTGAACTAAGCTGACTAAAAAGAGAAGTTTAAGTGTCAAGCTCTTCAGAGCTTTCATGCCAACAGCCAGATGGAGGCTGAACTCTGAATGGACAAAGCTAGGAATAAAAAAAAAAAAATGCCCACACCATGGCATAAACAACACAAAAAAATAACAATGGGAATGGAGGGAGGGAGTGGCTAGTGCAGCAGTGATCATTCAATCATCTACTGTTATGATAAGTTTATTTTAAAAATCTGCACTATGGTCATCACATCGATCACTGCTGCAGTAGCCTCAGCTATGTGGCCAAAGAACCCGAGCTTATTAAATCTGAGAGGTGGAAGAAGAGCCCAGGACCCCCTAGTGAATAATCCTAGCAAAGTCAAATCTAGAGCTGGAGAAGGAATCAAGCTTATATAGCTTTGTAAAAGTATATATGGAGTACAAGATGCAGCTCCAAGAATATTTATACAATTCAACAATTTCCAAAACCCCCCAAAAAACCATAGATGCATCTGAGGCCCTAGAGGAGGGAGCCTTGACCCTGCCTGGATTAATTTTGCTGTGGTGAGTGTAACAAAAGGCAATAGCCCTAGACAACCATTTGAAAATACTCTTGTTTTGACAGAAGTTGTCCCTTCTTCTTCTTACCTTCACAAGAAATTAACAACTAATCCAATGATCTGAAAGATTTAGTTCTATCAAAATAGTTCCTGAGATGTCTGTGGACATCCAAGGTATGGAGTATTCTTTCTCCCTCATTTTTAGGTTCAGGAAAGGAAACAGGGAGATGGATAGTTAGGCTTAAAGTAAAATTGGATAGCACTTTAGGCATAAACGAAGGACTGGTTCTCAAAGAAACCCTGACTCTGTGAAAATAAGATAAGGTTGACTCAACATAAAGGCTTGAAACTGAGATACCCTTCTTGCAAAGGTCAGTGCAACCAGTAAAACTGTTTTACATATTTAGAAGACAGCCAGGTTATCTGTTTTAACTAGAGCAAGTGTTAGCTCTCAAATAGAAAATTAAGATCAAAAGGAGGGGCCACCAGTTTTCTTGGAGTCCTCTAATGCAGAACCCCTTTCAGAAACATTTTGACTTGCAAACACATTGAATAAACAGGCTCCATGGGCAGACATGCTGAAATGGCCAATAAATGAACCTTGATGGAAAAGAAAGGACATAGGACAGTGGACTCACACAATCTTGTATTGTAAAACCAGAGAAGAATTAGCCCTGAATTGGTGATAGTAATGTGTTTGGCACCAATTAGAAAACCTTTACCATTTTACTACTAGCAGGCTTTCATGCCTCCATTAGTACATGCTGTACATCCTCAATAAACAGGTGCCTAAAAAGAATTACGACCCTGTCATCCAAGCAATCAGTTGAAGTTGACTGTGGTTGGGGGTGTTCATGGGTGAGTAGATCCAGTATGTGAGGAAGCTTGTGGTAATTGCCCCTGGCCATTTCCAAACAAAAAAAAGGGAGAACTGCACTTACCTGGGCTAGAATGGAGTCACTACATTAATCTGGGGTGAGGATTCCTTCTTAATCTTCAGAAGTACCCTGGATATTAGTGGAAAGGTTGTAAAGGCATATAGGAATCTTCGTGTCCAAAGAAAATAAAAGGCATCTGTCTTCCAGGCCTTCTTGATGGAGTCCTGGAATAGAATTTTGCCAGTTGACTGTTCAGAGAAGAGGTAGACAGATCTACTTGAGCTACTCCCCACCAATGGGTCAAATTTTGGAAGACCTCCTGATCTAGTTTCCATTCGTCAGGGTCTGCCCTTGTCCTGCTCAGCTTGCCTGATACACAGTTTTGCTCTGACAAAATATAGGATGTACTGATAAGCTATATCCCAACCTAGCATGGATAAACAACTGCAGAGGAGGTATAATAACCCGGTCCCTCTTGCTTGTTGATGTACCACATGACAATGGTATTGTCTGTAACAACTTGATGAGATCCCGGGGAACATAGATTATTCAGACAGTAGATTGCCTTGATCAAGGTAAGCATCTCTTTTATACTTATGTGCTTGCATGTGCCCTTAGTATTTCACACACCTTGCACTTTTATCCTTCCTGAAACTACTCCTTAAGCAAATACTGATGTAACTGTGGTGACAGACTGCTTTGAAACATGGAAGGAGAAGGGCAGACCCAGATTTAAGGATATTTGCTGTCTCCAACAAGTAATTTATATTCTGCCCAGCACTGGGATTTCAAAAGAGAAAGGATGTTGATGCTGGGACCAAAGAGAAGCCTTTTTATCTTTCTCTTGTGGAGTGTTACCATGAGTATCCTATGAATCACAGATGCCACAAGACCCCAAATCCTGAGATATTCCCTAGCAGTAACCACAGTCTGAGTGGAAAACATTTGAAACAGATCTAGATAAAGTTCTGGGGGTGTTTTCCTATGGAAGAAAAGCTCTTTGAACTGAGGTGTCCAGCTGATATTCCAGGAACACAGTCCTTTGTGAAGGGGTCAAAAATACTTTTGAATACTGTCTTGGAATCCCACCTTTTGTAAGAGATCCCTTACCTAAGAGAGACATTCTTGACATTTTGAACAAGATTCTGCAAAGATAAGCAAGTCATCTAAAATATAGAAAATGGGGATACGCTGTAGCCTGCAATAACCTATAATTGGAGCTAAACACTTAGTAAACACTCTTAGTGGAGGAGGCAGTCCAAAGGGTAAAGAAGAAAACTGATATTGTGATCCAGACTCACAAAACCTTAAGAAACACATGATGTCTGGATGAATAGGGGTTTGATGATAAATATCTTTTAAATCTAGTGTTAACATGAAACTTGAATGAGGAAGAAGAGGTAATAGGCTATGAAATTACATCATCTTGAATTTGGGCACTATCACAAATAAGTGCATGAAAGAAAAATCTACAAACTGATCTCCAGGCATTTTCTTTCTTTGGCACTGAAAACATCCTTAAAAATCTTTACCAGCCTGGAAGGCAAAACAAGTTCTATCATTGCCTGGGACAGCATGTGATGAAGGACTGGTGGACATAAAAGAGTTTGGTATGGTCTGGTGGATGAAAGTAGATGAGGGGTTACCCCCTGAAAAGGAGGAATTACCTCCCATTGCCATCTATAGGCTTGATGAATGATCTTCAGAACACATTTGTCTTAAAGTAATTGTTGGCAAAGAGAAACTTGAATATTCAGGCTTTTGCAAAGGGAAATGGGCTGGTTTTAAGAGGTTCCAAATTTCTTTTCACCCCCCCCCCCGCAATTTCTTCTTAAACATCTGTTTATCTGCATTTTGCTGAACTATTTATTTATTTATCTATTTATTAATTAATTTATTTATTTTTTTACAAAACTGGATGAGGGAATCCCTTAAACGTTTTGGAAAAGGGGGGCTAAAAATCTTGGAGATTCCCATTTTCAGTACTTTTTGATCACCTCTGCAGGGGATGTACTAAAAACAAATCTCTGTTCAAAGGAAACATCGGGCAGGATTCAGGAAGCCTCCGTGTAAGAGTTATAACTCTTACACGGAGGCTGCAGTTAAACGGTGTGATGTCAGCATGTCATGCATATGCATGAGGTGCATGAGGCATACTGAATCACACTGTAACTCTTACACGGTCCATGTAAGTGAGTAGGGGGCGTGTCTGTAGACACGCCCCCAGAAAAATAGAATGGCTGAAAGTAAACAGCCACGAGGGAAGCCATGGAAATGTGAATAACCACACTACACAACACATGCCCCCACAGACCAGCAATGTAAAAAGTGAACAGATGTAAAATGAAAATAAAAACTGTTTTATTTTTTTTAAATCCCGTAAATGTTTGCTACTGTGTGCGCTCGTGTGCGCGGGTGTGCTACTAGCGCAACTGCAGTTAGCAATAAGTGGAAAAGGATATAAGAACTAAATATGCAAAGTAAGCCAAGAAGTAATAGCATAGCGGTAGAGTTGTCGGCTTGAGAGCAGGCAGGCAAGGTTCGAGCCCACCCAACAACCTTTTTTTTTTTTTGTAAATAAACACTAAAAAGGCCCCAGACAGTATTGTACAAATGTAAAAGTATTTTCCTTTGTAAAATAGAATGAAATGGAGCATATATTTGCAAGTAATACAATAATAAAAATCTTTAAAAATGTACTGATAGCTAAACTGCAGTGAGATAGAGTGCCCGTAGCTAAGTAGTGTTTCACAAACTGCAAACTGCTTGCCCATAGCTAAGGACTGGTTTAACAGGCTCAAACTGTGTGCAACTAGCTGCGCTACATTTAACATGTGTGTTACTAGCCAATTAAGGTTTAATCCAGCGCACACCGTTTGTGCAACGCGCCCACAAGCTAACCGGCGGTGCGCATGCGTGAACTCCGTGCAAACGAGCGCAGACCTGGTTTTAAGTGCTTAAAAGTGCCTTTGGCACTTTTGATTGACAGGTCCTGTACTCATTTCGAAAGAAAAATAAATTCCCACTGTCAGTCTCGAACCCAGGTAACACTAGACTGTATGACCTATCACTAAGCCATGACTCTCATACAAGAACATAGTGCTAAAATAAATATAACATGTAATAGTAGGAATCAATAGAAAGGTAATATAGGATGTGTACTACCCAAAGCATGTCAGGTAGCTTATAATGCCTGAATTACTGGATTCCCACACTAGTTTAGTGTTCACGGAAACAGCCCTGCTAATTGTTAGCTTGTACATAATAATGTGAGGTAAAGTTATGAAAGTATTATATATACACATATGTATATATACATATATATATATATATATATATATATATATATATATATATATATATATATATATTAATACATGTGAAATATAGTGGTAGGTGTCAGTATTCACACACACTCACTACAGGAAACAGTGAAAATAAATGCAGCAACCACAATCTACAACACAACCTGACTCCTGTGAGACTTAATAACCTTTTTAACTGTGTAAAGGTGCCTTCAGCACTTTGATTGCCAGGTCCTAAACTCAGTTTGAAAGAAAAAAATTCCTACTGTCAGTTCCAAGCCCCTTGGTAACACTTGTCTGTATGACCTACCACTAAGCCATAACTCTCATACAAGAACATAGTGCTGAAATAAATATTACATGTAATAGTAGGAATCAATATAAAGGTAATATAGGATGTGTACTACCCAAAGCATGTCAGGTATATTTGTAATGCCTGAACGACTGTATTCCCATACTAGTTTAGTGTTAACAGTAACAGCCCTGCTAATTGTTAGCTTGTACATAATAATGTAAGGTAATGTACATATATGAAAGTATGTATATGTACACATACATATATATATATATATATATATATATATATATATATATATATATATATATATATATATATTAATACATATGAAATATAGTGGTAGGTGTCAGTATCTATACACACTCACTACAGGAAACAGTGAAGATAAATGCAGCAACCAGAATCTGCAACACAGCCTGACTCCTGTGAGACCTACTAACCCCTTTAACTGCTTAAAGGTGCCCCCAGCACTCTGATTGATAAGCCCTATACTCAATTTGAAAGCAAAATATAAGCATACTAGTAGGGCCTACTACAAGACCATTGTAACACTAGTCTGTATGACCTACCAGTAAGCCATGACTCTCATACAGGAATATAGTGATAAATAAGTGGAACATGTAATAGTAGGAATGAAGATAAAGGCAATATAGTATGTGTACTACCCAAAGCATGTCAGGCAGACTTTTACTGTCCCAATTACTGGATTCCCATACTAGTGTAGTGTTAACAGAAACAGCCCTGCAAATTGTTAGCTTGTACCCAATATTGTCAGCTAATGTACATATATGAAAGTATGTATATGTACACATATGTATATATAGCAATACATATGAAATATAGTCGTAGGCGTCAGTATGCATACACACTCACTACATGGAACAGGTGAGAGAAATGCAGCAACCTGAATTCACAACACAGCATGAAGCATGAGAGATGTACTAACCTTCACACTCACAGAACATTGTCAACAGCATACCAGCATGGTCCACGCCCTTACAATCTGAAGGGGCAACGCCTATCTCACATACCCTTTTATAGCACTGTCCTGAAATCACAGTGAGACATGCAATTAGTACACAACTGGCTGTATGCAATTAGCCAATGCTGCCTTACAATCGGTGCAGAGGCCATCACATGGTCCTTTGCAGATACCTACAAAAGCATACAGTACCCACACTCCACACATGCAATACAGTCATTGCACAAACCTACTGAGAAAGAGAGAGAGACAGAGAGAGAAAAAAATATATACAGACAGCCAGCAGCAAAACCAGCAGCAGCAGCAGCAGCAAACAGCAAGCAGCACCACTGACACAGCAACAGCTGCCACAAACACAGGTAATGCAAAGTATCAGGTTAATACTGTGTTTACTGTGACACCTCCAAATGTATCATAGTTCACTATCTATAGGTATGTCCATGAGATAGGTTGTGTGTACATAGTCCTGAAATATATACATATGTAATATTGCTGTACATGTTGCCCATACTTAAAACTTCCATAGCTTAGAACACAAGGCCAGTTGTGCATATGATGCAGTAGTTACCAGGGTCAGTAGAGGTTACTCCTCATTGGTGTGGGACCACTGTGTATGTATGGCACTGTTCAGGTACATATCCTGTAGTATGGCCAGGGATTAATATCAGTCTGTCATGTGGTGCTATGTCCTCCAGGGGTGAACGTAGCACACATCCAGGGATACCATTTCGTAACAGTGATGCTATGTGTTCTGCAATGTTGAGGGTGGCCCTCACCTGGACATGTGAGAGGATAGGGAGGTTACAGTCATCTGTGATAACTAATTCCACTTGTGTAGGAGAATGGTGGTGGGGGGTACCTGCACCTAAACTGTCTGCAACAATGTTGCCAATATCTGCATTTGGTGAATGTGAAGCATCTTAACACTGATGACCACAGATGCCTTGCCTTCATGTGAATCTGCCCTGTGCTGCAGTAGCCTCCTGCTATTGTTATACAATGTGCCTGTATCTGTAGTCCACTGGACAGGATAAATAAGTGGTGTGCATACGTTCTGGGTTAGATATGTGTGTGCACAGTACATGCACTATGTGGGATGTCTGTGGTAAGCTTTTGCAAAGGGGCCAGCAGTGTGTGTTGTGGCTTCCACTGGCCCAATGGGCTGCATGGATAGCTTCACAGTCCTAACTAGTGAATAACTGTGTAATTACATGCATACATAGCAAGGTAGTGTACTGTGCTTGTGGTGTTGTTGGGATATGTATATCCAGGCTGAGTAATGTGTGTCCACATCACAGGGTTGGATGGCAACACACATCCAGTATGTAGGGATGAACACCCAGAGTGTTTCAGATGTGTCACCTGTGCAGACAAATCTGGCCATTACCTGTGCATCCCCCACAACACACACACACATGCAACATATGGCAGAAGTACTATAGCAGTACACATAGGTTCATAGGTTCATACTAGGCTATTTGCCCTAGGGCATTGATAAGCCTAGTAGAATGTGTTTGTCTTTTGCCACCCAATTACAATTTATGCTGCTATGCCCTTGTCCGACGTTAGTATACTGTGCCTCTGTCTAACAGTGACATAGAAGTGATACCCGGGGTACAACTATGATCTCCATCCACTCATCCAGATTCATATGGAAGAGAGTCAATGAGGGACTCTGCCTAACCTGTAGTGTGAGTTCATTACAGAGTGAAGGGAGCCTCTTGGTTAGGAATATGCCCCTCCAGCATGTCCTATTTATGTCAGTGCTGAGGTTCAGGTCTCCTGAGCATGTGGCTGTATGGGACCCTGATTTCCTGAGGTGCAGCATGTTCATTACTTCTGGGTTGGACATGGCTGTATATGGCAGGCACAGATTGCCTCTGAACAGGCAGTATGCCACTGAGTCCAGCTGGATTTCCTTTAACTGGGCAGCATATGGCATCTGTTTGAGCCCTTTGATCCTCTTGATGAGGTACTGTTGGTCTTTACCAGTTGCTGTAGGTGTCTGGTTAGGTACATCCCAAAAGGTGCATTGTACGCAATTATAGGCCTGATGATGGATGAGTAAAGAGGCACAATGACCTCCCCTGCCGTACATGTGAATCCCTCATGATTAGCTGGGCTATATAACATGTCTTTCAATCCACGTTGGCCATGTGGTTGACAAATGACAGTTTGCTATCATGTTTGTTCCCCAGGTCCCCAATTACGTCTTCTGTACTCAATGGCCTAACACCTATGTGGTACTTTGCCACCAATGTGGAGGTGTGGGAATCTGTGTTGGATATTGATACTCCCCCTCCTTTGTTGTCTGGTCCAAGTGTTGTGGCCGACAAGAATGGTAACAGGTATAACTTGGTAGTGCTGGTGTGCTCCAGGGAAACCTGAAACAGGTTTATGTTACTGCACAGATATCGATGTCCATAATGCTAAGTAGGGTTTTGAGTGCGTGTATCCTGAGGTCTAGACTTCTGGTGTTGAGTAGCATCACTCTTACTTCCTCATCCTTTGTGATACGAATGGATGTGGGTTTGCCTTATGAGCCTTGCCTAATACAGGCACTATGGGTGTAGCAAGAGCCTCTGCCAAAATCCAGTAGGCCAGGGGTGACAGGTGCAAGCTGTCCTAGCAAAGCATTGTGGCTCGTACAGCATACCACCCCAAGATGACAGGCATTGGCACACCTGTGAATGACACCAGTACGTCAGTCAATTGTTGGAAGGGATCATCGTGCCTTGATATTGTGGCATCATTCTTGGTGAGGGTAAGATGCTACTCAAGGTCAGGGTCATACTGTCTTGGGCTACATGCTCAGAGAGCTCCTTACTGTCTCATGTCATGTAGTCCAGGGAGGTATGTGTCAGGTCATTCACACCAGCATGGACATTGAGTGAGTCATACCTGTACTTGCCTTGGAGTTACTTGAGTGTTTGTGTTATGTGGCGGGTCGTAGTGCCCGACAGGCTGCACACTGTGACCCTCACCTTGTTAAGCCTGGTGAACGTGATGTCAGTGTGCCTGATGATAGAGGCACCTAGTACAGGTGTATGAGGTGTGTTGTTTACTGTTAAGAGCTGTGAGTGTTCAGCACATTGGCTTTGTGAGATATGTGTTTCACGTGTTTGTGTCCGTGGTAGTGGTTGCTTGGGTGTCTGCTTTGGAGGTCTCTGCTGCATAGGCAGACCTGTAGTCTGAGCCTATGAGTATGTTCATGTGTGATCATGTGTTAGTTTTGCTGTCGTGGTAGGTCTATGTGACACTGGAAGTGTAGTGAGTGTGGTTTCCTTCTCCACCTGACTGGTTATGGCAGTATTGAGTAGGGAGAGCCTAACCTCCAGTATGGTATATGGTTGCATCACTCACATGTGTTTGAATTTGTTGTTAGGAGGAGGGGGTTGTCTGTGTACATGCAGCTGTTATAACATTGCCTCTGGATTACCACACTCACCAGCTGGACTGGGGAGGAGACTGACAACTGACCTTTGGACATGCTAGAATACTATTGTGAATTCCGTAATAATTGAAAACAAGGTCCAGTGGGGAGTGAGGGTGTACTGATATTACCTACTACTGCCGACTGATATAATAGCTTCAGTGAGCAAGTGCCAGGTAACCTAAGTGCAATGTGTTACAATTAAGTAAATGCAACAATGACAAGCAGTCACTTGCTGTCATGTGTAACATGGAAATACGTACAGTAAGCAATGCAGATATCAGTAGTGAGTCGCAGAAGTGCTGAGAAGCTGTGAATTATGTGGAAGTAGCGTACCAGTGAAATAACAAGCTAACAAATAACAAGCATATAAACAAAGCTAGATTCAGGAGGCTTGGATGTAGTGTTTGCTACAGCAAATAAGGTGTACCAATGTCAGTAAGATACAGCTCAAATATGCAGGCACTATAAACCTGAAACCAGAAGTTCCCAGCTATGAATGGCAGAGTACAGCCTATTGTCACACAAGAGTGCAGACCACAAACCTTGTTAATGTTAAATAACTCTCCTGAAGGCCAACTGCCTATACCAGAACTAATACACTTGGACACTGGGCTCTCAATCAGCAGTTCCCAACTTCAAAGGATGAAAGATATGTGTCCTGCCACCACAGTGCTTGCCACAAACCTCCCTAATGTAAAACAACTGGTCTGAAGGCCAAGTGCTTAGTCCAAATGACTTAGAATGATAGCTACACTTTAATCAAGTTACAACCAAGCAGTAATAAGTACAATTTAATACTCCCTGTATAGAATGTGTACCACGTATTGCTGAGATACTATGCTGATAACCTGTTTGTGTACCTTTCCAGGGGATCATGGCTCCAAAAAGAAACCCCACATATTCTGCTGCAGAGGATGAAGTGATCCACCAGAGCCTGGTGTGTGACTATGCCATCCTGTTCTCACGCACCACCCAGAATCAGCAGGAGAGGTCTGCACTGTGGCAAAATCTCGTTAGCAGGATAAATGATGTTGGCATGCATGATAGGACATATGAGCAGGTGAGACATCACTGCAGTGATTTGATTAGAAATGTCCACCAGCGTGCTGCAGATATCCGCAGGCAACAGGTTGCCACAGGAGGGGGGGTGGCCACACATCCCCCCCTCACCAGACAGGAGGGGCTACTGCTAAGTGTTGTGGATCCAGCCCCAGAACAACAACAGCATCAGTCGTGCATCATGATGAAGGTTGGATCCACACAGCAGCAAGACACCGAGCGTGCAGGTAAGATGCCATATTTATTTATTGTTATTAGTTTTACATTTGCTGACCGAGATAGTCTAGCTGGATATATGTCCATTTTCAGTAGAGGCCTGTGGAGAAAAGCTCCACACATAACATAATAAAGGCAGACAGACAAGTTGTTAATACAGACATCCAAAATAATAGAAATATAAACCAGCTTGTTAATTAAATCAACATACATTTAATGAACTAAAACAGTTTGAAGTCATACACAATGTACTGTCGGTTTCAAAGCAATTCTACCTAAAACATAACGGTTATGCAATAAGGCAAACGCCATATAGATAATAGTTAAAGCTCAGAAGGGTAGAGAAGTAGAAGGAGTATGAAAGATAAAATAATAGGGAAGAGGCAGGAGTCAAGAAGGGAAGTGAGGAAAAGAAGGAAGACAGTCAAGAGGAGGTGGGAGGGATGGGAGAAGTAGGTCAGAGCATAGAAGGACATCAAGGGAAAAGAAACAGGGTAGAAGCTAGTTTTTATGCACAATGAGGGGTTAAAGGTAAAGAGAGGGTGGGGAGAGGGATGTTAGCCTGGAGTACTACAAGAACAAAGCCAGTGGTTTTGGAAGTACAGTTTGAGTTTTTGTTTGAAGAGAGGTAAGGGTGAGATTAGAGTTAACTCCTTGTATGTACATATGACTGTTCTGTACACTGTTACTTCATGCACGCATAAGGTGTGCATGTGGTATGTATCTGTCATCATGATATGTAATTGTGCATGTGTGATACAGACATTATGAGCAGCTGATGTGTATAAGGGAACTAGTGTACTACTGTACTGTATCATGTGCAAAACAAATGGCACACTTGTGCCCACTGACATTACTCTCTTCATATTTCCAGGTCCCTCCCATCTAGCAACAAGGCAGGCCATACATGCTGGTGAGTGTGTTTAACATTACCTGAAAAACAATTTATAATACTAGTAAGAGTATTGTAACTCTGTAGTATACATGCTGGTGAGTGTGTTTAATAATACCTGCAATACACAGTTTAACAACAGTAAGAGTAGTGTAACACAGTACTGATGTGTGTGTTTACTGTGGGGTGTGCATGTGTGCGAGTGTGCCTGTGCCCATGTGTGCATGTGTGTTTGTGTCCATGAGTGCATGTGTCCATTTCTGAATGTGTGCATTAGTATTGAAGTGCATCTCTGTCAAATATGTGTTGAGACTGTAATCTGTGTTCCCTGTTTTCCTCCCGTAGGTTCTGGTGCTGCTCTGGTGACCTGCAGCAGGGAACCTGAATCTTGTGCCCCAGGTACTGATGATGATGAAATGTCTGTAATGGTGCAGAAAGGTGTGTCTGGGTCCGCCATTGGTCAGCCAGTTGACAGTACACAGCTGTCAACCCCTTCAATGCGCACAGTCATCCTGCCGTTACATCCTTTGTCACCATTGTCCCTAGGTGATGGACAGTATGCAGTGGGCATAGATCAGGGTAATGTGGTACCTGTGGTACATGCATCCCCACAAAGCAGCCATGAGCAGGGTCCTCCAATGGTACCACGCAGACAGTCACCCATGGGTTCTCGTGGGGGCATCCATGGCCGTACTGCCTCTGGCCGACGTGCCCAAGGAGGTATGTCAACCTCCACTATGTTTCAGACTGTTATGCAGGCACAGGCACGTATGGAAAGGTACACCAGACAGGGTCTGAGGGAGCTGAGAGCATGTCGCACAGCCATGACAGACGGCATGCGTGACGTTGCGAATGCTACCCGTAACTTCACAGATGTCGTTGACAGACGTTGTGGGGACATACAACAGCTGCTCCACAACCAGATGTCCATGGGCCAGGGCGATGGTGTGCGTTTGCGATGTCGATGTGGCCGTATGCCAGCGACAGCACCAGCTGGCAGTGGCTGCGGACGACAACAGACCCACTCACGCACCTCAAGTGCCAGCACCAGCCCCCGCAATGCTGGGTCTGTGCTGTCATCAGGACGCCCCAGGAGATCACGTGCACGTGGCTCTGGACAGTCCCAACAGGGAACTGTGTCCAGTCAACACACCCCCGCTTCCGATGACAGTACCCAGTCTGGGTTAGTACCGGATACGGCCCGTAGCACCCCTGCCAGGCACAGGTACCATGTACGTGCCCACAGACACTGATCTGGATGACCTGACAGGTGCAGTCTGTGGCTGTCCACAAAACCCTGTACATGGCAGCCATTATGTGGGACTGTGTGTGTGCTTACACACATGCAGAAATCTAACACCTAGGGCAAACACATACACACACACACTGCACCAACACCGGTCCACCCTGTACTGCTGCCCCTCACAAACACACATACACACACATGTCAATTGGTGTTACCAGTGGCTGGCTTGGGCATACCTAACCCACACCCTGTGCATATGATGACACTGTGCCACCTCCTGCATACTACAACATTGGTGCAGGAAAAGGTAAACACGTTGCTGATGCACAGGGTGACTACATAGATGTGTATAAGTAGTAACATGTTGGTAACTGTTCACTGTTCCACTATGATTGTGTGTATATCCCAGCAGTCCTGCTGCAGTAACTGTATGAATGTCCTCAATTGTTATCTGCACCCATACTACTTACCAAAGTGTACCAGCTGCACACCATCACATGCTACCATTGACTATGGGAATGTGCATCATGTGCTGTTATGTAGATTCAGCTATATGTACCTGTTCTGTCACACATGCATTTACACACACCCTGCTACCCCCACACATGTACACGCTCACCTGCCATTCCCATTATTTATTACCCTACATGAGTAGCTGTCGATACATGACAGGTACACATTTGAGGAGTGCACTATGTTGATTACTACCGATTTCCTCCTCTCTACCTGTACTCACAGGGTGCAGGCAACCTCTTTAGTTTAAAGATGTAATGTGCATCAGGTACTGTGGTACCCTGATTGCCACATCAAACATGTTTTCCATACGGAAATGCACACACAGACACATCCCACATCCACACACTTGCCACATTCAGGCTTCAAAACACTGTCTAGGTATATTCTGGTACATGTGCATGTTACAGTAGCATGTAACACTATACTGAGTACTGGCAGTTGTCTGTTGTCATGTTGTTTGTATAGAGTAAAAGGATTGTTCATTTATCCTTCTTCGTTTTGTGGACATTACTTGAAGAAGTGTTACCTTACATGTGTTATTGGTACCACCACCTTCCCTTTTGTAGTTTTGTTTGTATAGGGTGCTGTCAACATCACTGCTTGTTAAGGGAAATGTGCACCCTGCAGTGCATAGCCCCATTTGGCAAAAGCCACATCCCACCCCCACCATTGTGCACACACACTAACCCCACCCACAGTAAAACACATACTTTCCATTTGCAAGATTCAAACCCCTACCTAACTGTGTTATGACAGTAGAAGCATACACATTAGCAGAGTGTGCTATTTACATTAATGGGAGAAATTCTTTCTAATGCTGTACTTAGAGGGTGCTGACATCATCTGTGTGCAGGAGGAGGGATGTGCACCCTGTAGTGTGTTCTCCCAGTTGGCAAAAGGTACTTATCCCTCCCAGCATTATGCACACACACAAACCCCACTCATACTAACACACATACATTCCCTTTGCAGGATTCTAACCCCTACCTAACTATGTTATGACACCAGAGAAAGACGCATTAGCGGAGCGCGCTATACGAATTACTGGAGGACTTTAATTCAGGTAATATAGTTATAGAGTCCTGACATCATCAGTGTTTCAAAAGGGGAATCTGCATCCTGTAGTGTACTGTCACAGTTGCTAATAGGGGCATTTCCCACACACACATCGATGTGTTCGAGGTTTGCATATGTGGGGGATCCAGTACTCCAGTGTGATTAGTATATGGTTCGATTGCAAAAATGAGGGATATACTTCCAGTGGTGAGCATTTTGTACTCATGTTTGTGATGATCAGGTCTAGTATATCTGCCCCTCTTGTGGGAAGGTTGATTACCTGTTCCATAGCTAAAGAGTGTCTGATCTATGGGAACCCTAGAGCTTGGGTATTGTGGCATGTGTAATGTTCACAGTCTATGTTTGGGTAGCTGATGTCACCCGGTATGATGGTGTTTGCAGAGAAATCTATACTCTCCTGTGTGGGCATGAAGGCTGTGTGGGAGTCCTGAGTTTGAGAGGATGCTGTAAGAGCTCCTCTGTGTCTCTATCCATGTGGTCCAGGGAGGTACATCTCAGGTTGTTTGCACCAGCATGGACAATGGCTGCCTCATACTTGTACTTGTTGTGGAGTGACCTGTGTGCCTGTGTTATGTGGCACATTCTATCACCCGACAGGTAGCTAAATGTGACCCTCACCTTGCTCAGTCTGGAGGGCGGGACGTCAGTCAACAGCTCATGTCAAGCATGTTCACACCCCTCATAAATGATGTGGAAACCTTCAAAGGCCCCAGGCCTGTTGAAAATATGGACCAGACTGCAGATACCTGTATAAAGGCATTCTATGGACACATTCAGGAATGCATGGATCATGCAACCACATATGAAAGCATGACCCAATCCTCCAAAGGCAGACGTCCTGTGTGCCGGACACCAGCCATAAACAAACTATGCAATAGAAGGATGAAGCCACTACATGATACAACTAACTCCCAAAATGTGAAGGCATCACTGATGAGTATTAGAAGACAACTACAGGCACTCATACGATTGTCTAAGGCCATCTTTGAAAGAAGATTCCACAAGCCACTGAGGATAAACACAAGGCTTTCTGTAGTTATGTTAAGAACCTGGGTGGTAATACTCAGATATGCTCAGAGGTAATCCAAGATGTCACACGAAATACAAAACACACAGACATTGCCATCATCCTAGTGGACAGGTTCACTGCTACCTTCTCCCCCCCCACCACACCAAAAGGGCAAATATGTCTCCCAGCAGAGTGCTGCCCCCCCTGACATCACAAATGCTCAGGTAAGAGCTGCCCTCTCCAAAGCAATAAACACTGCATCAATGGGACCAGACAGTGTCCCAGGATGTGTCCTACATGAACCACAAGAAGAGCTACACCCAGACATAACACTACTGTTCATTCCCAGCCTTACTCCACGATATGTGGCCAAAGAGTGGCGCACAGCAACAGTGGTCCCTCTACATTCAGGTGGTGCCTTAACGGATTCTGGACACTATTCGCCCCATATGTCTGAATAGCTTGGTCTGCAAAGCTATGGCAAGGATCATCATGAACCTCACATATATAGATATTGGGGACCTACAGACATGTCACCATACACAGGTTGGCTTTGTTAATGGCAGATCCTGCCTCTCAAACCTGTTTGATTTCTTTGAAACAGTCACCAAGGCCACTGTCAAGGGGAAGGAGGTCTACACAGCCTACCTGGACCTTGCATAAGCCTTTGATACAATACCCCACTTGTGCATTCTAGGGAAGCTCACCAGTGTACATATTAACCCCTATGTCACTATGGATATTGCACAGTGGCTCAAGGGCAGAACACACATGGTTAGAATTGCTGGAGCCATGTCAGCCTTAAACCAGTTACAAGTGGTGTCCCACAAGGCTCAGCCCTGGGAGCTGTCATGTTCATTATATATTTATCATAGGTACAGGCCAACATGGAAGTACTATGGCTGAGCAAGTTGCAGATGACTGCAAACCGGACGCCATAATCAACTCTCCAGCTAGCGCACGCATCCTCCAAAAGGGCCTCTTGCAAACACACGACTTGTGCCACAGCCATGGCCTCAAGGTGAATGACAAAAAGCGTATAGTCATCCCCTTTGTCAAACACAAAGTGACCACAAAGTAACACATATGTGTTAATCCATTAAGTGCAGACGAAGGAATTATGGACCTTGGGGTACACAGGTTGATAGCATTCTACCATTTGACAACAACATGGACAAAGTGGTTAGGAAAACATTTTATATGGGCCACATCATCATGATGGGATCCACATGTAGATCAGGGAGGACATTGTGCCCTTTACTCATCCCTCATCATGCCCATAATTGACTATAATGACCCTGTCGGCATGCACCTTACCAGACACCTGCAGCAACTGGAAAGACCACATACGTACCTCGACAAGAGGATCAAAGGGCTCAAACAGATGCCACATACTGACTGGTTAAAGAAACAGCAGCTCTACTCAGTGGCATACTACCTCTTCATAGGCAATCTGTGCCTGACATATAAAGCCATGTCAAACCCTCACTTAATGGCCATGCTGCACTTCAGAATATCCAGATCCCATCAGGATACACGCTGGAAAGACTTGAACCTCAGGAGTGATATACATAGGACATGCTGGAGGGGCACATTCATAACTCAGAGGCTGCCTTCATTCTGGAATATTATCCCAATAGAGGTTAGGCAGAGTCACTCAGTGACTATCTTCAAGAGTGATATTAATGACTGGATGTCACATTGTAGGGTTACCCTGGATATCACTTATGTGTCACTGTTAGACAGAGGCACAGTATACTAACCTTGGAAAAGGGCATAGCAAGATAGATTTACAATGCATGGTGAAAGCCACACACATTATGTCTAGGTGGATACATGCCCTGGGCAGACATCCCTGTATGAACCTATGGACCTATGTATCTTGTTCACCATTGGCCCTATGTGCTGTTAATCACCAATGCAATCTCAATACTATGGTAGCATGTGCAAAGGTCAGTTGTCAGTCACCTCTATGGTACAGTTGTGGAACATGTGAGTCATGTAGTAATGTCACAGCTGCCACATGTACACAGTCAACCCTATCCCCTACCCATGGATGTACAACACATGTATGAGATGGAAACACATGGCCAAACTGTGGACTAAGCACTCTGAACCCAGTACTGGCATAACCTGTCAGGTGGCATGAAATACTACAGTGACAGCAATACCAGTCTGATGTGGACCTACACTGACAGCAATACAAGCATGGAAACACACCAGGCCATTCGTGGAGCCTAAGGATAGCATCCTGCATGACTGGCAGACACCTCTGCAGCTGGCACATAGGCATACGTTAGGCCTACACACAGCACGCATAACACATAGCACACAAATCCTGTGTGCCAAACAAGCACAGTCTGTACAGCTATACAACACTACTGCTGCAGTTGTGTTAGGTACTTTTATTGTCCAGTACAGTGAGGACATGCTCACCAGGCTGGACAAGGTGTAGGTCACAGTGATATGCTCATGGGGCACTATGATCCACCACATAACACAAGCATACAGGTCAGTCAGATGCATGGACACATATGACTCAGTCATTGTCCATGCCACCACAGCTGATGTGGGATGTCCCTCACTGGGATACATGATAGGGAACATGGAAGGGATCACTGAGCAAGTGACACAGGCAGGTAGAACCCTGACCTTGGTTGGCATCAGACCCTCACCAGGGATTCTGACATATTACTGACTGCTAATGAATTACTGTAGCTACAACACCCTAGCTGAATGGTTCTTAGCATGCGGTCACTGCATTGCCATGGAATAACGTCTTACCACTCCCACAACAGGTGAAAACATGCAGCACCTGTTCATCAACAACAGGTTGACTATATGCCCAAGACCAGGTGTGTATCCCTCACTACTAGGCTGATAGCATCTACATCTCACACTGTATATACACATCCCACATGCAGCACCTGCACAGAAGACCACAGTCATAATGTTACCCTGTGCAAATACCATGTATTCACATGTGGCAGGCATCACACATGGTAACTATTGAAGGTCACAGGTACATATGTGTATTTGGCACACACATACATCATGTGTGCATTGCCATAACTGGTTTAATCAATGTCATGCATTATTGTGAGAGACAACCCGCACAAATGGGCATTCTGTGTGGGCAAAACACACGTGGCATGTCTGTAATCAAAAGCCATAAATAATTGTGATATCATTTAGAAAGGGGTATGTGCATCCTGTAGTGTGTGTTTCCCAGTTGCCAAAAGGGATATTTTTGTCATACACACTTACCCCCCCCTTCACACACACTTGCTGGATTCAAACCCCTACCTCGCTATGTTATGACGTTAGAGACAGATGCATTAGCAGAGCGCTCTATTCGCATTACTGGGAGATTTCGTTTCTCCTGATATACTTATAGGGTGCTGACATCATCAGAGTTTAGAAAAGGGAATGAGCATCCTGTGGTATGTTTTCACAGTTGCCAAAAAGGATGCTCTTTACATATACACTTAACCCCCTTCACACACACTTGCCACCTGCTGGATTCAAACCCCTACCTAATTATGTTATGACACTAGAGATGGATGCATTAGCAGAGCATGCTATTTGCACTACTGGGAGAGTTCTTTTCCCCTGATATACTTATAGGGTGCTGACATCATCAGAGTTTAGAAAGTGGAATGAGCATCCTGTGGTGTGTTTACACAGTTGCCAAAAGGGATGTTCTTTTCATACACACACACTTACCCCCCTTTACACACACTTGCCAAATTCAAACCCCTACCTAATTATGTTATGACACTAGTGACGGACGCATTAGCAGAGCGTGCTATTCGCATTACTGAGAGATTTCCTTTCCCCTGATATACTTATAGGGTGCTGACATCATCAGAGTTTAGAAAGTGGAATGAGCATCCTGTGGTGTGTTTACACAGTTGCCAAAAGGGATGTTCCTTTCATACACACACACTTACCCCCCTGCATACACACTTGCTAGATTCAAACCCCTACCTAACTATGTTATGACACTAGAGACAGATGAATTAGCAGAGCTCGCTATTCAGATTACTGGGAGATTCCTTTTCTCCTGATATACTTTTAGGGTGCTGACATGATCAGTGTCTAGAAAGGGGAATGAGCATCCTCTGGTGTGTTTTCACAGTTGCTAAGAGTAACATTTGGACTAAGTGTGTGAGCATGCCCAGTTCAGCCTTCCCATGGCATGTTGTGTGAAAGATGTCGCATTTATCTAAGTGTGTGAGCATGCCCAGTGTGAGCTTTCCATATGTTGAACTCTGCAGCCCATCACATTTGTGGATGAGTGTGACCTTCAACAAATACCTCCAGTTTATGGTTGTGTGTTCTGTGCCATGTTGTGTAGTTACTGTCCAAATGCTTTTTGTGTGAACACAACAGGGAGTATACTGTGCCTGCAGGTTTTGCATGGGATACTTTGCACACAATTGTCAACATCCGTTCATACTGACCTAACACTGTAGTACTGTATAGTGTAGTGGTTCAGTACTTTCACTGTGGTGGTCAGTATCCTGGGCTTTAGTCCTATCACTGCTTTACATTTCCATAGTGTGCACAACAGCCTGGTTAGAGTCCAGTTGTGCACATCTGCACAGAGGCGGTGCCTCTACGGACCCTGGTAATTACCACCCCATAAGCTTAACAAGTCTAGTCTGCAAAGCTTTGGAGAGGATCATAATGGAGCTCATAAACAAAGATATAGGGGACATGCAGACATTGGACCCGTCCCAGTTTGGCTTGGTCAAGGGCAGATCATGCCTTTTGAACTTGGTCGACTTCTTGAAAACAGTCACTAAGGCCATTGCTGAGGGAAGGGCAGTCCATACAGCCTACCTTGACCTTGCAAAGGCTTTCGACACATTACCCCACTCGGGTATTGTAGAAGGACCTACCAACCTAAGTGTAAACCCATATGTCACAAGATGGGTTGCAAACTGGCTTAAGGACAGGACCCACAGGGTTAGAGTTGCTGGCGCTATGTCAGACTCCGAGCTGGTCACAAGTGGTGTCCCACAGGGCACAGTCCTTGGCCCCCTATTGTTCGTCATCTACTTCTCAGAGGTACAGGCCAACATGGGAGGACTTTGGCTGACAAGGTTTGCAGATGACTGCAAACTGGGCGCCATAGTGGACAGTGCATCAGACACAGATATCCTTTAGAAGGGACTCACGGACACTGATAGCTGGTGCCAGAGCCATGGCCTGACGTTGAATGCCAAAACATGTACAGTCATACCCTGCAGGGAAAGCAAGGTAACCCCAAGCTACCATATAGGTGGCAATCCTGTAAGCACAGAGGAGGTTATCATGGACCTGGGGACCCAGGTTGACAGTGGCCTTTCTCCCGACACTCACGTTGCTAACGTGGCTAGAAAGACCTTCTACATTGCCCACCTGATCAGGAAGGGATTCACATCCAGATCTAGTGGGGTCATTGTTCCCCTGTACTCTTCACTTATCAGACCAATGATCGAGTACAATGCCCCATTCTGGATGTATCTCACCTGACATCTGCAACTATCAGAGAGACCCCAAAAGTCACCCACCAAAAGGATAAAGGGTCTCCAACATCTGTCATATGCTGCCAGATTGAAGACACTCCAGAGGTGACATGTGCCTGACATGCAAGGCCATGTCCAACCAGGAAGTAATGGACATGCTCCACCTCAAAATCGACAAATCCACCAGAAACACTAGGGCAAGTGACTTAAACCTTAGCAGGGATATAAGTAGGACATATTGGAGGGATAGATTTATCACTCAGAGACTCCCTATGCTGTGGAATACAATCCCAGTCCATGTGAGGCAGAGCACCTCACTGGCTCTGTTCAAGGGGAATCTTTACCTGTGGATGGGAGATCATAGGTTTACCCCGGGGACCATCTTTGTGCCACTGCTGGACAGAGGCACGACAAACTAATGGGCACAGTATTGTTTCCATATAAGGGGTGGAGTACGCCACAAAACTCTGGGCTGGGCTTATACCTGCCTTAGGGCAGATAGCCTAGTATAAACCTATAAACCTATCTGACCATGTTGCGTTATGTTCAGATATGAACTACTTACAACAGCCTCATCCAACATCAGTAGTGTATTCCACAACATAGGTGTACATTGGCAAACACTACTGATGTGCCCTAGGCCATTTCTAATGCTAGTCTGAGAGTGTATTTGTCCTTCGACACATTGTAAGTGTAGTTTGCCATGACATATGTCTTGTGTAGTATACTGTGCCTCTGTCTACCTGTGACATAACATTGATACCCAGGGTAAACCTACCGTCTCCCATCCACTAATTAAGATTCCTGTTGAGGAGACTCAATGAGTGACTCTATGGATAACCTGTACTGGTAGTTTACACATGTGTGGGGGTGGCTTCTGTGTTATGAATAATGCAGTTCAGCTTGTCCTATGTATGTCAGTGCTGGGGTTCAGGTCCCTCATGTGCATAGCTCACTGCCATTCAGATTGTACAAGGTGCAGCATGTTCATTGATTCCAGCTTGGACATGGCTTTCTACATCAGGCACAGCTTGCGTCTGGGTGGCCAGCATGGCTGTGTGGGGAGTTGCACTCTGTTTAATCAGGCAACACATTACATGTGTTCAGGCTCTTTGATACTCTTGGTGAGGTACTGTTGTGGACTTTACAGTTGATGGAGGTGTCTGCTGAGGTACACCCCACAGGGGCTGTTGTGGTCATTTGTAATGCTGATGAAGGATAACTGCAGAACCACAATGACCTCCCCTTATCTAGATGTCATAACCTTCATGATTAGGTTGGTATATGGATTGTTTCTGTTAACACTACAGCCACATATTTGTCCTATGCAGGATATCTATCCCCTTGTGTACCCAGGTCCGTCATTACACGTGATGTATGTAATGGGTTAACACCTATGTGGTACTTGGTGGTCACTTACTGTATATCCACAGAGGTTGACTATACCGTTGTCTCCATTTCACATGCTGACATGGCTATGGCACCGGTTGTCTGTTTCTATGTGGCCCTTTTGTGGGACGCTTGTGTCATCTGGAGTGTCAGATATGTTAGGCGGTTTGTAGTCCTCTGCAAACATGTTCAGGCACAGTCCTTACATGTTGGCCTGTACCTATGGGGCATATATACCAGATGGGAAAGGTCCCAGGACCAAGCTTTGTGGGATGCCTGTTATATGTGGTTTGTAGTCTTACATGGCTACAGCATGTCTGGCCATGTCAGTTCTGTCATTGGTCTGGTTTGCAACCCCTCTAGTGACATTGGGGTGTATATTTAAGCTGGTGAGCATATCTATATTGAACACGTAGGGTATTGTATGGAAGGCTTTGCAAGGTCCAGCTACACTGTGTGGGCCACATTGCCCTCATCAGTGACCTCAATCACTGTTTCAACTGAGTCACACATGTTTAGGGGGGGGGGGTCTGCATTTCATAAACCCACACTGGCTAGGGTTGGGTGTCAATAGATCTCCAATATCGTTATGTCTGCGGTACATGCTGATCCTTACCATAGCTGTGCAGACCAAGCTTCTCAGGAATCTGTGGTGGTTGTTTTTAGTATCCATTCAGGCGACACCTTTCTTGAGAACACCCACTGTTGTTGTACACTGCTCTTTGGGTACATATCCTATGGTAAGGCTGACATAATGTCAGGGAGGCAGCGATCTGCTGGGAAAGATATTTGGCATTCTGAGGGGGGGGGGTTGCACTGCACCTGTCAGGATGTATGTTGGCAATACATGTGTGTGCTTGGTATGTTGTTTGTAATATTTGTGTGATCCAGAGCATATCCAGGAATTCACAACACGCTTACTACCATCAGTTGCAGCAGCCTTGGAGTTATCCTTAGTGTTCCGTACAATTTGTATCATAGTAGGTTCATGGGTTCATACTAGGCTATCCACCCTAGGGCATTTGTACGCATAGCCACAGGGCGTGTGGCTTTTGCCACCCCTTGCTATGTGAATATTATGGCCACTTATGATTTACTTAGCTGTGCCTCTGTCTGGACATGACACAGTAAAGACCCCCAGTGTACATCTACAATTATCCATCCATTTTGCTAACTTCCTGTTGAAGAGTGTCAGTGAGGGGCTCTGCCTAACATGTACTGGTATTCAGTTCCAGGGTGTGGAGAGACTCAGGGTTAGGTATCTATCCCTCCAGCACATCCTATTTGATTATGTGTTAAGGTTGACATCTCTGACTCACACAGCTCCGATGGCTTTGGATCTTCTGGGGTGGAGCATGTCCATTACTTCTGTGTTGGACATGGACTTGTACAACAGACATACAATGCCTCTGTGTTGGCAGTATGTGACTGAATTCAGCTGTGGTGTCTACAGCCAGGTGGCATGTGAGATATAGTTGAGACCCTTTATGACTCTTGCTGAGGTACCTTTGAGGTCTTTCTAACTGCTGCAGGTGACAGGTAATGTACATCCCAAATGAGGCATTGTATTACAATATGGTCTGATAGGGGAACAGTATAGGGACACAATGAACTTTGTTGACGTAGATGTGACTCATTTCATGATACAGTGTCCAATATAGACAGTCTTCCTAGACAGATTGGCGATGTGGCTGTCACATGGCAGGTGACTGTCCACTTGTGTCACTGGGTCCCTGATTACTCCTTCCACACATAATGGTTTACCACCTAGGTGGTAATTTGTGTGTACCTTGTTTTGTATTTGGTGGTACATTCATCCTGTCCACTGTCTTCAGGACAGTGAGGTGGGGTTCCTGTGTGTGAGAGTGTGGTCTGTAGCATGCTACAGACTATACAGCAGTCTTGCGTACAGGTTGTTGCACATGGGTGGACTGCAATGACACAGGCATTGTCAGTTAACTGGATGTATGGCTGTCTGTGCTGAATATGGATACTCACCCTCCTTTTATGTTTTGTTACAGGTTTTGTGGCCATAACACATGATATGTGGTATTACCTGGTAGTGCTGGTGTGCTGTCATGATGCTTGCAGCAGGTGTGTATCACTGGACTGACATCAATGTTCTCCATACTGGGGAGGGCCTCAGGAGCATGCATATTGAGGTTTACACATCTGGCATTGATCAGCATTACCCTTCTGTTTCTTTCCAGTTTTGTTTTCTATGGTGGTGGGTTGCTCCTTTTGGCCTTGCCTATGGGAGGATCTCTGTAGTTTGCAAAGGCCTTAGGCAATATCCAGATGCTCATGGGTAACAGGTGCAAGCCATCCCTGGGACAGCAGCATGTCTCACTATGGAGTCACCTATTACAACTGTATCAGGCATGTTGTTTCTCCTTCTGTCCTGTGACTGTTTGGCACACCAGCTTTGTGTACTATGTGTTACATGTGCTATGTCTGGAGTTTGTTTTATTGGGTGTCTGCTTTGGAGGCTTGTGTTGGTGTTGTGTGTTTGTAATTAGGGCCTCTGGGAATGTTTTTGTGTTTATGTGTTTTGTTTACAGTCGTTATAGGTCTATGTGGGACTGGGTTTGTGGTGTATGTGGTTACCTTGTCCACCTGACTAGTTTTGACAGTACTGTTATGGGGGTGCTCAGGCCCTGGTTTGGCTACATGGTTGCGTCTATCACATACATTTGTATTTATTGGGGTGAGTTGTTGTTGTGTGTGTACTTGGGACAGGTGTCACATTGCCACTGGATTCACAGAGTCTACTTGTTTTGCCTGCCCTTAGTGGATTGTATGTGTGGACACATTTTATTGCCATACTAGTGATCACTGATTACTTCACTTTTCATGTTAGATCTATCATGTGGTAGCTTCCTCATTCTCTTCAATGGTTTAGTAATTTATGGTGTCCAGCATGCCAGATGCCTGGGTGCATGGCATTGTGTCTTGTTGTTTGTGATTGCAGACTTCAAGCTCTCTTGGCTGTGTTCCTGGTATGCCTGGATAACATGTTCTGCAGTGTGTCCCATATTCTGGACCTGCACAGGGCTTTTCATGGATTCCACATTGGTTTGTAGGGGTGCAAGCTATGCTTTATACATGTGTTTCACTGTGGTAGTCTGGCCAGGGACTGGGGTCGTGATGTGTAACTACAGTGTGCTTACTCTATGGTCTGGTCTTACCAGTGAGAGATACACTTCTCATCTTGACATCCAGTACACATATTTCTGATTATCACATCCAGTATGCTTACCCCTCGTGTGGAAGTGTTACATTTTGCATGTCCGTTTTGTTTGATGGGTTCTGGGAAATTGTCTACACTTGCGTCAGTGCTAGTATAATACAAAGAGTATAGTGACAAACACCTCAAAAGCTGACTTCACACTTCTTTGGACTGAGATGTTATCCGTTAAGCCCACTGGACCAGTGGAAACCACAACACACAATGGTGACTCCTTCACAGACACTTTCTATGGACATCTCCGAGATAGCATGGACCATGCAATCACTAATAGAAACATGACCCTCTTCACCAAGGGAATGTGGCCTGTCTGGTGGACCCCAGCCATACACAGACTGTATAACAGATGAAGGATACTAATGCAAGACAGAGCTACATCTCCTAAAGGGAAGGTGGCTGTGAGCAGCACTAGTAAAAAGCTACATTCTCTCATAAAGACATCCAAGGTCAACTTTGAGACATAAACTCCAAAGACGGTAGAGATAACCACACTGCCGTCTTCAGTTATGTCAGACACCTGGGTGGGAACCCTCAGATATGCTCTGCATTGGTACACAACAACATATATTTCAGTGACCTGACAGATATTGGCAACATTCTGGCAGACAGGTTCAGTGCAATTTTCCCCCTCCCTCACCCCCAATAGATGATAGCTATCACAGCTGAATGTAACCTCACTGTCATCTCAGATGTCCATGTGGGAGCCGCACTCAGCAAAGACAAGAACACAGCATCATTGGGACCTGATGGTATCCCCAGTTGCGTGCTATGTGAACTCCAGAAGGAGCTACACCCGTATATACAAATGCTATTTAACCTTAGCCTTGCTACAGGATATGTACCTGAACACTGGCGTACAGCAACAGTGGTCCCACTCCGCAAAGGAGATGCCTCCACAGACCCCGGGGACTACCACCACATAAGCTTAACCAGCCTTGTCTGCAAAGCTATGGAAAGAGTCATTATGGAGCTCTTAAACAGAGACATTGGTGACCTACAGACCCTTGATCCCACCCAGTTCAGCTTTGTACAGGGCAGATCCTGCATTTTGCACATGTGTGACTATTTTGATATTGTCAGTAGGGCCATTGATGATGGCTACACGGTCCACACAGCCTACCTGCACTTGGCTAGGGCCTTTGACACAATACCCCACTCAGGCATCATAGACAAGCTCAACAGCTGAAATATCAAATCATATGTCACAGGATAGTTTGCAAAATGGCTAGGAAACAGAACCCATGCCGTCGACATTGCAGGTGCCTTGTCAGATTCAAAGCCAGTCACACGTGGTGTCCCACAAAGATCTGTCCTGGGACCCATCTTATTTGGCATTTACTTTTCAGATGTGAAAGCAAACATAGGACGGTTGTGGCTGACAAAGTTTGCAGATGACTGCAACCTAGGCACCATATGTGAATACATCAGCCAGCACACACATCCTACAGAATGCCATCACAAAGACGGATAGCTGGTGCCGGAATCATGGCCTGAAACTGACTGCAACTGATGTGTGGTCATCCCCTTTGGGAGGAGAAAAGTACACACAAAGCAATACTTAGACAGCAACCCACTGAGCACAGAATACAAATCAGACTGCAAATCAGACATGTGGTTTGGGGGGCTTTATATCTTCCTGTCTTCCAACAGTTCGTTGTCTATTCCTTCTGGCATGTCATGGGATCAGTTGCTAGTGTCCTCTCCTGCTCAGCTGGTGAACCTGGGAATATTGAGGCAATGTTACAATTGACGCATGTACACAGACAACCCTCTCCTTCTCCCACAAAACACAAATGCATGCAAGAGATGCAACTATATAGCCAACCTGGAGGCTGAGCTCTCTCAACATAGGACTGGCAGGACCAGAGAGGAGGAGAAGGTGACCACATGCACACCACAAACCCAGTCTCACATAGCACTATCACAACTTCAAATCATACACATACACACACAAAGACATACTCGGAGGCTCTGATCACAGATCTACCATACCAGCAGAGGCCACCACAGCAAACACCCAAACAACTGACTCCACAGGGCACAGCACATGCAACACATAGACCACAGAGTCAGTGTGCCAAACATTCACAGCCCTTAAGGCCAAACACAATGCCAGACACACTCATCATAGGTGACTCCATAGTCAGACACACTGACGTCCCGCTCACCAGATTGAGTAAGGTGAAGGTCACAGTAAGCTGCCTATCGGGCGCTGGGATCCACCACATAATGCAAGCACTCAGGTCACTCAACTGCAAGTACAAGTATGACTCAGTCATTGTCCATGCTGGTGTGAACGACCTGCGATGTACCTCCCTGGACTACATGAAAAGAGACATAGAGGAGCTCTGTGCTTATGTAGCCCAGGCAGGTATGACCCTGACCTTGAGCAGTATCCTACCTTCACCAAGAATGTTGCCACAATGCAGAGACAAGATGATCAGCTGTTATAGTTGGCTTAATCTATGGTGTCATTCAAAGGGGATCCAATGTCCATCTGCCTGGGATGACATGCTGGACAAGCCATGCTGATTCGCAGGGGACGGCTTGCACCTGTCATCCCTGGGATTCCAGAATTTGGCTCAGGCTCTTGCAACCCCCATTGTGCCTTTTTAAGGCAAGGCTCAGATTCTAAACCTACCACCCTAGAACACAAGAAAGGAAGTGAACTAAGGGTGATGCTGCTCAATGCCAGACGTCTCAACCTCAAGATGCATGCACTCGAAGCCCTTCTCAGTATGGGGAACATCGATGTCTGTGCTGTGACTGTAACCTGGTTCAAGGCTCCTGACAGCACCCCAGCAGTATCAGGTGTTACCTCATATCATGCGTTCCGGCCCCAAAATCCAGACGACACCAAGAAAGGACAGTGGGTGTCCATATTCATCAAGGACACCCTCACCTCAAGGTTGGTGGCAACACACGATGCATCGGAGACCATCCAGGTGCAATTAACCGTAGGCAAGACTGCTCGGCAGTTTGTAGCAGGTTACAGGCCACCCACTCAAACTCAGGAACCTCACACAGCTTTCCTGAAAACACTGGAGGGGATAAATGTATCTCCAAACACCATCATACTGGGTGATTTCAACTATCCCAATATAGACTGGGATCACTAATCAAGCCCTAATCAAGCCCCAACACTCTAGGCCAAAGGTTCCTAGGGTTCATAACCTCAAATACCATGGAACAGCTAGTCACCATCCCCACAAGAGGAGACAACATACTAGATAACATCATCACGAACATGGGGTCACAATGTTCAACACCAGAAGTATACCCATCATTGGTGAGATCAAATCATAAACTAATCTCACTGGATGTCCACATCCCGCCCCCACCCCAGATAAAGAACACCACAGTGAAGAACTTCTCAGAAACCAACTTCACACTTCTAAAGACTGGTGTGGTCTCTTTCAAGGCCCCCAAGCCAGCGGAAACCATTACCCAAGCCGCTGAATCACTTACACATGCCTTCTACCAGCACCTCCGGGACTGCATGGATCAGGCAATCCCACACAAAACAAAGACTCTTTGTACCAAAGGCATGCGTGCAGTCTGGTGGACCCCAGCCATAAACATGCTCTACATCAGAAGGAAGGTGCTACTACACGATAGAGCAAATTCCATAGAAGGGAAAACACCCCTGCTCATTATGCGTAAAGGACTGAGATCTCCCATAAAATCCTCCAGGGCACATTTTGAGAGAAAACTCGCTAAGGACTCAGAAGACAATCATGAGGCCTTTTTTAGCTATGTTGGTAACCTGAGGGTTACTCCCAGATATGCTCAGGATTAGTTCATAATGATGTAAAGATCACTGAACCTACAGACATTGGCAACATAGTGGCTGACAGGTTCAGTGCATATTCCCCCCTCCCCCCAAAGGGAGGGATATCTATACCAGGGGATTGTAGCCCCCCAAACATCTCAAATGCTCAGATGAGAACTGCTCTATCCAAGGCGTGAAACACAGCATCCATGGGACCGGATGGTGTCCCCGGTTGTGGGCTCCACGAACTCAATGAGGAATTGAACCTGCAGTTAGGGCAGCTGTTTAATCTTGGCCTCACCTCAGGATACGTACCCAAGGAGTGGCGTACGGCAACGGTGGTCCCACTTCACAAAGGTGGTGCCTCCACCAACCCCGGACACTACCGTCCCATCAGCTTGACAAGCCTGGTCTGCAAAGCTATGGAGAGGATCATAATGGAACTCATGAATGAAGACAGAGGGGACTTGCAGACTTTGGATCCAACACAGTTTGGCTTTGTCAAGGGCAATCATGCCTTTTAAACTTGGTTGACTATCTCAGAATGGTCACCAAGGCCATTGACGAGGGCAAAGCAGTCCACACAGCCTACCTTGACCTGGCAAAGGCTTTCGATACAGTACCCCACTTGGGTATCATTGACAAACTCACCAGCTTAAATGTAGACCCATACGTCACAAGATGGGTTACAAACTGGTAAGTGACAGCACCCACAGGGTCAAGGTTGATGGCGCCATGTCACACTCAAAGCCTGTCACAAGTGGTGTCCCACAGGGCTCAGTCCTGGGCCCACTTTTGTTCGGCATCTACTTTTCAGACATACAAGCAAACACAGGAGGATTATAGCTGACAAGGTTTGCAGATGACTACTAACTGGGAACCATAGTTAACAACCCATCTGACACAGACATCCTTCAGACGGGTCTCATAGAAACGCATAACTGGTGCCAGAGCCATGGCCTACAGTTAAAAGCTAAACAATGCATAGTCATACCCTTTGGGAAGATCAAGGTTACCCCTAGTTCCCATATAGGTGTTACTCCTCTAAGCACAGGAGAGGTTATCAGGGATCTGGCCACCCAGGTTGACAGTAACCTTTCGTTTGACACTCATGTTGCCTAAGTAGTTAGGAAGACCTTCTACATTGCCCACCTCATCATGCAGGGATTCACATCTAGATCAAGGGAGGTCATTATTCCCCTGTACCCATCACTCATCAGACCAATGATTGAGTACAATGCCCCATTCGGAATGTTTCTGACCCAACACCTGCAGCAATTGGACAGGCCCCACACATTGCTCACCGGACGGATAAAAGGTCTCAAATGTATGTCTTATGCTGCCTGACTGCAGGAACCCCAGCTCTATTCAGTCGCCTACCATCTGCTCAGAGGTGGCCTGTGCCTGACATACTAGGCCATGTCCAACCCGGAATTAATGAACATGCTTCACCTCAAAACCTCTAACTCCATCAGATCTACATGGGCAGGAGACTTAAACCTCAACACGGCTATTCATAGGGCGTGCTGGAGGGACAGATTCATCACCGAGAGACTCCCTATGCTGTGGAACATCATCCTGGTACATGTGAGGCTGGGCACCTCGCTGGCTTTGTTCGAGAGAAATCATGACCAATGGATGGGTGATCGCAGGTATACCCCAGGGATAACCTCAGTGTCACTGCTTGACAGAGGCACAGCGACATAATGGGCATATTATACTTAGAACTGAAGGGGTGGCGGAAGCCACAAAACTCTGGGGTAGGCTTATATATGCCCTAGGGCAGATAGCCTAGTATGAACCTATGCACCTATGAACATAGGCCTGGTGCAGTTTGCTATAGGACAGTGGTCTGCAGCAAGCTATTTAGTAGTAGGCAGTTTTAGCAATTGGTATTTGACCATGGCTAATCCATGTTGCTTCTTGTTGTGGTACCAACATGGGGGTGTGGTTATCCATGACATTTATTGCTAGTCACCCTCGTTTTGTAGCTTGTTCCATGTTTTTGCACATGTACATCCCTGTATGAGGTGTGACCTGGTAGTGTTAGGGTGCTGGTGTGGGCTTTGTCCCAGTTGTCTATTACAGCACTGATATCTACATCCTCTATACTGTGTGCAGTTACACTGCACACATCTTGCTGTTTATACTTCTGGCATTGGGTAGCATTACATCTAGGTTCCTATCCCTTGTGGTACCTATGAATGTGGGTTTGTGTTTTTGTGGTTTGTGATGGGTAAGGGTGGATGTTAGTCAGGGTCCTCAGGTGTGCATATGGTACATGGTGTTACATTACTTGACACATGGCATTCATGCCTCGGGTGGTGCTGCAGGGCTGCCTCTGTTGGATGCACATACTACACTCCCTGTACATGTTTGGAAGCAGGTTGTGTCATGTTAGGCATCCCTGTTACTATATGAGTGAGTCAGAGCGGGTATCAGTCCCAGTGTTCCTACTGACCAAGTGTATGTGCTATGCGTTGCCTCTTTGCCAAGGCCAGGGCATACTGGGCACGCCTCCTTCTGCCTACTGGGGCAAGGTCAGGTTGTTCCTCCTCCGAGTCACCCTCTGCCTGTGGTGGCCTTGCCAATGGTGGGGGTATGTTTGGCCCAGCCCTATGCTGGTCCTGCTGCAGCTGTTTCCACAGGATCATATTATGTAGCATAGCACATATCATGATCATTTGGGTACATGTAGTTGGTGTGTACTGCAAGGCTCCACCAGATGTGTCCAGACACTGGAACCGTGACTTGAGCAGCCCAAACACACGCTCTATGATGTTATGTGTTTGTGCGTGTGCCTCATTATGGCGTTCCTGTTCAGGTGTGTGTGCATTTCTGATGGGTGTCATCAGCCACGGCTCAAGTGCGTAACCTGCATCCCCCACAAGGTGTCCGTGTGGGAAGTCCCCACTGGCAAATGATTGGTACAGCTGCGTCAGATGCCAGATGTGGGAATCGTGGCAGCTCCCAGGGCAGCCAGCACACACATTCATTATTATGCCCTGGGCATCACACATGACCTGGCAGTTGATGGAGGGGAATCCCTTGCGGTTCATGTAGGCTCTACCCCGCTCACCGGCTGGTGCTTTGATGCATATGTGCGTGCAGTCTATTGCACCCAATACCTCAGGGTATCCCGCTATTTGCTGGAAGAGATGCATATTGCTGGCCACAACCTCATGGTCATTGGGGAAATGTACATGATCACCGACATGTGCTGACATGGCATCCAGGAACTGGTGCAGTACCCTGGAGGCTGATGCCTGTGATATCCCCATCATATCACCAGTTGGTCTCTGGAAGGTACCTGTTGCTAGTATTCTTAGGCCAACACATACCTTGGTTTCCACTGGGATGGGTTCCCCTCTGTTGGTTCTGTGTGTGAGGCGTGGCCTGCACAGCTTGACAATTTGCTGCAGAAGGTCTCTGTCCACTCTGTAGCGCTCTACTATCTCCAGCTCATGTAACCCATGGTAGGTGACCCTGGGCCTGTATACTCTTCTCCTTCTCCTCACTCTGGGTTGTCTGTCAGCATCTGCATTGTCACCACCCTCAGCAATTCGCCTATGCCTGACTATAACAGCTATTGCAGCCCCTAGCATTTCTGCTCTGAGTTCATCTTTTTTCAGTTTTCAATTCTGATAGCTTACTTTCTTGCAGTATCTCTTGTGAGAAACACCCTGCACTGCTCTTTGCAGTGTTTTAAGTGCTGGGTTGGGCTTCTAGTCTGCCTGTGTAATTGCCTGCTTCCAATTGTTTCCATCAATTAACTCCAGCAGTATCCTCTAGCAGTTTCCCTGTTATTTGGTTGTTTCCTTTTTCCTCTCTGTTTCCTGAGGGGGAGCAATGTGCACACCAGCTTAAGCACACTCACAGTTACTTACGCGCGCGCACACATCCCTACATGATGTTACACGCGCGCACACATCCTTACACGGTGTGAACTTGGCTGATTCATGTTAAAACACGCGCACACTGCCTTACACACGTGCACGCCCGCGCAAACCGTTGTAAACGGTTTGCAACACACTCCCACATATTGAACCTGCCTTACACGCGCACACACGCATGCATGCACGTATATCAAGAAAGTTGGAGTATAGGGATAGTGTGCACCCTCTGTTTCTTGACTTTTCTAGTGTTCTGTTGGGACACACCTCTCTCCCTGATGTCTGTCATCTGTCACCTTACATTGCCCTCCAATCTGATACATGTATTTCTATCATTCCCCCCTGTGATGTCACCTACCTCTTACTCTGTTCCTCCCCCTTCTGTACTTCTTACACTACTCAGAAAGTGCTCATTACCTATGTGGCAGTATGATTCAGTATTGTAACCCTCATTTACATAGGATTGCCTAGTAATGCTTAGTTATGTGTCTTACACGGAGCTTCCCCCCCTTGACAACCACTAAACGGAGGCCATATTGTTTTTGGTCTGCAAGTCCCTCCATTGACATTCCATGTAATACATAAATCCCACAATTGTGGGCTTATAAGCTTCGGTTTTCAGTTTTAGATAGCGCACCCCATTTGCGCGGGTGTGCGCTGCAGTTAAACATCATAATCCCCCGAAAAAAAAAAGTTGTTTAAAATATTTTTGCAACACTTTTTCATGCCAATGGCCACATATTTGGCCATTGGCATGCTTAATGAAACATATGCACCCTTTATTTGGAGCTGACATAGCTCCGTTTTCATTTTTGCAGAAATGTACTGTTGTCAGCTGAGTACATTTCTGCAGCTAACACGTCCGTTACACGGACTGGTTTGGGCTTTGTGGATCGCTCACATACCTCATTTGCATATCTTTCAGCTGCAAATGAGGTATTGAGCATTTCCACGCCCAATCCGTGTAAGAGACGTGTTAGCTGTCTCTTACACGGAGGGTTGGGCTGTTCCTGAATCGGGAGGCTTACACGGAGGCTTACACTACTCTTAAACTCCGTGTAAGCCTTCCTGAATCTGGCCCATCATCTGGGTAGTTCTGAGAGCAGAGCCAGGCAAACCTCCTCAAAAGAGTGACAGTCACCATAGTCCTGAAAGAAGTGTTGAGTTAGTTGTAGACCGTAAACAATTAACAGTGACCTGTAGAATAAAAATAAATAAACCATTTAAAGCAGATTTTTCCTTACAATAAGAAATCACTGACAAAACATACTGTCACAATTAGTCACAACAGACTTTAAAATATGAGTCTGACAATCCAAATTCCTGAAAATCAAAGTTGCAGAAGCATAAACCTTTTCCCATACTCATCAATAATCTTCCTATCCTTATCAGAAAAAATAGTTTTGGAATTAACTAAATGTTTACTAGAAGTAGGATTAACTAAAGCTATAGCTGCTGGGTCAACTTGGGAAGAGTATATAAACACTTAAAAGACTGAGGAACTTCATACATCCTGCCTGATTTTTTAGGGGCAGCTGGCTGATTATCACGAAAATTGCAGGTAGTAACACACACATCCTCCAAAGCTGACAGAACTGGAGTAATTTGGAAAAGTTCTGGAAATTCCATATGAAACAGCTCATAGTACTTTCTGGGTGATTGAGAAACCTTAGTGTTCTCACACTGAAATGCTAGCATATTCTGGAAATAGTCTCAGAGAAAGAGAAACCCTACAGGGGAAATTCAGAAGCTTGAGCACTTCTTTGAGTCTGAATCAGAAATCTGACAAAAAAACTGTATCAGTCCCTTCATCTTTCAGTAGAGATTCAGAATCTTGAATCTTTTCAGGAAAAAGAGACATCCTTCTTTCTTTTTCCAGAAACTACCATATAAGAAAGCTCAATATCCTGAAAAACACTCTGAGCCAAACCCAGTAAATTACTCCTGTCTAAGGAAATTTGAGGAGGAGTAGATACATATTTAGTTTTTTGTTTCTCTTTGACAGAACAATGGGGCCAGTAGTGTTATTAATGGCAACAGCAGCTTCCCAGGGATGGGCACAACATTCTGACAAAACCTCAAAGAACTGACAAGGGTGGTTCTACCTTGTCCGCTGAAATGACTCCAACAGCCAGAGAGGACGTAGCTCACCCACCAGTCCATAGTAGCTGTAGGTGCTACCCCCAGTGGGAACCGGGGTTAAAGATAAGTGGTCTGAGGTACAACTAATGATGACAGCAGAGTCACCCACCTGCAGCTGAGGCAAATTGCTAGCCTGCTGTGGTGACAAATACAGTTTGCTTAACTTTTTCCTTTTGTGGCTGGAAGAAGGAATGACCTTGGGACGTAGAGTTTGCTCCATGGTCAAGCTGAAAATGGTGCCTCTTTCCCAAGGGAAACAGGCAACAAGAGCTGGTACAATTTAAAAGTCTTTAAAAGTCTTTTCTTCACTCAAAAACACAGTAAAAAGCACTTTAAAGCACTTTGCGTACTCCAAATATAAAAGAAATGCAATTTCTCCACAGAAAAAATGATTTTGAATTATTATAAACAACTTTTAAATTGACAGGAAAAAGGAGCACCCTGATTTAAAAGTAGAGTACAGTCTCATGACAGTCCTTTAAAACAGCAGGAAATCTCCGAAGGGGCTTGGCACCCATAACTGTCATTTTAGTCAGCTCACTTCCTTTTCAGTTATGGAATGATCTGGAGTAATGGGGAAAAGTTCTGGAAATTCCATATGAAACAGCTCATAGTACTTTCTGGGTCTTTTCATACATTGTTCAGGCTTGCTGGTAAAAGGTAGAGTGAAAATCAAAGGCAGAAACTGATGCTGTTCATTACATTCGGTTATATAATACTTATGTTGTGTGGCACATGACCAAAAGTCGTGTACCTCATTGCAGACATTAAAAGCAAGATATTTTAACAAGCATTTAAACATTAGATGCAATAAAGGAGACTACTTGGGAATATGCAGTTTACTGCACAACAACTGTCAATTAAAAGATGCTGGTACTGTGTGCTCAAGCCATACAATTTAATTGAATGATGGCTTAATGATCTCTTAAATGTGGGCCATTTTATTGCAAAAATTCATTACTGTGTAACTTGCAGATACAATTCATTTCCCATAATGAAATAGAGAAATAGAGATTTAAAGTTTGTACAATAGCTATACTTATCTGCCAAGAACAATTTATCAGTTTTCCTACATTTACCTGGACATGAAAATTAAGGAAATTGTGAAGACAGAACAGGGGACATTTATTTTATTTTTATTCTATTTATTTTGCCTTTGTTTACCAGAATGGTCTGACTGGGTTTAGCATGAAACCATTTTCAGTGGGGGGCTGGGCCCGGGGTGAAAAACTCCATATATTGTACAATTATTTAAACAACCATAAAAGTTAAAACTGAAAAAATAGAGAATTATATACAGTATAAGATTATGCATAAAAAGATAAAACAACAGTAAGTCAGAAATTATGCCCAGTACAAGAATCCACAGCTAATATCTGCAGACACACACACACACACATATATATATATATATATATATATATATATATATATATATATATATAGATAGATAGATATAGATAGATATATAGATAGATATACATATATATAAAAATAAGATATTTATACTGCAAAATAGCTTATAATGGGAATACATTAGTCTGGTCTTCACCACCATGTGTTTTGTGGAAAAAAAAGACTTCTAGTAGGAGAGAAAAATTACTTTAGAAAGACAGTAATAGTAAGAAAGATATAAGTGCAAGTAGGATGAAATTATTGCAATAAGGAATCAGAAGTGAGGAAAAGAGTCCAGTTGGGATTGTTCTGGAGATAAGAAGAGATGAAATATGTCAGTGTTATAGCAGTCAGTCTCTGGGATGTAGGAGCAGATACATTTTTCTCTTAGGTAACATTTTAATTGTTTTTGATGGACTTTCCAGTTTGGTCTGTTTTTGGTGCTAGAGGGTTGCTGTTCCACATTGTTTATTTTTTTATTTATTTTCAATATGGGCTCTCCCCTGTAGAATTGTGCAATTGCATTATAGTGAGCAGAGATTTGTTTTTTTATTTTAGTTTTCTATTAGGAGAATAGGGTTTTATGATGTCTTTTATGGGTAGCTATTTGTGTTTGGTAACACGCTACAGAAAAGATAGGTATGGGGGTACTTCCAGCCTATTAAGTTCTCTAAGTGCTAGACAGTGGTGTGACTGGTACTAATGGTTTGCGGCAAATCTAGTGGTTAATGAAAATAGGGGAATCATCCAGTAATCATTAAGTAAGCAGATGCTATACTTTTTCTGGCTTTATCAGTTGCAAGTTTTTTTACTCTGTATAAGGAGCCTAATTACTGGACTAATGACAAAACATCTCACTACTGTTGTTTTCACATGGCATGATATGCTTGGACTATAATCCTCACGCTTAGGAAATAGGTGGAATATGAAGCTAAAGCAGCTGTTCCTTGGTTTACCAATCGTCATGTCATTGGAAACTGCTTACTCACTTTTGATGGAGTAAAATTAGTGATTGCTTAAGACCACAGAATATTGTTTTGGGAAGTTTATCCTTTCAGCAATGTTCTTCAGCCATTGAGTTGGCAAAAATATGTTTGCACATTTTCATACGTACTATTGGACTAAATGGCACCGATTTTATTTTTTTTGTTCATATAAGATCACAGAGATGATTATCAAACTACTGCTTTCCTACATTTTATTAAGGACTCTGCTAAAACATAAAAGTTGCATTACTACTCAAGTGTGAGTTCTTTGCAGGTCCGTTTAAAAGAGATTAATATGCAGTGTAAGAACAAGGAATATGATTTTGGTAAATATTAATCTGCACTATTATATAGAGTATAAATTTATTCCGTAAATAATACTGCATATATATTTAGGCAACGATACACAGAGACACAGGCACACACACACACACACACACACACACACACACACACACACACACACACACACGCACGCACGCACACACACACACACACACACACGCGCGCGTGCGCACACACACACACACACGCACATACACAGACACACACACACACACACACGCACACGCACACACACACGCACGCACGCACGCACATATGCACACACACACACACGCACACATACACACACACACACACACACACGCACACACACACACGCACACACACAAACACACAAAGAACAGCTCATATTGTTTTATGTATTATATATTACTATGATATGTAACAGCCTTACAAAATTAAGACCGTGTCTGTAAATACTGAATAAGAGATTTCGGTAGTTTGCATATTTTTTTATGAATGGAGAACTGGAGAATCTTGTGAAAGTTTTTATACTCTAAGGGCTAAAAGTCAACTTGTTTTGCACTAGTAGTTCATTTTATTATGAATCTTAGTAATTTAGTAAGGGTTAATGTAGCAGCTTTAAATTTTATTTATGGTTTAGTAGGTGTATCTTTAGTTAGTTTTGAAGGTTAGTAAAATTTTCTACTTTGTCAGCAAATATAATTTCAAATAGGCAAGTTGTGCTCAGTGTCTTTATTATTTTTCTTATTTAAATTACATTTTTATTCAAGTATATATATGCTGTGCATCTATGCAGTAGATTTAGACGGTGAGTGTTGTTTTTTTTACTGGGTTGTTTATATGCATTCTATGAGGGAAATGCCTGAAACTGCACTGTTTTGTTTACATTGAAAAGAGAGGAAAACATGGCTTTTGTGATAGATTCTAAAACAATTAATACTCGTGGTAGTGTGGAATCTCAAGCACATCCATAATATCTATAATTGTTTAAGAGACTTGTATAATTCCCCAAGTCCCATACACTAATGAGGAATTGCACAGGTCTATGTGTTACTCTTACACTTAATGATTTCACATTACCTCAAAGTACATGCACATATGAACTGGCATAGGATGACAATGATTTACCTCAAGAGGTCATTCTGACATTGAGCTTGGTAACTGAAAGTATTATGTGGGGAAAGCTCATATGCCTGCTGTAATGCTGTTGATATAGTGGATGAGTGGTACACAAGGCAGTATTAGTGTCATTCCCTGGGAGACGGTTAACACATGCACAAATCATAGATGTCCTGCATGCACGCAGAAGAAGACTTTAAAAGCAACTCTTTTACAGTCAGTGGAGTGAATTGTCATGCTACATGATCACAATGGATTTTCTGTGACATAGTTTTAACTTGCCTTTTACAGTAGTATAGCTGACATATATGTAGCGGTGCGGAGGCAGCTATGTATAGGGGACATCAGGGGATGGCAGGTGGGATAATTCACTTTAGTAACATACCTTGAATAGCTGGTAGGATTCATGAACACAAAATGTTTCTGAATCCAATTCTGTGTCATACATTCAAAGGTAGTTGTTAGGCATGTGGTCCAAGAGAACATTGAAGGAGCTAAGCCAGTTTCTCATTTATACAGGAGCACTGTGGAGTTAAGTCACTTGCTCAGGAGTCACACGGTAGGCAACTGGACACTGAGGTAATCAAACACTGGACTATAGAAAGTAGCTTGTTAATTACTCAAAACATTAATCATCTGTGCTAACTACCATTGTGTGGCATTCAACATTTGTGATTTAAATGTAGTCTCTGACATGGGAAAAGTAGACTTCACCCAAAGTGTGATGTCATACCAGAAGAGTTTAACGGAGCAGTAGATTTAGTGTAAACTTCAATGAGAAGGTGTCTCTCCGCTATGCTATACTGGTCCTTTTGAAATCTGGGGCTGCAAGTGATATCTATTTTTTAAGTAAATTTAATCTGGGTTCTTGTCTTTTTTTTTCAGTACACTATAGTGCTATGTGGTTGTATAATGCTCTGTCTTTTTGGTACAAACTACATTAACATTTATCTTATCATATAGACAATAAACATAATTTCATTAAAGGAACTTTAGTAAGTTAGATGATAAATCAAGGGTATAGATAAAAAAGCCAAGAGTATAGATATTTTTTTTGTTGTATTAAGAGTACAGATAAAGAGCTTCAGATCCTCATGGATGTTGTTAATGCAGTAACTCTAGGGTTGACAGATATATTACATCAGAAAGGTGAATAATTAGTTTATCTTTTTTTTTTTCAGAATTCAGACTGTAACATTTGATGCTCCATGTCATAGAATGGACTGACATTTTTGCAGATAATCCAGTAGCATTCATCACATTCAAAGCCAAATAACTAAAAACTAAGCAAGTACTTTTGTACTACAAACTCACATTTATTCAGCACAAATGATTCCAAAAGAAAACTGTTGCTAATTTTCCTTTTGCATCTGAAGTAATTTAATGAAGACAGAAAAAATATTTTTAATTTCATTGAGTCAGTCTGAAAAACTTTAAAATAAAGCATGGTAATAGGAAATTTTGAATGAAAAGGTTATACAGTATATGAATCTCTGTAAAATGTCTATTGATTCATGAATCTTTATATTTGTCTTTTTTTATAAATTAGCAAATGATGGCATTAAATGCTAATTTATTTAAACAAACTAATGCAAATACTTTTAAAACAAAATACAAATATATTAGAAAATGACTTTATAAATATAATATATATATATCTATGTAGATTTATACATATATGTGTGTGTGTGTGTGTGTGTGTGTGTGTGTGTGTGTGTGTGAGTGCGTGTGTATGTATGTATGTATCTATATCTATATATAGATTAACACAGGTACAGAATAAATATGTAAATCAGGGCAGAGATCAGTAGCTGTAACTCACAAACCAGTTTGGAGAATTTGCATGACAGTGAGGACTATTCCAATGCAAGAATTAATGAAGAACACTAAAGACAGGTAAATGCTTTGACTGTGGTGTACAGCTAATGTGTTCCTCAGTGTAATGGACACAATGTCATTATTATTACAACATTTCCTAAGAATACTGTCAGACGCAACCACATACTGCCAATTATCAAAACTTCCACTGCTTTCAAAAGTACAGTGCTATACCACACCCTGTTCTGTTAACAAGCAAGGATTTTGCAAATTGCCCATCTGCTGCTGAGCCTCTACCAGCAGGTTCCTGCTGTATAATTATATCAAAAAGCAATGTGGCATGCATACATGAACAACTGCAAATATAGCCATGTAAATGTGCCAGCAAAGCCACAGATGATTGTTTGTTGAGATCTTGCCCCACATGCCTTCTTGCTATGGTCTGTAGTGGACATAGTGCTATTAATAGACAGTACTCTGTGTTGTCCAGAATCTACTTCCAACTACCTAGCAATGTTGCATGCACTGCCAGGTATATGTGTTCACTGATGGATGTCATTCTCTGGGACACAATATCAACTATACTACAATGTTTTATATAAAGTATAGCTTTGCAAAAGCCCCAAACATATCAAACAAACAACTCTCTCTCTCTCTCTCTCTCTCTATATATATATATATATATATATATATATATATATAGATATATAGATAGGCATTGATATCAAGGGGTATACTGCACTGATGGAACACATTAATGGCCCTAAAATCTTTAGCACTTTAGGCCTGTAAATACCTAGAATATATGTGAAGTAACTATTTCCCAGGATGCACTTGCACATTCATCACATTAAGACAATGTGATATGTGATATTTGTACCGGATGATTCAACAGGATACATAAAAATGAGCCATCATTCTAAGGACAACATGATGCAAGGTCATGAGTTAATCATTATATTACCTGTCTCAGCAATGAGATGTGCAGCAAATGTTATTTATTTGAGCCATGAATTATATCTCATACATTACATGTCTGAGCCATGAGTTGTATATTCAAACTTTGATTACCAGATTTATGAGTTGTGTATTGAACAATGCTTATCTGAGCCTTGTGTTGTGTATTGAACATTGCTTATCAGACACATTACTCATAAACTGACAAGGATACAAAGCAATCATTCAAGCATCGTTTAAACTTTCTTGCTCCTGTTCAACAAATGTTACTCTTCAAATGAACAGGTTTGAGGATTGTACCTGCCAAAGCACAGCATTCAATACATGAACATAGTATTAGCATGGACACAGTGCACAAGACAGTATATGCCAGCTAATGAACCCTGTGGTTCAATAATATTATCACATTGATATGTGTGCTGGAGAGTGTTATCCAAAGTGTGTGTGTGTGTGTGTGTGTGTGTGTGTGTGTGTGTGTGTGTGTGTGTGTGTGTGTGTGTGTGTGTGTCCACATGCATAAGGAAATACATGCGTGTATAGCTTCCCTGTTGAATAATCAGCATGTTTTTTCTCAAACATAGCCCAGTGACCAGTGGGTAAGCAGAACATGGAAGGTCTGTCATAGTTATGTGAAAATTATACTATATAATGTAGTGCACTTGGTGTTTTAGTGCCAGATCTCCAAACCACATATAATTCAATACATGTGAATGAGCAAATAATAATGGGTGTTGTATGTGCCACCATATACTACTCATAAAGAGGTCTATGTTGTTGGCATGATAGGATGCATGTTATCTTATCTGTCCTACCATCCATCAGTCTATTACTGGCTATTATGTTAAAGATGTTTCAAACAGTAATGGATATAGAATAACAGTGTTCAATGTTTATCATACGATGTCTGTCATATAAAGTAATTGTCTGCATATCATCACTTTTCTTCTCACTGCAGGGCAAACTCAGACAGATGTCTTAGAATTGGTATTGCAACATTGTCATTTCAATTGATGAATGAGCATTTCTTGTTCTGCCATTAAGTATGTTGCAGGCTAAATGTCATGTATACACAATGCTACATGGTCTGTATAATACATTACTAAAGATAGATTGCAGTGCATGATCCTGTATGGAATTTTGCTCAATGTGCGGCCATGTCCCACAAAAAAAGTGTTCTGAGCTGTGCACAGTATCTGTTTCTTTATTGCATTTCCCCAATGTGCATCTATACATATTTGCACGGAGATGAATGAAATGCAACTGATGTCATAGTTCAATGTATACCAGCATGTCCTTTGACACCCAATGAATGTGTACAGCAATGTTGTGCCTTTTGCACTACATATTCTGTACATATACATACAGTAGAGAGTTGGTTATCTGAGTGTCGATTATCCGAAACGTCAATTATCTGAACCAGCCTTCAAAAGATTTTGGGTAAGAAAAATCATAAAGTCTCAATATGTAAACATTATATGTATTTGCTTGTGAATGCTTTTTAAGCTTGTAGCCAGCTCATGTGTGAAAAATCTTCTTTATTTTTCATTGGAATCACTGAATGGTTGAAAAGTGTATTCACTGTATGCAGAAAAAAACAAGCCTTTAGAAGTTTTGTATCCAATTCAGTTATATGTTTGATTATCTGAACTACCCTAGGTCCCAACTATTTGGATAATCAACTCTCTACTGTACCTGGCATGTCCTTCTCAACTTCCCTTCTCAAGTGTATTGTGTATGCCCATCAAAAGCAGCTTTAAACCAGAAATTTCATATATGAGGTAGCATGCCACATTAACAAGTACAATCCTCTTCCAGTCACAACAGGCAAAGAACATTAGGATAAGGTTCCCCAAAACATTGCCAAAGTGCATTTTCCTGTCATCATGTCATTCCATTAACTACTGCTGCATATCAGTAAATTGCAGGTAACACATGCTTATGCCTACACATATATCTGTTGTTGATTTTTTTTTATATATGTGAAGGATATCATACAGACAGTATCACCTTTCTCAGAACATGTTACATCTGAGTATGGTACAGCATGGTGCCTTCCCAGTAAAGGAGATGGTCTGCTTTCAAACTATTGTGAATCATTCAACAGTGACAGGTAGCGAATATAGTGTCATTCAAATGAAGGAGAAATACAAACTACTAGACAAAGTATTTGTGTATTGTGCAGGCAAGTGTACATGTGTGATTGCATACATTTGTGCGATTGTATGTGCCTGTTTGTGTGCTTATGTGCATATATAGCTGTGTGCTTTTATTCGTCTACAGACTTCACTCTATACCACTTACATTCATCTGCACACCACTTGTAAGTAGCTGTCTGCAATTTTCCTAGCACAACATAGCCATAACAAAACTAACAATACTACAAGTAAGACTACCAAAATTACCTATGTAGGTGACAGAGCACACAGCCTACCTCATTGGTCAGATGCATCTCACCTTTGAAAGCACTCTTGCTGTGTGATATACTTTCTAACTGCATATACAGACACGACTCAAATCAGACCTATTCCAAACATACACTACTGGAGTTATGGTTTAGATCCCACATGGGTGCAGTAGTGTACTTAAGCCAATTGCAATTTCTGCATACAGAAATGCAGAGCTCTGTTATCTATGAGATGCACTTGTCAGGGGGCTTTTGATACATTGTACATGCCTTCCATGACCTCTATGGCTCTGAGTACTACACATGCCTTCCATGACTTGTTGATATAATATACAGCATTACAGTAGTTGCCATTAATGGATTTTTGTAATGACTGAGCTGCACTTCAGGCAGAATCCACAGTAGGTGGAGAAAATATATGGAATTACTTTGTGAATCCTAGCAGTGTTGAGTAGAAAATTTGGCATTTAATGCAACCCATTGAAGTCAGTGGGAATCCTTATTCTAACATAACAACTGTGAAAAAAAAAACGAAACTGGAATGTGTACTTGTTTATGTTTAATTTTTATGAAAGAAAATACTTTAGGATTACAAAACTTGGCTGATAAACTTTGGCTTTGCCGCACTTTATAAAACCCTTTCCCTAAGATTGCAATACAAGATTTTCATACATTCTCCCCCCACACACCCAACAAGTATTCCAATTTTATCCTGAAAATTGTTTACCTGACAAGTAAACATTATGTTAACAAGGAATAAAGTCACTCAGCCATATACTGTTTGGGAATATATAAAAAAAATGTATGAGTGACAGAGCAATTTAGACCAATGAATAACTTACAGCTTATTTGCTAGACAGTGTTTCTTAAAATTTTTGGACTACAGAACCGTACTCAAAAATATGGAACCCCTTTCTAAATTTGCAAAAATTGTAATATTTAAACATAATGTGAATTGTAAGAATACATGTTTCAGGTTTCAAAATTGCATGCTCTTAAAAAGGATGTGCATGCATTGGTTGACGTAAGTTGTTAATATTTGATATATGCCTTAGCATAGATGTCAAATTTAACCTATTCCTATATTTTGTTTTGTTTGTGGTACTTAGAAGGAAAATGGAGTAGGATGCTAAAATGTTTTTCAATTAAAGGTCCATACTCACTATGAATTTTTACCAAATGATTATATTAAGAGGCAACTTGGTCTTCAGATTGTTCAGTGTAGTGGATGAGGAAAGCCAAACAGATCTTCATTTGAAGATAGATCATCCTTTACTAATTCATTGATATTTAAAGGATCTAGAACCCACCCCCAAAAAATAAATAAATAAGAAAAGTAAAATAAAATAAAATAAAATAAAATCTCTTGGGTCCTGATTTTAGCGAACATCATCTTCACGTTTAACTGACAACATTTTTAGATGATTAATATATTTTTTTTAGTTGGTTAAAACTGTAATCTTTATTTCTCTTTTATGCCTCATTCATTTGGTCAGTTGAGGTATTGAAATTATCAAAACACTTATTTTCTGTTATTTGTATCCAAAGTTTAAATTTCTTCTTCTTCTGGCCTTCCATTTTCTTATAACTATCAAACACTAGTTTGTGTTTTCTCTGAAGAGATAAGTTAAATTCATTCAAAAGCTGAGATATGTTTGCAAAGTAAGAAAACTTCTTGTTCCAATTTGTGTCCTTGAAAAACAATTGACAATGTCAGATTTTGGTTGATCAAAATGTATTTTTTTTCAGTATCTGTCCTCAAGAAAACTAGCAAACTTCAGCATTTAATGTTGTTTTATAAGAAGATCTCATTTTATCATACAACATTCCAAAATGTCTTGAATTTGAACAGCATGATTTTATTAAAGATAGTATGTTAACAGACATTTTAATACTTCATTCAACTTAGCACTTTTAGTCCTGCTTGCTAACATTTCCCAGCATACCATGCAATGTATGCTAGAACATCTGCGGTGGTGTAGCAGTAGCATTGTTGCCTCACAGGAAGAGGTTCTCCTGTTTGATTCTCGGCTGGAGTGTGGGGAGTGCCGTATGTGCGGAGTCTGCATGTCCTCCCTGCAGTTAGGTGGACATTCGAAAGACATGCATAAATGGGCATGCCTTCGTTGAAGGTTGAACATCAAGCTGGCACCTTGGCATTTGTGAAAATCTACTATCAATCATTAGTGGACCGGAGTTCTGCTGTGGTGACCCCTAACCGAGAAAAGCCGAAACAACAACAACATTATGCAATGTATGCTCTCTCTCTCTCTCTCTCTCTCTCTCTCTCTCTCTATATATATATATATATATACACACACACACACACACACACACACACACATGTTTGGAGTTACTTGCTTCATTCTTGCAATTAATATTGCATGTGTAGCAACCACAGAACTGCATCATTGGTACAAACTGAAACAGTCTATGGTACTTAATTTATCATGCAATGCTGAGAAAAATTCAATGCCTGTTGTGTGACTCATCAATTCAAGGTAGATCAAAAACGGTACTTTAATTTTGTTTTCATCCAATTTCATGTACCTAACATATAAAAGTAGCAAGGCATTTTCAGCTATATGTGTTGATTCATGTAAGCAATGAGAATACATTTTTGACATTTTAGTTTCATGTAAATGTTGCTGATGGATATCTTCACTGATCATAATTATATGACTCAAAGAGTACATTAGAAAGCGGTATTCTTTTTATGTTCTTATCAAATGTATGACCTAACACTGTTTGGCATGCATCCAACATGCAAGGCTTAATCAAGTCTTCCTGTGTAGTGAAACTTGTTTTTTGATTTTGCAATGCTAACTGATAACAATGATGCTTTAACAGCTATTTAATTTCCTGTACCTTAAGAAGTATACTTCAGCATTGCTTCCTGAGATGTTAATCCCTTCTCTTGTCATAAAAAAATGACAGACTGGCATTGTTTGTGTTCAGTATACAAGCTTCTTATGTTTTGATGGAGACATTGTACTACTACACAAAATCACTGAAATCGGAGTACATTAATTGGATAATGTATTACTGCTAACACACCTTTAAAAAGAAGAAATATTGGCATTTAAATTATTTATTGATGGCTTGCATTTCCATATTTTCAGCAGTAATCTCATCTTTATTTGCTAATGAGGCTGCTCCTCTGCACTGGTAGCTGCCTGCTACTTAGGAGTGTCATCAGAAATTTCACTAATAACTTACATATAATTAAAGAAGAAATCTGACTTAGTTTTGTCACTCATATAGGCAAATTGTAATTAAAATAATGTTAAACAATACTTATTTAGGACCACACATTATGCATGTGTTCTTTTGAATTCACTTTGCTGATAGTTTCAAATGCATACTTACCTACCAGATTCTTTTTAATTATATTTACTATTGGATACATTTAATGAATTTATTTTCATATAGTAAATCAGTTATATTTACTAGTTGATAAATAATGTGTTGCTAAATAATGCACAGTGTTTTTGATGGTGTTGTAAGTTTAGACTTTTTAACAATTTTCCAGCAAGAAGTCAAACAAGATTTGATAAATAACAATAATAATAATAATAATAATAATAATAATAATAATAATAATAACAACAATAATAATAATAATAAATACTAATAGTACTACTACTACTACTACTAATAATAATAATAATAACAATGCCCATTGTGGAACATTTAACCATAAAGGAGCACAAACCACTGTCATTATAACCATCCAATATCCTAACCCATCAAATATAGTGAATTTGGTGGTGTATACCTCTCATTTGATTGTGAGAAAAATGTCCACAGTGAAGTATTCCAAATTGCTTTATAAAATGCAGACTATTCCTGTACAGTAGCCACAGTAAAGTATACCAATTTATTTCTCACTAATGCACATTTGCCCTGCAGATCCAGATTAATGATGAGCATAGGACATGAGTAAAAGTTTTTTTTAATCCATAAATGACTCCCTCCAGAAATAAAAGCCACTTTGTTAATTTTGTTGTTGGTGCATCTCAGACATCTACTTGTAATTTGTTTCACATAAACACAGAGCAGACAGTATAATTACAATAAACCATTCCAACTTAACTTCACTCAAATACATATCAGTCCTGTAAACCTAGATCAATAATTGATTTTTGTCCACAGACAACCCTTCACCCCGACTTAGAAGTTATATCCACTTTGTTGAATTTGCACGCCTCAGATGACTGATTGTGATGAAAAATAATGACAACAAAGTACCATTTATTTCAACTTTTTACACAAACAATAGTTACACAGTATTACACTTGCTTCACAAAAATAACACAAGTGCTGCAAAGCCATAATAATGATGAAACAACAGCAGTCAGTACACATCTGTTATAGTTACTTTGTTGTCTGCATGCCTGTCAACTAATAAATTCTAATATAACAAAATAACTGCTATCATTCCAAAGCAAATGACTCTCATAGCTCTCAAATATTAGGCACAAGAATGAAGACTGAAACAAAAAAAGCAATAATAACAATGCGGAACAAATTTTAAATATATTTCTTGTAGACATAGAAATTACAGGTTTTGCATTAGCATACATTTTTTGAAAGATATGAAGTTTGTAACTAAATGTCTTTCACTATTTTGTCAAGTGATTGTACACGGAACAGAACAAAAAAATGACACAAAATCATTGATGGGGACAGATGAACAGTTGTGAGGAATACATTGTATGATTGCAGCACAAGCCTCGAGAAAACCAAACATTTTATGAGGAAAAGAACAAACATATGATGTAAAGGTAGGGAACAGTTAAGTGCTACGCTCTTACACAGTAACCATGAAAAGGTGTTCACTGATATCTGGTTACCTGCAGGGGTTTACTAGCAAAATTTTGGATGGCAGTTATGCAAACTGTGATGGTTGAAAGACTAATTTCAAGTTCATGTAATGCCGATCCAAAAAAATATTCCACTCTGCAACAGTGAGTGCTAGTGTGCGTTTGCTGTTGTGAGGTCGACATTCTGAATGGAGATCTCACTACAGTGGGGATCAGAAAATTTACCCTTTTCCTCACAGTAATGCAATCTCAGAGATAGAATATATAATTAGTAGGGGGTGTGGGGAGTGAAGGAGGGCTTGCCCCCCCCCGGGGGGAAACATTTGTATGAAATCACTGGACATCGAGGTAAGTCGGGTAAGGTCGATAATGTTAAATTCAAATTATTCTGAGTGAACAATGTTTGTCATTTCCAACCTTTTCTTGAGTAAGTCATAACTCAAACAACAGTGTTTCAGAATGTTGATAGTAAACCACCTGCAGTATTGGATTGTATCTGTAAACCAGCAACCATCTAAAATAGGCCGATATACTGCAAATTTGCTCAAATAATCTGGACACCAAAACAAAAACTTACATCTCAATACTCCCCTTCCAATAGGATTGTAGTATACCAATTGGAAATGCAAGTTTAACAACTGATAGTAACACAATGGCACAAAAATGTAAACACACTGTCATGTCTTCATTATGAAATGGCACTACTGCAGAAAACTCTTTCTTCTCAAATATAATTCAGTTTAAACATGTTTACTCAAAAATAATCAAAGCTTTATAATTACAACATGTTACTAGTAATTCTGTAAAGAGCTGCCTTGAGTGAATCACAAAATAATGATAACACACAAGCACACAGAGGTATTGGTACTATGTATCTCATAATATGATTAAAAAAAAGTGATTTTGCTTTTTCTGTTGAAGCTTGTATATTCAAGCAACAGGTCAGGGAACCAGTCTCCTTAGTCTGTTAAAGACAATTACTTCAAGTCTAACTTTCCTCTTCCTTTATACAAAGTAATATGATCTAACTGTAATTCCTTTAAACATTTATAGGCTACTCCTAGGAAAGCAAGACTCTTGAATGAAACATCTGTCAGTTCAACTCTCAAAAATTCTATCATGTATTGCATTTAAACAGGTTCCCTCTGAGGACTTCTTCCTCCTTATAGTGTTTTCCACTTCATAACAGTATTTTGCATTATAATTTCACTGCACTTTTACAATTGTTTGTTTTTGGCATTAATCATAATCATAATAGTCACAACAGTTATAGTCATAATTAGTTGAATCAGTTATTAGACATTAATCATAAAAAATAAAATCGTATACTTCAGGTCAGTTATCTTTGTTAATAAATAATGTTACCTTTACTTACAGTTTTTAGAAAGTACTGTGGCATCCTTTAGATTTAGTTGAGCTACCACCATCTTAGACAGATAAAACATCTGTCATCTCATCCAAACAAATGTACACTCAGGAGTACAGCATCCTTTTCCCCATGCAACACTGTAGTGACACTATTGGAAAGTTTGACCCCATCAGCTAGGGTGGGAAATGAACCCACAGCCTTTTGATATCCCGATAGCTTAAGTAAGCCCACTATTCAGGGAGCAACTAACACTGATCTCCATATGCATTTGAAGTGAAGTTTAAAGAATAACAAGGAAATGACTTCTTTGACAAACAGCCCTTCACAGTATTAATTCTGACATGCTACACATCAAGAAATACTAAGAAAAGCTGGTTTGTAATATTTTGTTTGTGGTGTGGCTATTCTTTCACTTTGCAGGGGAAGCAAATGTTACTGTAATTATTTTTTATGGTAAAAAAATAATTAAATTAATAGCACCTGCTAACAAATAGACCCATCTTGCAGGGTGGATTTCCCAAAACTTTAAGAAATAAAGATATATAATGGCCTTAGCATTATAAAAAGTTTCTGGAGCTGATGCAAAATTTTAAAGCCTCTGTCCAGCAAGACTCACATCACCCCCAAAAAATAGCACAGCACTGCTTTTCCCTGTGTTAAATAAGCACACTGATTTCTGGAACTTACAAGTTTGGTCTTTTTCAGTTTCTCTTCTAGAATTTTCAAACAGCTGTAAAAATGGACTGCCAAACTTATGTAGCAGGAACTCACTAGGCTGCTGGTCAATACTGCTAGATGGGTCAATGCCCTTTGATTCCCTTTAGAGTGGTCACTGTGCCAACTGTGACTCTTGACAGCAAACTGCAGTATAAAATATTGATTTCATGGCAGAAAGGGACAGGGTTGTATTCCTTAGAGCTGTGGCACAATGATAGGAGCTCTTCAACACTGTGTAATTAAAAGAAGAGATAATCCTGCTAAACTGGGGAGTGGACTTGAACAATTAGCATATGAGGTAATATTTCACTGAGGTGCTACCCACCAAAAATACTGTTGAAGCAAAAGTGTATTACAACAGGACTTGTATTACACCATGTGTTATATTACATTATGAATTGCATTGCACAAAGAAGTGTGTCCACCATGAGTTTCATTATGCCTTGGGTTGCATCTCGCTATAAGCTATAACAATTATACAAAAGTCCAGTGAAAGTGCTCAAGCATTGAACACAATGAATTGATGATGGCACTTTGAAAATGATATCCAAATGATCAAAAAAAAAAAAAAAAAAGAAAGAAAGAAAAAACAAATAGTTTCCTTTTATGACTAATTAACCTAAACCCTAATAGGAACTTCAGTCCAGATTTTCATGAACAGTGGTACTACTGGTGGAAAAGAGTTTTCATAAGTTACTGTGTAGGCTTAAGATTAGAGGCAGGGGAGTAGTTATGGTTGTCAGATATCAGATAAAGGAGACAGGAGTCACGGGTATAGTTCAGATGTATTCCAAAAATACTAATCATGTTTACTGTCTGAGTGGTGTACACATGACCCACCATAAATAATGGCTTGGGTATTTTAGACCCTAGCAGCTCAAGAAGGGGAGTTGATGTATCTCAGGCCTTCAGGACCAGATGGTCACAGATAACACCATGTGTGCAGTTTACGGCACCATGAATCTCAGTTAAAATGGGCTTTGTCATAAAAGGCTCCCATGGTGTGCTGTCTCTTCTCTACTACTCTGAGGAAACATATATGGTCTACTGTGTGTTACAGCATTATAAAAAGAAACTGGTTTAGGATTCATTAAGCCAGTGCTGGCAGTATTGCTGATATGTTCCCCATAGGATGCTGGAAAGTTTTTTAATCTAAAATGGTTAAGGTTATATGTGTCTTTGTATCCACGGGAATAGGCACACCATACATCTCCTACAGTTCCACATGTGGGCAACATAGTTCTACTATTTTATTCTTTATAGTATCCACATCCACTCAGAAATTTTCACAATCTGCTGTTGTCTGCCTAGTGAGATGTTTGGCTTTGTCAATACCTTCTCCATTGTTGCAGCAGGCCATGACATGCAGGTTCTGGCTCCATCAGCAAACAAACCTGAAATACATGATTGTGCCCATACTTATTACTTTTACCACAGTCAGACATTTGAGGTGTACACAATCAATAATGGGCCTATGATTGCTGAGTATGGGGATTTCTGTGGATGATAATGGCTTACTCTGCTGTTATAATCAAGTTAAACAGTCATAGTTCTGCCTTTGCAGGTCAGCTGTGCATTTTTGTAAAGTAGGTTGTGATACTTTACTTTGGCTATTTTTCAAACCAGTCAGATATTTGATTTGTACACAGTCAAGGGGCTGTAATTGATGGGTGCAGGCATTGGTGGATTATAATGACAGCAGTCTAAATGGTCTTAAATTAAGAAAACAAATCCAATTGAAAATATTCATGAATGCATTTTGTCCCCACCCCTAAAATAAATGTGTTTGGGCCGGTGGGGGTCCATGGCTTGAAAACAGCTTTTGACACAAGGCAATATTAATCCACCACTTTCTCCAATATAGAGATTATGGCTACTTGCTCTTCTATGGAAAACAGCAGATCTTAAGCTGAACTTTAGTAACTGTAGCTAATAAAAAGTGAGTACCTTTATTTAAGTATTTATTTAGTTGTAATTTGTTTACAGTGTAGGTGACTGGTCTGCTGACCCTTTTCCACTATGACTCATGCTTAAAGAGCACATATAGACAGGCAAGGGCAAAAAAGCAAATAATTAAGAAACCTTATGTTGTCAGAATGGATGGCTTGCAGAAGCTAGAACATTCATGTATTGGAAGATATGCTCTGCTAATATAGAGAAGACTGTAATAGCAAAAAACGAAATAAATATGTAACTATGTACAATTTATAGAATAAATGTGCACATTGCAATTCATATGCAGATATCAAAATGAGATGTATTGGCTTAGGTAGATAGCCTTTCATATGAGCATTATGACAAAATAATTTTGAGATCCCATCTCTCCACGTATGAGGCGGTTATCAACTTTATTCTGATTTCCCTTTACAGAAATGTTGGAATCCAAAGTGTATTTGTATTAGAACATTTATTATTGCAATGTATACTGATAATACATAAAAAGATGACAGGTCTAAAATCTGCATTAAATATTAGGACAACCATATATTTCTCTATTTCTGATAGTAAGCAGGGGACACTAATGAATGATAAAGAAGACAGAAGATAGGCTAAGATTAAGCACAAAGACAGAAGAGATCTAGATTAAGAAAGTAATAGGACTGAGGCATATATTAGACATAATACTGAGTGGAAATTTAGATTGTTCATTTTTTCACTGATAAAGTATTTAAATATATCTTTCGAAAACATGCATAATTTGAAATTTCTGGATGCATTTATAAAAATAATTCTACTTCTGATCTATATTTGATAGACAAAATTAAGGCACATGTCCTGCTTAAAAATGAATATAAAGCAACAGATTTGGTAAAGATGAAAACAGTAATCAAATATCGAAACATATGACAAGTGCCCCACAGTATATACATTTTTTATTTTTTAAATAATTTATCTAGCATAGGATACTTCTGTATATGTTGGATGACAGTAACTACAAGGCAGTGGAAGATTATAATAGTGGGTATTTGTTTGGTGGATTGGGGCCAACAGCTCCAGGCAGTTTCTATGGCAACTCAAAATAAATACTTATGTATTTTTTCAGCTTTGTTATGTTAAGTACTGCTAACTCATTTTACTTAGCTTATGTACTGACCAAAATTGCAATCGGTACTTTTAATTTTTAAGTTAAAGTGACTTGCATTGTATTATATTTTTGATTACTGCTTATCTGCTTATTTGCTTCCTGCATTAATCGCTTGTATATCTCTTTTTTTATATATACAATTGAACTATTACTGCATTGATTTTTTTATTACTATTTCTTGCTGATTTTTGTACATATTCATTGTGGAGTTTTTCTCCCTGGGCCTCTATTGAAAAAGGGCTCATCTTGGCCCAATGGACTTTCCCGGTTAACAAACTGCAAATAAATAAAAATAAATAAAAAGGTGTTACCTGACAGATACTCTTGAGTTTTTACATGTATACTTAAAGTAATGGCTATTTGCACATGCATAGCATGGGCCAATGAGCCTATTTACCTACGGCATCTTATTTATTTATTTATCTATTAATTCATTTATATTTTACGTTAATATTTTTTTCTTTTACTGTAAAAAGCTCCATGGTATTTTGTTCACTGTCTTCCCAGGAATTATGAGAAATTAACAAGCATAAAGCCCATGTATATTAAGATGGTTGAATAAAGAGACAAGGCGCTGTGTCTGCTGGCATTTGAGTGCAGTACTGGGGTCATGGTACTGCACGGTAAGCATTTCCTTCTTTTCCTGTCAGGCACTGAGATATACATATTTAATTGGGTAAGAACTACAGCTGCCAAATAACATGGGCTGCTAGCTGGTTGGAGATGAAAGAAGTATTTTGCTTGCTCAAGAAAAAAGATTTTTTTTTTCAGTATTATTTTTACTATTATCCTCCCAAGCACCTAGATATATTATTGAAGTGAGGATTTCTGTCTCCTAAATAAGGGAAGGGGGCCAGTATAGCTGTGAATGAATCAAACTTGTTGTTTGTTCAGGAGGGAAGATATTATTATTATTATTATTATTATTATTATTATTATTATTATTATTATTATTATTATTATTATCATTATTATTATTATTATTAGTATTGTTATTATTATTATTATTATTATTATCATCACTACTACTACTACTATTATCCTGACAATCAGCATGATGCAGTATTGAAAAGAGAGCTGCTGTTCCTAAATAAGGGGGGGGGCTGCTTGTGGATCAAAAAAACATATCCTTTGATCTATTTAAGGTCTTATTTTATTTGTGTGAAGTAAGCTCGACTTTCTATCTAAATTTTCTGTGAGAAACAAAAGGTGAAACTGACTCTGACTTTGTCCGTCTCTTCTTTTTTCTGTAAATGTGCCTTATAAAATCAGCAACCTTCTGGTAATCCATTGAAGACTGATATCATTAAAAATGGGGAGGGAAGTCTTTGAATTCAAGCAGCTTTCCTGTTTTCATTCTCTAGGTTTAAAATGTGGCTTAATAGAACTAGTAGAATTTGTGTAAAATAAGTTGGAATATTAATTTGTTTGCTACTGTTAATTTGACGTAAAGCCACAACTGTCCCCGATTTCACATTTTTTTAACTTTGCCTAATACTTTGGAACAGAATTCAACTTCAGAATTATATCTGATGGAAAATGAAAGCATATGTGTCTCTTAAAAATGAATGCGAAGCGGAAGTAACAGTTTGGTAAAGATAGGAAAAGTAATCAGATATCCAGCCATACAACATGTGTGCCACAGTGTGTTAAAATGTATATTTTTAAATTTTAAAATTTTTAGTTGTTTATTTATTTATTTTGTACAATGAGATGTAGTAGCACCAAAACCTTTAAAAAACATCTTGCACATATTTTAAGGAAGCTTTTTTTCTTTTTGGTTTAAGCCTGCTATGTCATGATCTTCGTATGAAACAATATGAAACAGTGGTAAAACTGTCCACAATTTCATAGAATTCCCTGTCTTTGTCTCATATTTTTGGTCTATTCATAATAAAATGTATGTTTTGTGGGAAATCATTGACAATTGCAGTCAGTAAATGATGAGTGACATGTGACATTTAAATGTTAATTATTTTTTATTTATGTAGTATTATCATTATTTTTTTTTGCTTTGTCTATGGCTTTTTTTTCTTTTTTTTTTTTTTTGCTTAGTGGTTGAAAGATATTTTTATTGCAATCAAATGATGTGTACACAGCAAAATAGCTATAGCCAGTTGGTGAAGTTGGGGAATGTCTGTGAATAAAAGTAAGTTACTGTCTTGTATACTTGTTTTAAATGGTTGGCTTTACATGGTTAGTGTGTATTTGTGTAAAATAACCTGAACGCTTGGAGCACTATGTGTTTGTGTGAAACAAAGTTGAAATACATTGTGCCCATAATTATGTAATTGTTTTTTATCACAATCAGATATCTGTGGTGTACAAAGTCAACAGTGGAGTTTTTCTGTGAATGATATTTCATGACTCTGGCTGTCATGCTCATGTTAAATAGTCATTAGTCTGGCTTTGAAAAATCTGTGTATCCATTTGGATAAATCAAATTGAAATACTTTTGTTGTGATGTTTCTTTTATCATAGTCTGACATTTGAGAAGTACATAGTCAAGTGGCTATAATTGATGGGTGGAAAATGTGTGAATTATAAACACAGTAACTCAAGTAGTCAAGTTTGAAGCCAAATCCAAAAGAACATGATTGTTTAAAAAACAAAAGATTGTGTACTGGGTTGGGAAGGGAGGCATGGTTTAAAAACTGTCCAGGGCCCAAGGTACAAAATTTACCACTGACTCAATGAGCAAATGAAAGATGGGAACCTGTATAGCCAATTTAATTTCTGTTCAATTCTGTTCATTGTGTGAAGTTTCAAGAAGGTGACAGTATATTTATTAGCTGCACATTACAGATATTTTTCAGTGGAGAAATTTAGTATGCCTCTATGTATTGTATTATATTAAATTATATTATATTATATTATATTATATTATATTATATTATATTATATTATATTATATTATATTGTATTGTATTATATAATATTATATTATATTGTTTCTCCTGTGTTATTTCAATTGTTCCTTTGGCCAACAAACTCTAGAGATGGTTGAGATTTTTGAACATCTGGAGAGTTGAACATTTGACATCTGAAAGTGCTGCTTCATCAAAACAGGTAAGTGTGGATTGGGATGGTATTAGAGTGTGCATACAAGTATTTGCATGTTAGTGTTAGAGTAAGTGCTGGGTAAGAAACAGATAAGGTTATATGTGTTGTGTGTTTACACTTGAGTGTGTGTATTTTAGGGTTAGGGTCAGAATTAGCAAATAGGTTTAGATTTCATGTTTGTAGTATACTGGTGCATGTTTGTATGTCAGAATGTGTCTTGTAATGTGACAGAGTTATGGAAAGGTCTTTTTTTAAGATACATTGTGGGGTTATTATTGGGGCAGAGACAGGGTTAGGGTTAAGGAGAGGGTTAAGGTTAGCATGCATTACAGAGGTGATTTCCTCCTGCATGCTAACCATAACCCTAACCCTGTCCTTGCTCCAAACCAACCATACAGCTTCCCTTATAGAAAACATTCTTGTAACATAATCACTATTTAGTCAAATTGGAGGCAGAATTATGGGAATGGGGGTGGGGTTAGTATGGAGTTTGGGAAAGGAACTTGTTTCCTTTTTGATAGCTCACAGATTCGATGTTTAGGTAATTCAGTCTTATGTATGGTCAAGCTTATCTTTTTTGGAGTGTTTTGTTTGGTATTAAGTCAATTTGGTCTACATAACTGAATCATATTATATTATATTATATTATATTATATTATATTATATTATATTATATTATATTATATTATATTAAAGTCAGAAGATTTTTCTTACATTTTTATTAAGCTCCTGACATGCTTCTAAGCTTTAACTATATTTCTTTTGCTAAACTATATCTCTTTTGCTTACTGTACCTCTGGGAATATAAGGATTATAAGTAAAACAACATTAAACAAAACAATGTGCAGTACCAAACAGGAATTTCTGTAACACAGTGCCACTGTATGTTAAACATTTCACTGTAACACTGTAACCACTGAAAATTGCTAGTGTCGCAAATGATTTTTCCATATTAAGTGTGCTGTCTTACCATGTATTCCTGTAAGCTTTTACTGTCTTGTACTGTGACAATATTTGATTTTAATTTTATCAGACTGTTTTGTTAATATTTAAAATACTTACTTATTATTACTTATTGTTTATTAATTACTGTTATGTTATTTCTATGTGGAGGTTTTCTCCCACGGCCTCTGCTGAAAATGGGCAGCTTGAGCAGTCAGACTTCCCAGGTAAACAAGTGTTAAATAAATAAATAACATAAATAAAATCTGAAATGAATTAGGTTCAGTTAGAGCACACAAAGGGTTCAGGTTTTAGATATTTAATCACTGATATCTGTATAATGTAGCAAATCTAACTTGGTAGCTAGCCATGTTTTACAGATATATGTAGAAAAAGTTTAGAGCGTGGTGACATGCCTACAAGTATGATACTGGAGAACAGGTTTGATTTGCACTGAATCTCTGAGGCCTGCTGGTTAGCTGGACCATTGACTATAAAAGACTGATGTACCAAATGACCGCTGCAGCCTTTTCAAGAGAAATTAAAAGGAAAATAAGATTATCAATACAAATGGGTGTTCGTACAGCGGTAGTGTTGTTGCCTCACAGCAAGAGGTTCTCCTGTTCGATTCACAGCTGGAGTGCCTTCTGTGTGGAGTCTGCATGTCCTCCCCATGGTCGAGTGGTCTCCGAAAGACATACATGAATGGGTGTGCCTTCGCTGAAGGTTGGGCGTCAGGTTGGCAACTTGGCACCATAAAAAAATCTACTGCCAATCATTAGCGGACCGGAGTTCCACTGTGGCGACCCCTAACCGGGAAAAGCTGAAAAGACAAAGTTAGCTAAGAGCCTTGATCAGGCCAATCGTCCATAGTTTTTACAATGCAGTTTCTGCAGTATGACCTTTTTTGAGCTATGATTATTGTAATTATGAATGTGTTGATGAAGGAGCCATGCATAATTTCACAAAAACCTATGGCTGCCTGTTCTTTGTATAAAACATAAGCTGTTCATAAGTATACAACAGTAAATAAAACAAGGCTCAACTCTGCTGTCACGTTTCAAGTAACATGCTGTTTTCTTACTGAAACAGTTTTCTCCTAGAGTCTTACATACTGGTGTTTGCATCCTTTATTAATATATTCAGCAAGAACATAAATGTACTGAGGAGAAATGCCATTAACTAATAGGATTTAGTAAAGTCTGTGGTTTACCAGGGACATTTATGTCCCTACCACTGAAATCCATTCAGACTGCAAAATCATTTAAAACACAACTAAAACTTCACCTATTAAATCAATGGATTTCCTCCTGTGTATCTGCAGCATAAATGTCACTATCTTCAGCTTGCAAAGCAATTCTAATCATTCAAAAACATATGCCCCCACCTCCAGTCTTAACCAATACCTGGATAGTTTTACTAGAATCTCCCAGCCATATTTGTGACACTGCTCAAATCCCTCCTCTATAGTTCAAATATAAACCGTATGACAGCCATATATGTAATTACCTATAGACATGCTTTATACCCCACCTCTTAACTAAAGTATTAACATTTTCTGCCCTACCCAGGTCCTTACCTAACCTCCACTAATCATATGATCTATTATCTATTTGACAAACCCACTAGTACATGTCTTCAAAATGCTCAATGCTCAATGTCTTATACTGTAATAGTTAACTTTATTTCATGTCAATCTAATTTAATTAATAAATGAATGTTTTATTGTTAATGTACATTGCCTAATGACTATTCAAGTATATTTCTGAATGTCTGTTTAAAAATGTCAGTAATATGTTGGAGCTTTTCTCCATGGGCCTCCCCTGAAAAGGGTTTTAGACTTAACCCAGAACCCAGTAAACAAAAGTGAAATAAATAAAAATATTTTTATTGCCCATGACATTTTTCTGTATTACTTGTTTATCTGATAGTGTGATGCAGAATGGGTCTATATTAGGTACTCGAAGAGGCATTTCAGTGAATGCTTCTTCATCAGCCTGTAAAACATGAAAACAGAAAACAGCGAATGTGCATATAAGCGATTTCTTTCCCTGGGAAAGAAATCGCTTACCCTAAACAAAAAAACACATCACTATGAACAATATAAGGTGGAGGACTTTGCACCCCACATGCCCCAATGTGGGGGGCTGTGCCCCCAAAGTCCCCCAACTAAATATATAAACTCCAAGATCGCACTACAGTGGGGAAAATGGCAAAGTAACAGAGGTGCTCAAGCAATTTCTTTCCCTGGGAAAGAAATCGCTTATATCACCGTTCGCTGTTTTGTGATTTAGTTATTTAACAGTTGACGAAGAGGTGTTCGATGAAAAGCCTCTTCGAGTATATAATAGGAACCCTGCAGAGCAACCTTAAAATGACTCATGAAAAGAAAGTAGGAAGTAGTGGATGCCTTAAGGAAACAGAAGAAGAGAGCTGGAATATATCATTCACTGGACAGTTATTTGGCTCCCTAATGGAATTTCAAAACATAGCACTTTTCTGATGTGACAAATGACTAAGCATTGAATTGTGACAACACAGAATGTTGAAGTCATCAATATAATGGAGCTAGGGTATTAACAGCATTCTGAAGCAATAACCTAGTACACATAGGTATTATCATGAAAAGCATGATATCCAGTGCATCTAGGATTCCATGTCTAAATATCATGAAACCCAAGTTATATGAAGGAAGATCACCTATTGGGGTATATAATGTAATGGGAAGGCCAGTAATCCAGGTGAGAGAATAGAACCAGATTCTTATGTCCTACCATCAGCTCAATAGTGTGCAACATATGGCTACTGCTTTCACAGACTTGGACGAATCAGTAACTAATACATTCGCAGTGACACTCTGAGGCGCTGAACAGTGGTAGCTATACCTACGGATGTTTCATACGATTTACTATCAAAATGAAGAATGAAGGTTTGGTGAACATGGAATTGTCGAACATCAGTCGACTGATTCTCGTATTGCTAACCTTCAATTCTCTGAGTGTCTGTAGCAGAGAATGCCACTGTGATTTGCTGATATGTGTTCAGTGTTATGAATAGAGATCACAGTACAGTGTGGATCTGGAAATGCATCCTTTTCCTGACTGTAGTGCAATCACAGAGTTGGAATATATAGTTTCAAGGGGTGTGGGGGGTGCATGGGGGCATGCCCCCCCCCCTGCAAAAACATGAATTCCATCATTGTGCAGTACTGAATTGCATTAATTTGTACTGCTGGAGAGCAAGCAGGTAAGTTGTGGCAGGTAAGTATATCCTGGCTGACATCGAAAAGTGTTGAATTCAAAATGCTCAGTATTTTGATTTGGCAATGTCAGCTAATTAATATGCAGCACACTGAACATTTAAACCACATTCTTGACCAGTTTATGTTGTGAAGTTCAATGTTTTGATAGTAAACCTTTCAAACACATGACTTCTGGCCAGAGGTGGTGCTGAGTCCCAAACTTCAGGGTTCCTGTTGGGGGTATTGTTGAGGGTTGCCAAATACGATCATACACCAAACCACAGAACACCAACAATAGCTAACATATAAGAGACCCTGAAGGAATAAGGATTTGTCAGTTCTGGAATCCCATGCAAAATTGCACAGGGGACACTGAAGGATGTACATCAGGATATTATTGAGGCCCTGATGTCTAATGTACCCACAATAAGGTATGGATGAAAATCAAAGAGTCCAATATGCTGATGACCTCTGAAAGACTACTGTTATGACTGTTTCCTTTGAAGGAATGTGCCTTTCTGCTTTGTATCAAGAAAGGAAAAGTGTGGAGAAGTGTGGAAGTCTATATTTTGCTACTAGTGATGACAAACATTGTACAAGACCTACAGCAGTTTTTCTTGATTGATATGGAATGGACATGTCTAACTATGAACTGTATTTGTAACTAGCTACATTATATCCATTACTTCAATAAACATTTACCAAATTGGATACTGTTACTACCTGTCATAGCCCTTATGACTATTATGGCTGAAGAAAAATATGTTATTTAGGGTGTTGTGAGATGTGACAGACAGAGCTGAAAGTGAAACCAGAATATATTATATCAGGCTTTCAGTAGGCTACAGTATACAGCATTTTATGCCTATCACATATCAAATGTCACTTCCACCTTTCTAAAATTTTGTGTTGGAGAATGAAGTGTACCATCCAGCCCAGTACATGCACTACAGACATTCAGTCTGCACATAACAGAAAATAGCTACTTATAGTAACCACCTACATATAGAGGGGATTTTGGGTAATTTACTTTGTATTAAGGTCTCCTGCTTGAAGGTGGCTCCACCTGTACTTAAGTTCTTCAATTAGACCTACGTTCATGGCAGGCCACCTAGGCAAAGAAACTGGAAATGCTGCAAAATTATGCTTGTGTCTTAGTACGCAGCTGAATTTTAGAGCTAATACTATCTGCTGTTGTCAAGACAATCCATGATGGAGAACAATGCTGAGTCCTGGCATCAGAAATTGTAGCCTCTTCTGTCCAGAAAATGCATGGTAATCATACCGCTCTTCTCAATACCACAAATAATAAGCACACTAGGTCAATAAAATCAGGATGGCATTAGAGAGGAAAGAAGTCAAGTCAGCCAACTGGAAAAAGATTTTTTGGCAAGCAAAGAGGGTGCTGTCTATCCTGTAGACTTGATAGACCTATGCCATGAGTGGGCCACCTGAAGATACTGGCATACATTTGCCTAGGTGAGGCAATACAGATGGATTGCCTTGTAGTAATTGCTTTCTGAAAAGGGTCTGTTCTTTTGCTTAATAAGGTGCACATTGTCATCTTTTAAATACCGTGCCCTGCCCTTATTCAATACTGTTCATGCTGCAGCAGACAGACAGCAGGACGTTTGTTAAAGTAGCTTGTCTTGCTAATGTGACATTTATTCTGGCCTTCACAGTCCTTAAGTCATAAACTATTAGTATGTGGAGGCATTCCTCTTAACTGTCCAGATTTTTGTCTCATATTTTTGGTCTGTTTCTCATAAAACTGTGCTTTTCTGGCTAGTCACTGGCAGATCACTGAGGAATGAAGTCAGAAAATAATGAAAGACATTTGAGTTTATGACTTCATAACTTCCAGAAAATTCATGCTAATTCAACACCTTATATTCTATCAGCTTTCTAAGTTTGAAAAAACAACATTTAAAATTGTTCTTATTTTTGGGCCTTTGTTCTCCCATTATTTATGGTTTTGTACAGATTTCTTGCTCTAACAGGTTGTAGGTATTTTTGGTGGTATGTATTTACATATTGATAAGTTAGCAATTTTTCAGAAAGTACTCATTTGCTATTGCTTTCTATCCACTTTATGTCCTTTTTCCAGTTTTTCCCAGCCAGTCTACAATTCCTGTGTTGCTCCTGTTGTTTTCCTAATGGTGTCTTACCATATTGGTAGTGAAGTTTGCTCTCCTGGGCAAGTCACAGTGAACTACTTCCCTTCGTATGATTCTTTTTATAATTTGTCTCATAACTGCTTTGTTTGAAGTTCAGTGTTTCAGAATTTCATACGTTACCCCTGTTAATACAACATCTTTAATATAACTGGTTTATTTGGTAATAACTGATGGATATTCTTAAAAGACTTCATTGATTGAGGTTCCATTGAAGCCTTTCTTAATTACTGAGTACAAACCTGCAGGGTATATGTGTTGTTGTGTCCTTCTAGATAAGGTGAGAACATGACCATCCTAGCGTCTTATGCCACTGAAGGTTAAATAACAGCCTAATTGTTTTACATTGTACAAATCTCTTGGTGCTGCTAAGCCTGCTATTTATTTATAACGGATTAGTGAGCCATGGTACTAAATCAATCTGGTAACTATATTTAGGAATTCCAGTCAACTGATTGAGATATAAGACCCAGAACTTGTTAAATCATTTTGCAGAAGCTTGAAAATGTGAGGACTAGAATGTGATGCAATATTTATTTTTATTTTTTCCCCTCCTTTTTATGATAGCAGTATTAGAACTAGGCAGTGATTGTGTGGGGTATCCACGCTTTGTGAATATGTGCATTGCCAGTTAGGAGGTAAAGCAAAATACTATAAGATTTGCAATAAAGTAGCCTTTTTATTTGATGATATCTCCGTGTTATAGCCATTTATCTGTCCTTGCTGTTTGAGGAGTAATTTGAATCCAGTAACTGATGCTTTAGGTTTAAGAAGTCTAAGAGTGACTTCACTTCATGCTAAAGTCGTCTATTAACAGAATGTGGATTGAGCTGGATTCAAGAGTAGGTTCTAACAGAGATTATACAAATTTAGGTTGAAATTACATGCAACAAAGTTAAGAGTCTGGTGCCAACAAAACTGATAGTGGTTATGGCTATTTTTTGCCACCTCATTTAGGTGGTAGCAATTATCATGGTTTAAAATAGCAATGTTAGGACATCTGTGCCCTAACTCAGTCAATTATCTTTCCTGTTCCACTATATAGTGCATTCTACTGCAGTTACTTCAGACTCAGCATTTTCTTTTCAGCTGTGATTCAGTGATGAATAGCACAACAAGCTTTCACAAGTCCAGATATTGTATTATTGACCTGCAAGCGAGCAAGCAAGGGTAGCTCTGCAGTGGTGCGTGCATCATTCTTTGGTTGAGATGTGAAAAAATGGACCCATTTATTCCCAAGAGCATCGGCAGAATGATAGTATTAATTATCTGATGTTTACTAACAGTCTATGTCAATATCCCCATATGTAGTGTAAGTGTTCTTACTCACCAGGTATGTAATTATACTTGCATAATATAGTGTTTCTTTATATCATGATATTTTATAAACACCAGAAGATAATATTATGTCCTTTCAGCATGCAAGGCTGTGCATATTACACATAAGAATAGGTACTGGTTTACAGATTCACCCAAAAAAGATAGCATCCTTCAAATATATCTGTAACTGTTGTGTCATTTTCAATCATAAATACTATTTTATTGTTGTTAAATTGGCATCTGTACACAAACACACACACACACGCGCGCGCGCACACACACACACACACACACACACACACACACACACTAAAACCAGTTCAAGATAAAGAATATTCAACAAGAAAATTATCATTTTAAATAGTAAATGAGGGAGTAAATCTAGGCTAATATGAATGAGTGCTCTCTAAAAAATAAAACAAATGCCATGTTTTTCCCATAGACAGTCCAGTTCTGAAATTTTCTAACATTTTGCAAGAAAAATTGTATCTCTGAACATGAGAAATAGATGAGAGAACAGACATCAAACTGATTTGGAACAAAAGATTTTACTGAAGGGGGATATAACTAACACCAGTCATGAAACTTTCACCTGTATGGTGTGAATTTGTCATGCTGTAATCTTTAATAACTAAAGACTCAGAACTACAAAAAAAGGTTCTGACTACATTCTTGAGAATGTGGAAACCTGATATTGGCAAAATAAGCTGAAAAAAAGTTGCAATTTAATAATTGCCTTAGACATTGGCATAACATTTGTTACATTAATTCTTTTGAAGCAGATGAACTGCCAGTTTTATAAAAATATACATTTTATGAAGGTTAACCACTGAACGGTAATAAACATTACAGAAGCACTTTTCTGCTGAAGGATGTACACCAAGATTTGTAGTTTCTTACCATGGAATTAATAGTGTTTTAGAGGAAAACAATGATAAGTGCATCCACGGTGCTTTGTGACTAAGCCTTTTCTGGTCTCAAATGCAGGACAATCTGATATAAGGAAAAATATGTGCCCAGCATGTTGTACAGTACAAAAATATATGTAGCCAATTCAGGCAGTTTGCTATGGGTTGTAAAATACTGCAAAATCTGATACAGCTGATAGAAATCCTATAAGTCAAACTAAAAGTTTCAATTATTGCACAAAACTAAAAGTTGTAATTATTGGACAGAAATAGATGTAGTGTAGTAAACAATATAGAAGTACAGCATGTACTATGCAAAAGGAAACACAAAAGGCATTGAATCTTAAACGCAGCTTACTTCTGTCACTGGGCCCACTTTAGAGAGAAACTCATCAGACAGACGTTGTTATCACCTTACTAAGTTTGGTGTTTCACTGATGTGTCATGGAGATAGTGGAAAGATTTAAAATATATTTCAAAGCAAGTACAGATGCTTTATTTTCCTCAAAATATTTTTCCTTTTGAAGAGTCTACAGGGACTGCAATAATGCTGATGTGTATCAGTATGTCATTTTGAAGCAAAAGTTATATTTCGGTTTCAGAGCAAGTTTTCTTGGTTTTCTTGAGACCTACTTTATTGTCCTCAGGCCTTATATAGACAAGAACATTAGTAAATCTGCTCTAACAGTGACAGGATGTTCTTTGCCTAAAATAGTTGCAGCAATTAATTATCATGCAGTTATGCTATAGTCAAAGAAATAAATGCAAATAAAATTAGAATAGCATTTCTGTCAAGACAGTTGTATAAGTCAGAATCTGAAGGCATTTTCCTGACATGCCTAAGACAACAACTTGACAGATTCCATGATACAGACAAATAGTATGTGTAGTTTGTCTTAAGTTACTCAGTGTATTGCACATTATTACACACTTGGTATAAACTGTCTGTTGCATAATCTGTTGAAACAGTTCTAAAATGAATAAGTTTTAAATGAGATATTTTAATTCTGGGATAAGCAAAAACAGCAAGGAATTGTGTTCATAATACAGTGAAATTGACGTGCTGGGCCCATAACCCAAAGATCAAGGGATTGAAACCATCTTCTGCTATGGAAAGGATAGAAAAGGAAGGCTGGTCTAGGGCTTGGAATAAGCATCCTCATTGGTCCTTTTGAATTTTATTACAGTTTTTTTCTTCAAGTTTAGCTCCTGGTATTTAGGCCCTAGTATTTGTGTGTCCCACAATTGTATGCCAAAGATGGATAGTTAAATTCAACAAGTTTTCCCTTAAAACCCAGGCAGAAATATCCATTCACTGAGCTTCTCCATGATCATTTCTGAAAAAACACTCCTAGTGACAATTGTCTTCAACCTAACATTTTGGACAGTTGGATGGATTCCTATTATTTTAGTGAAAGCAATGAATTGCGAATGCTGTTTAGTCGAATGTCATTACGCAAAATGGCAAAATACCAAAAGCAAGGAACAGCAATTTTTCCTAGAGAAAAAAATCACTGGTCCGTTTTCGGGACTTTGCCATTATCTCCACTGTGGTGTGATCTTAGAGTTGGTTTATTTAAGTAGGGGGTGGTGTGGGGGTTGAAGCCCCCCACTTAATTTTTTGTTTTGATTTTTTTATACAGATCAGCAATTTTTTTTCCCTGGGAAAAAAAATCACTGATCCGTGTGTTTGACATTTTGGGTTTTCGGGGATTGTGGGTTGATTATATAGTGTTCGCAATTCATTATATTTGCTTATATAATATAGACCCCAGTTGGACTACCCTTGTTTGTCCTGCCAACCTTGTTGACTTGGGTCTTTTGAGGCAGTGTACCAATTGCCTCATGTACACAGATGACACTCTACTAACAACACAGTCTAGTACAGAGTGAGAGAGATGAATTTCCATCAAGAATCTAGAATCCATGCTCTCTCTCACTCAAAACAGTAACACAGAGAAGGTTGTCTACTCACCCACCACTACATATTCACATAGTATCACTTCTCACATACATACCACTACTCATACACATAGTAAGCATCAATTACGGAAATCCACATATGTGGAGGTTCTCTTGAAAAACTTACTGAAACACCAGAGACCACCAAAACACAATTTTACAACAACTAACACAGTCTCCACAGTACCCATGATACATAGCATCACCAGTGTCTCACCCACTAAGCCCATAAGGTGTGACACTCAAAAAACAAATTTTCTTGTCATTGGAGACTCAGTAGTGAGGCACACAGATGTCCCACTCACCGTGTTGGACAAGGAGAAAGTCACAGTCAGCTGCCTGTCCTGTGCCAGGATTCACCAAATCACACATGCACTCAGGTTTCTCAGCAACAAGTACCATTCATAGGATCATAGGATCATAATAAGTTGCTAGGCTATTGGCCCTGAGGCCCTTTCAAGCCTAGCCAAGAATTTAGCCCATGTTCCACCAATTCAGCACCCTATGCAGCAGAGACACAGGTGGAATCGCAGGGGTGTATTTTCTGTTCCCCATCCAGTTATCCAAGTTGTGCTTATAATTTTATAATATTTTGTATGGATTTTGTGTGGATTTGTATATTTGATGTTTTGTATTTATTGTAATTCTTTATATGAATTGTGATATATATATATATATATATATATATATATATATATATTATATATATATATATATTAGGTATTATTTTTAATTAAGAAAGTTTATGTAAAATTGCATTAATTAATATTTAATTAATTAATTAATTAATTAATTGGATCATGTTAAGTGACTGCTTGTATTTGGATATTTAAGGCAGCTGAAATTATATTATTGTGATCCTTGAAGGCGAACTGCCGAGGTGCCAGTTCACTGTTGCTGCATTAAAACAGAAGTTGCTGCTGGTTTGCTGGTGTATTTCGTGTTTTGCTTTAGTTTAGTTTGGTTTGGTGTTTGGTGTTTGATATGTGCTTAAAAAGGTTTAATGAGGTACTCTGTTTACATGACGAGGGAGTCTATTCCACAAAAGGAAGAGTCTCTGGGACACAAATCTGTCTCACCAACAAGTCCTATTGATGTCACAGACCAAGTTGAGGTCATGTGTGTGGGTTATTCAAGTGGAGCTTGACTTGCAGATATGCAGCAGTCCCATCAGGGCGGGATCTGAGATTGCTTTGTATGTCAGGCAGAGGTCTCCTCTGAGGAGTCTGTAGGAGACTGAGCAGTGGGAATGGGCTTTTAGTCTATCTGTGTAGGGTAAATGTTTGTGACTCTGCCATAGTCCATGTTGGTATGAATGACCTGAGACATACCTCACTAGACTATATAAAGAAAGACATGGTCGAGCTCTCTGATTATGTGTCCCAGGCAGGTATTTCCCTAGCCTTGAGGAGCATACTACTCTCACCTAGAATGATGTCATAGTATAAACAAAAATGATCGATCTCAATAATTAGTTAGTTTTTGGTGTCATTCTAAGGGGACCCAGTTCCTGTCTGTCTGGAAGCCATGGTCGACAAGCATCACAGCTTTTCCAGCACTTGCCTCTCCCATAGTGCCTTTTTTTTTAGGTAAGATCTCAAAAACAACATTATTGATGTGCCATGGTCGGCAAACCTCACTGCTTTTTCCAGCACCTGGAACCCCTTTGGCTTTTGGCTGCTGGCAAAGGCTCTTGCCTCCCCCATAGTGCCTTTTTAGGCAAGCTCTCTAAAACAACATTACTGATGTGAAGTTAAACAATCAGAACAAAATACGGGTTATGCTGTTAAATGCTAGGAGCTTAAACCCAAAACTGCACTCCCTAGAAATACTTCTATCACGAGAAAATGTAGATGTCTGTGCAGTCACAGAAACCTGGTTTAACGCCTAAGAGAGTAGCCCTGGCCCTGTAAGACTACAATACCTTCCACACATTTAGACCACAAAATGAACATGTGAAAACCAAAGCAAGTGGTGTTTAATCTATATTGCATATAAATTCACCTCATGTCTAGTTAGACTGGACGACTTCATGGAAATACTCCAGGTCCAGGTTACAGTGGGTAAGACCCCCATTCAAGCCCTAGCCAGTTATAGCTCCATCTCCATGGGTCACAACACCCAAAAAGCCTACTTAACCAAATTGAGTTCAATCCAAATTTTACCAAACGCACTGTTTATGGGGGATTTCAATTATCTTGCCATCAACTGGGAAACCTACTCTAGCCCAAACTCACTAGCACAAAAGTTGCTTGGTTTTGTGAATTCAAATGCCCTGGAGCAACTTGTCCACACCCTGACAAGAGGAACAAACATTCTAGATCCAGTCCTCACTAACATGCCAAACAGGTGCACTGCTGCACCTATTGGACCCTCATTAGTTAAAAACCAGGGGTGGTTTGTGCTATTGGACTGCAGGACTGCAGCCCCCCCCAGCTGAAAATGACAAATAATGAAAAAAGAAAATAAAAAAAAAAAGAATCCAGGAATGGAAAATAAAAAAAAAAGACTGCATGCGTGCAGAATCTGGACTGGTTTAATAGCAGTCCAGATTAAGCAGTAGGCAGCGGACTACAGAAATGCAGCTGGGACTTAGCCTTAGGTAAGTGTGTGTGTGTGTGTGTGTGTGAGTGAAATGCCCCAGATAAATATACCTGATGGCTAGAGAGACTCAGGCAACAGTATTGGTTAGAGAATAATTCAGGCTCAAATGCTGCACCTTGGGTGCAGATAGCAAGAGCCTGAATTCCCTACCCACCATCACTTATGAAAGCTGCTTACATTTTTGCCTCATATTTTTGTTCTGTTCTGTTCCTCATAAAGCCTATGGTTTTCTGAATTTAATTCACTAAATAATGACAGGCATTTGAATTTCATATTTTATATTCTTCAGAAAGTACATGGTAACACAAAACCTTTTATTCTAGTAATTTTCTAAGTTTATAAGATCAATATTTGAAATTTGTCCCTACTTTTGGGGTTGTATTCCCCCATTATTGCCTTTGTCCAGGTTTTTTTGTGCAAAGACGTTGAGAGCTATGGTGAGGACTGAATTCACTGAATATGTTTGGGGGCTGTACTCCCCCATTATTGGCTTTGTCCAGGTGTTTTGTGCTAAGAGGTTGAGAGCTATGGTGAGAACTGAATTCACTAAATGATAGCCATTTAAGTTTCAGTCTTCTTGTGTTTTAAGAAACAGTTGATTTGGCATAGTGGTATGTTGCTCTGACTAAAGTGCACAGGGTCCTGGGTCCAAGACTTGGCAGTGAAATGCATGGTGGTAACACAGCATTTTATTCTAGCAACTTTCCAAGACTATACAAGCAATGCTTATAATCTGTCCCTGGTTTGGGGCTTTGGCTTTTTCCAGATTTCTTGTGCTGCAAAGTTGAGAGATACAGTTGAGTGTCAAGTGGATTTTACAAGGAGCTGAGTGCTTCAGAGGAAGAGAAGTTTAGTTCTGCTTATGCTGAGTCTGCTTGCATTGTTAATAGCACAACAGATAGTGTACTTGCTTTTGATGAAGAAGATTGTGGGTTCTACTCCCACAGTATGTAGATACATTGTTGATACTGTACTGTGTTGTACTTTTAAAGGGGGTGGGTACTGCAGTCCCGAAAATGTCCTTTTTGGTGGAAATATCTAGTAACTATGAACCTGTTATCAGTTTGCTATCCATTCCCTATTGCAATATTACTTGTTTATCATTTTTAATGTAACATGGGCAATTTATTCCTCAAGGGCAACAGGCACTTTACTTGTAGATGAAACAATGACATATAAAGTTGTTTGCTAGCAGCAACATCTTCATTAATTACAGATCTCTTTAATGTGGAATTGTTTAGATGACCTTTATTTCTGCAGAGATTTTGCATATTTACTGATACTGGTGGATTGTAGAAGTTTGAGTAGACTTTTATGATGGAAATGTTCTGAATTGGGCAGCTTTGTCATTATTGGTGCATGCATTTTGTTTCATTGTTTGCTGGAAAAACATTCAAAACAATAAATTTACAATGTCCTCTAACAACTGTACTGTATTATACAAGGAATATAATTTAATACAATCAAGAAGGTGTATTAAAGAACACATGCATGTTTCCTGTGCAAGGGGCCTATGATATGAAAACAGCCCAAAGTTAATCTTTATCTGCCACTGGCCAGAGGTATTTTCTTTGAATGTGGGTTTCAATGCTATTTCAATGAATGTGAGTTTCATGGGCAGAGAGGTTTCAATGCCAAGTCTATTTTCATTGTCAGACTGCATTGCTTTGTTTAGCAGCTGTCTATTAGTGTTTGTGCTGTGAAATGTAAACTAAAACTTTTAAATGAAATCCAAATCATCGTAGAAGTAAAGCAGTCTGCACATTACAGTGTTTATGGCAAATGGGGTGAAATAGCCAAATAATGGGGCATTGGAATGGCTGCAGGGGGTAGGCCCAATTTGACCAAACTCAATGACAGCCCCTGCTGAACTATACCTCTCAAATGTCCAGATTTTTGCAGAATGAATAGATTTTTGCTTCTTATTTTTGGTTTGTTCCTCATAAAATTTGTGGTTTTCTGGCAAATCATTTAGGAATGAAGTCACTAAATAATGACAGACATTGAGTTTCAAACTTCATACCCTTGAGAAAAATGCATGCTAAAGCAAGACCTGTTATTCTGTCAACTGTCTAAGTTTATACAAGAGCAAATTTTAGTACTGTTTGTACATTCCCCAATATATTTCTCCTTGTCCAGATTTCCTGCGTTAAGAAGTTGAGAGGTACGTGCAAACAAATCACTTTATAGAATTGGTCCAAACTTCTCAACTGTCCCCGATTTTGGCTCATAGTGTTGCTTTCACCCTAATAATTCTTTCGAAAATGGCAAATTTGGAAGAAATCATGGAGGGTTTACAATTAATAAGTAATTGTAATGATCAAAGTTATAGGTTACTTTTAATTTCACAAATGCATGTAGATTCTTATTTTGTCAGCTGCTCAAGTTAACAGTGCTAATAATAAAAAAAACTGTCCCTTCTTTGACAAGTTCCCAGCTGTATTGTGTGGCTATTTTATATTTTTGCATCACATTTTTGGTCCTTTTTTCATAAAATTGTGGTTTTCTGACAAATTAGTGGCAAATCATTAAAGATTGAAGTTAGAAAATAATGACATACATTTGAGTTTCAGATGTCATACCCTTCAGAAAATTCATACTAATGCAATACCTACAATACTATTATCTTTCTAAGTTTATAAGAGCAATATTTAAAATTGTCCTTATTTTTGGGCATTTGTCCCACTTCTGTTTATGGCTTTGTACAGATTTCTTGCTCTGAGGTTGAGAGGTATGACAAATGTGTCGGGGCCATGACCGTCAGCCAGAGACATTTCAAATTGTGACATACTTGTTGTACCCCACTCCTCCATGTAGTGACTCTGGATGTGTCCAAGCAAGGCAAGGAGCAGTTATGCAGTGTAAGTGTGCAGAGTATCCCCCCATCCAAGGTAGGCACAAGTACTACAGTGGCTTTTTATCTGTCCTTGATTTTGTAGAATGTTCTGGTTTTCTGTCATATTTTTATAATGTTGATTTATGCTTGTTCTTGTTCAGAAAATGCATGTTGTTGCAGTGCCTGCTGCTCTGTGTTTAAGTAGCAATGCTTTAATGACCATCAGGTAAGCTTGTCTGAGATTGTGAGATGCAAGTAAGCTTTAATAAGTATACTGTTAAAAAATTACCAACATTGAAAGCCTTTTTGTTGTTGGCATGCAGATAATATTTACATAACTAGATAGCTTATAAGCCTTAGGTATCGAAATGCATATGACAGTATTTGTAATAAAGGACAGGATTACAGTATTTTCAGAACCTCATTACATTTGTTGGAGACTTGCAGTCATCTTTGCAGGCTTTACCCCTAAACTAAACAGAATGCAAATCTATCATGTGTGGTCCATAACCTGTGTAGTAATCCTCTGAGAAATTTATCTTGAGCTTGTTTCTTGTTTGCTGATCATTTTTTTTTTACTTTGTTCATGTTTTCCTCATGAAACAAGTAGATAGTTGTTGATAGGCAGCAGGTCTTTTTTGGATAAGGAACATTTTTACAAGTGGGGGTATCACAGAGATTGGTACTTTCAGCATGTTACTTGGTACTTTTAAAAAGCTGAATATACATTATAATTAGAACTGCAGTGCAAGGAGAAGTGGTTTGAGTTGAGTGCTGCTTGTTTTTTTTATATAGGTTGATTCTGACTGGCATTCTAGTAATGTATTTAAAAATTATGTTTTCATGCCTTACGACCTTTTTGTTTCCTTCTAGATATTAAGTAAGCTGTTATGTAGTCAATGCATTGAAATATTTTTTTCTTCTACACTTCATTTTGTCTTGATTGGACTCTCATAATGATGGTTTGGCACCCAGGGCAGCATATTTAATTAAAGTCCCAGTTTTTGTGTTTTTTAGCATAGCTCCACCCCTTTCTTGTTGGCCACATCCTTTCTTGTTGGTCCCACCCATTCAGCTGTCTCCTGCAGCCCCCCTTTGATATGAAAGTCACCAGCCACCACTGGTTAAAACTGACCACAAATCAGTCACCTTCAAAGTGACACTAACACCAGAACTCACAAAGGATGAAATCAGACTAAAAAACTTCACCAAGGCAAACTATACCCTCCTAGGTGAAGGTATAAATGAGTCCAAGCCCAACCCCAAGCAGAAAGTGGTAACTACACTGAAACATACACTAAATCCCTGCACAATCACTTGCATAAGTGTATAAACTTGGCTATAGCAGATAGAATCAAAGCCAGATCCCCAAACTCTACAATAAACACAAAACTTTGCTGTCCAAGAAAACAAAGACAAGCACCTAATAACGGAAAAGCACCCTCCTCAGCCTTAACAGGAAAATAAGACAATTTATCAAATCCTCTAAGAGCTCCTTTAAGAGAAACCTAGCAAGTACTGACAAGCATAACCATAAGGCCTTTTACAGCTATGTAGGTAATCTAAAGGGTAGGAACTAAGTGTGTGCAGAACTGGTGGCCAACATTATCACACAACCTGACCCCATAGAGATAGCAAACCTGCTAGTGGACAGGTTTGGTGAAAATTTCACTCCTTTATATCCTCCTAACTTACAACAAACTCTCCCCTCCCCAACCTTACATGTCTGAAGAGCAGGTCCTCAAAGCCCTGTCCAAGACAAATAACACAGCCTCTATGGGATAAGATGACATTCCAGGCTGTCTTCTCAACAGGCTAAAACATGAACTAGCATCACCACTAAGTACCCTTTTCAATCATAGCCTAACCACAGGCTTTGTTCGGGCAGAATGGAGAGCAGCTATAGTCATTGCCCTCCACAAAGGTGGCCTAGGAACAGACCCAGGGAATTACAGACTCATAAGCCAGACCAGCCTCATCTGTAAGGCCATGGAATGTATCATTATAGACCTCATAAATAAAGATATAGACGACCTCCAAACCCTGGCTCCTATCCAATTCGGCTTCATGAAGGACAGAGCTTGACTGTTAAATCTGGTGGATTTCTTTGAATGTGTGACCAAGTCATTGATGAGGGCAAATATGTGCACACAGCATATCTCAATTTGGCAAAGGCTTTTGAAACAATCGCAAATTTAGGCATTACCGATATACTTAGCAAACTGACTGTAAACCCCCTTTGTTATAAGATGGGTTGCCATCTGCCTTACAAACCAGACACACGCCATCAAAGTGGGTGACTCCACATCAACCAGCAGACCTGTTACCAGTGGGGTGCCACAGGGTTCAGTGCTGAGCCCCCTAATGTTTGGTATTTACTTCTCAGAATTTCAGGTCAAACCTAAAGAGTTGTGGCTGACCAACTTTACAGATAACTGCAACCTAGGTGCAATCATTGAGTCCCCAAATTATGTCAATATACTCTAGAAGGGTCTTCCACAAACCAACAATTGGTATGTTAGTCATGGTCTCAAACTGAATGCAAAGGAATGCATCATCATTCCGTTTGGCACAAACAATGTCCCTTCACACTATGAAATCAATAACAATACCCTAAGTACCCATGAAATGGTAAGGGACCTGAAGTCACAGGTTGACCGCTACCTTAACTTTGACCACCACGTACCTACCATCATAAGGAAAGCTTTCCACTTAGCTCACTCGATTAGTAAAGGCATTGCTTCGGGAGCAAAAGAAGTTATAATCTCCTAAACAATCGCAAATTTAGGCATTACCGATATACTTAGCAAACTGACTGTAAACCCCCTTTGTTATAAGATGGGTTGCCATCTGCCTTACAAACCAGACACACGCCATCAAAGTGGGTGACTCCACATCAACCAGCAGACCTGTTACCAGTGGGGTGCCACAGGGTTCAGTGCTGAGCCCCCTAATGTTTGGTATTTACTTCTCAGAATTTCAGGTCAAACCTAAAGAGTTGTGGCTGACCAACTTTACAGATAACTGCAACCTAGGTGCAATCATTGAGTCCCCAAATTATGTCAATATACTCTAGAAGGGTCTTCCACAAACCAACAATTGGTATGTTAGTCATGGTCTCAAACTGAATGCAAAGGAATGCATCATCATTCCGTTTGGCACAAACAATGTCCCTTCACACTATGAAATCAATAACAATACCCTAAGTACCCATGAAATGGTAAGGGACCAGAAGTCACAGGTTGACCGCTACCTTAACTTTGACCACCACGTACCTACCATCATAAGGAAAGCTTTCCACTTAGCTCACTCGATTAGTAAAGGCATTGCTTCGGGAGCAAAAGAAGTTATAATCTCCTACACTCGGCACTTATCTGGCCCATAATTGAGTATAATGCCCCATTTGGTATGTACCATACTAAGCACCTACAGCAATTACAGAGACCTCAGAGGTTTCTAACAAAGAAGATCAAGGACCTCTAGCATGTGCCTTACATTGACTGACTAAATTCCGTGTCAATATACTCCATATCATATAGACTTCTTGGATGTCTACAGCTTTATGTTTATGATATGTCTAGCCTTGCCAACTGCCTGAGAGAGAGCCAAATTGAACAATAATCCCTACATTTGAGCAATATGGCCTCTACAATGATTTACTTCAATAATTAGTAAATGTTAACAAGAAAGGAAAGGACTATCTAAATATAGTCCTAGGGATAGCATTAGACCTGTGAAGCTACCATTGCTACAGAGAGGAGGGCGATCGAGAAGTCGAGGCCGGAAAAGAAGAAAGTTATCTGCAGACAGAGAACTACTCTCCAGGACAAAAACTGCATGGAAATACATACAGATTTCTTGGTTTTTACTCTATCTTCATTTACATTAACAGACCAGCAGGTACGATTTTAAATAAAGGTTTATCCTTTATCCCAACTAAAAGATCTGAGCTGTGTGATGTACTGTTTAACTTAAAGTTGTTTGCTTGAAATACAATGCTTAAAACCATATGTGAGAATTCTGCTTTTAGTGCTGATGCTACATTCAAGAAACCAAGCACATTTGTTCCTGATTTTCATTCCTTGTTGAAGCATTTCTTAGGGATGTAAAAAGGATCTGTGTAAAGATTTAACAGATACACTCTTAGCATTTTTATAATTTCTCACTAGATGAAAATTCAGCTTTGGCTGATTTGCTTAATAACTCTGTTATATAAATTTGTCCTGCTGATGGGGGGGGGTTCAATTGTAGTGATGGAAAGAAAAGGGTATATTGACAGCATGAAGCAGATTTTGCAAGATAATGACAGCTTTTTGATTTGAAGAAAAGATATTGATCGCTGCGTTAAGCATGTCCATGTGGCCCGTTATGAATACTTTATGTCGGGTTTGCTTACACAGGAGATTTATGATTATATGGTACTGAATGATCCTTTCATCCCCATTTTACATGGCTTGCCTAAAATTCATAAACACCCAACAAGACCTCCTACATTGTTTTGGGTAGCGGCTGGGTCACACAGCCCTTGTCTATATTTGTGGAAAGTAAGCTGAGACATAGTCTCAACATGGCTCCCACTGTTCTTAAAGATACCCAACATTTTTACAGACAGTGTCCTGGACTGTTGGCATCCTGGAAGACTTAACTGGATTCTATATGGTAGCATTGGATGTTTGTATCCTCTTTACTGCCATACCGAATGACGTTAGAACAGAGGCTGATAGAGCCTTTCTTAGTTTTGAAAGGCTTATGGTAATAGTTTAATTACCTTGATCTGCTCTTTACTTGAGATCAGGTTGGAAAATAATGTTTTCATCTTTGATGAACACTTTCGTCTGCAGGAAATGGGCCTAGCAATGAGCACTCTGTGTACCAATAGCTACGCCAATGTTGTGATGGCACAATGGGAAGAGGAATATGTTATGCGATATGCTACGTTCTCAACACGTGTGAAATATTATATGAATTCTGTAGATGACATTTGTTTGATGTGGAATGGTGCTCTAGAAGGTCTGCATGATTTTGTAGCCAACCTTGAGGCTAACACTACATATTTTAGTTTTACTATGATGTGTTCTTTGAGTTCAATTGATTTTCTTGTTGTTCGTCTATGCATTGATGAAAATAGGCACATGGACACTGAGTTATAGAGAAACAGTTGTTGGAAGGATAACTCACTCCATGTCTCCATCGCATGAGTATGCATCCAAGACATATATATAATAATATTCTGAAGGGACAATTTTTGAGACCCTCCTGATACTACAGTCATGACAGCAAGTACCATCAAGCATCTGGGAACTTGAAAAGAAATTTCTCTGACAGAGGTTATAATAGGAAAGAGGTAGTGAGTGTGTGCACTGGTGTTCTAGCATTGAGGTCTACTTTGGGTAGACCTCATTTACTCAGGAATGAAGATGGTGTCACTTTAATGCAGTCAAGACGGAACACGATAGATGGACAAATGATAGTGGCATTGACCTATTTTAGTAACATAGGCAGGGTTTGTGACATTATAAAAAAAAAACAGCCTATACTTCTACCAGATAATAGTATTAAATGTATAGTAGAGGACAGGGAGAGTTTTTGTTTTAAGAAAAATACATCTCTTAAAAGGCAGCTCTGTTATGGCCTCCTCTTTAAGATGTGTCCCTATATCTGAGAGGATAGGCACAAATTCATGTTATTCATGTAAAGCATGTGCTTATATTTCTAATCACATGACTTTTATTCATCCTGTCTCTGGCTTCAAGGTTATACTGAAATTATATGCTGATTGCAAAAGTATAAATTTTATTTATTTATTTGGTGACCTGAAAAATGTGTACACACTTCCATTTAGGTAAAACCAATAGAATGTTTACAGAGAGGATCCTGAAGCATATAAGTGATATACAGACCGGAACTCTTACTAAATCCATCGTTAAACATATTTCAGTTAATAAAGGGCATTCTTTAATTGTTCTGTTTTTTTTCTGTTGATTGAGAACAATATAAATTTGGGGACATTATTAATACCACCGAGTTAATAGAGTTGAAATGGATCCTTAGGTTGCAATCTGATAAAGCTTCATGGCTAAATGGCATGTTTTTTTTTTTAAAACCTGCCTTGAAAGCCCATAAGTTGATCCATTGATGCTCTTTTTTGAAAAGGTTTTGACTCATTGGACTGCTTTATGTTTGTGTTTAGATACTCAATGTTTCATATGTACACTGATGCATGATTTGTATTAGTTTTAATAAAATAGCTTCTATTAGCATAGTGATTACTATGTTCTTGCCACAGTTATGATTAGTTTACTCTGTACTCTACTGTCATCCTTGATGTAGATGTTTACTGAACAGTTTTGATTGGTAGGATGACAGAGTGAATCGCTTCTATTGGATAACATGTTTACAGTTTTCACTGGTATGGGCGACTATGTTTGCATTTTAGATATGCCATTTGAATATATGTTTTTATTGGTTCTTCATTGCACAGTTTTGATTAGATGAGTGATTGACTGTGATATTTGATTGGACAACATGGAAAATGTACAAAAAATTGCTTGCATTAGATCCAATTAAGTGCTTTGAACTTAAAAATGTTATTTAAGTTTTAATTTGTCAATGATCCTAATGTAAATATATTTAGATGCACTAAGCCTTTAACGTTCATTAATACATTAGTTTTCTTTGGTCTAGGGATTATTATGTATATGTTATGGTTATGGCTAGTTAATTCCATTGTTGTTTTTGATATATGCTTTTCACATTTTTATTGGTAGAATGACAATATGAATTGATTTTATTGGACAATATGTGCATAATTATTATTGGAGTAAGCAGACATTATGTTCATGTATCAGATACAATTAGTTTAATGATATTTTGCATGTGTGTTTTTTATTGGATCTATATGTAATAGTTTTTAATGGATGAGTGGATTGATTGTTCCATCTGATTAGTTAATGTATTAAAATGTTAGAAAAAAATTACTTTAATTTAGATCTGATGAAGCGCCTAGAGCAGGAAAGCACTTATCAATGATGTTTACTGCTTTATATTATATTTTTATTACAATTTATTAAAAGTCTTAATTTCACTATACTGGCCATGGCCGTAGTAGTCAGACCATTCTTTTTATGTTTACTATTGGAATTAGATTGCATCTGACATAGGTAAAATGAAGTAATTTAGTTGCTATGGCATATTGCAAAAATCAGGTAGCCCAGAAACGCTTAATGTGGTGATAAACATAATTTTCTTATGGGGGAGTCATAGCAAATTAATATTCTAGATACATCTAGCTATGATCCTTTCTAAGTTTACATCTAAGTTAGTCAACCCAAGAGCTGGGATGTATCCAAAGAGATGCATGAATTTTGGGAGTGAAAACTTTCTTGCTGCCTAGTCTTTAATTAAAAAATGGGAGATGTGGCAGTTTCCAAGCTTCAGTCGACTTCCAGGCTAATTGCAAAAGTGGACTTGATTTTTTTATTTTCTACATTTGTTAAGCAGTTTAGCAAATGAGACACAGATATTCCTTTTTAGGAGCACTGTCTGGTTAGATAACTTGTTCAAACGAGACACAGATATTCCTTTTTAGGAGCACTGTCTGGTTAGATAACTTGTTCAAACGAGACACAAATATTCCTTTTTAGGAGCACTGTCTGGTTAGATAACTTGTTCAAACGAGACACAGATATTCCTTTTTAGGAGCACTGTCTGGTTAGATAACTTGTTCAAACGAGACACAGATATTACTTTTTAGGAGCACTGTCTGGTGAGATAACTTGTTCAAACGAGACACAGATATTCCTTTTTAGGAGCACTGTCTGGTTAGATAACTTGTTCAGAGTCATATAGCAAGCAAACGAAGATGGAAGGAATCAATCTCTAAACATTTGGTTTTAGGAAGCAGACCATTAAAAGCCTGACGCCTTAATCCTTTGCATTACCTGCAAGAGGACTACATTCCACCAGATTAGAACATAAATGTATTTCCAGATACTTATGGCAGTTTGCCCAGTAAATACTTAAGCGATGCACTAGGGTTTGAATGCCTCACATTTAAAGTTAAGAGGAAAAAACACAGGCTTGTTCCAGTTCACCCTTGGGAGAGAAAGATTTTCAAACTTGCTAAATACCTCCCTCACAGTACTTAGAGATTCTGACCAGGTTGAGATAACCAGAAGAAAGAAATGTCAGCAAACAAAGATTTTTCTGTATGTTTTCCTTTTGAGATCCCAATACCCCTTCTGGAAATTTCTACTTGATATATTCACCCAGTGGTTCCAGAGAAACACATGTCAGAAAACAAAGATTTGTGAGTATGTTTGCCTTTTGAGATCCCAATATCCCTTCTGGAAATTTCTACTTGATATATTCACCCAGTGATTCCAGAGCTAGAATGAGTAATAATGTGGACAAATGGCACTCCTGTCTTATATCACAATTTGGATGAAAGGCAATGATCACCTCCCAGTAGTCTATATAATACAGAGTAAAGATATGGGGCTTTGAGTTTATCAGCATAGGACATTGTGTTTACTCCTTGTATTCTTTTTGTAAGGAACCTTTGTGGATATTCCAGATACTGCATGTGTCTGGTCAGGTGCATACCGAAGGGGGCATTATAGTCTGTGATGGGCTTGATGATGGTCAAGTACAGTGGGATGATCACCTCTCAGGACTAAGATGCCATGCCCTTGCTTGTAAGGTGAACAATATAGAAGGATTTTCTTACTACCTTGGACACAAGTTGGTCAAAGACTAGGTTACTATCTACATGATTTTGCAGATCCCTGGCTAGTGAATCTACTTTTAAGTGTGTTTTATTGATGATGTAGTTGCCCAGAGTGGCAGACCTCCCAACGTTACTATAATACATTTCTTGGTATTGAATTTTAAGCCATGGCTTGGGCACCATGCATTTGTCTCTATTAGACCTTCCTGAAGGGTTTTCTCATCTTGGAGGGATTCACTGACTACTCCTAGTTTGCAATCATCTGCATTGGCTTTGACACCCAAGAAATATATGTCAATGAGGAGTGGGCCTATCACAGACCCCTGAGGGTCTCCACTGGTTACAGGCCACTTTTTGGAGATGGAGTTACCGATTTTAACCTTCTGTGTCCTATCAGTGAGCTAGCTATCTATCTAGGGGGTTATAAAGGGGTTTATACCTAGTTCTATAAAATTGCTGATGATGCCCAATTAAGGTATTATATCAAATGCTGTAGCCAGACTTAGGTTAGCATTATGCACAGTTTTCTCTTCATCCATTTCCTTTTGACCCTTTTAAAGAAGTCTACCAGATTCAGTAAGCATGACATTCCCTTGACAAAACCAGACTGGGATGGATCCAGTGTCTGGAGGCTCCTATATCCTTGTTGCTAATAGTTGCTAATACCCATGACAATTCTTTCCTTGGTTTTGTAAATAAGACTAGTCAGACTAATGGGCCTGTACTTTCCAGGATCATCTGTAGATCCTGCCTTATAATGAGGGCTGCCTGCTACAGTCCTTAAAGTCTGTTTAAGACTATAGTTAAATAATGACTCCAGGGGTCCTGATAAGTCAGATTTTAGACTGTTCAGGAGCCATCCTGGAATGTTAGTGGGGCACATTGCAGCCATGCCTTTTGCCTTTAGTGAGTGCAGCCAGTACATGCTCCCTAGTTATAATTGGAGGGGTTATGTTTGAGGGTATGATTGGGGGGGTGGCTGGGGGAGAGAATGGGGTAAAGTTGTAACTAAATTTGTCCGCTAACAAGTTTGCTATATCATCAGGCTCAATGAAAGTTGCACCGTTAACCACAAGTTCAGCACATTGCTGTGTGCTACCCTTGAGGTTTTTTGACATAGTTGTAGAAGACCTTATGGTTATCTTTCAACTGGGGGTATCTTAACCTCAAAGTTGACTTTGCTTGACCTAATTAACTCTCTTAGTTGCCTATTTACTTTGATGAGAGATTTTTTTGTCTTTATAGGAATTACTTTTCCTAATTTTTACCATAACAATTTATCTTTTGTTGTATATCCTGTTTAATTTGGGATGGCACTAAGGTGGTTTGTTTCTGGAGCTAGTTCTGAGATTATTTCTGGTAGGTACAGCAGCCTCTGTGCAGCCATTGACATGGTTGTACAGAGTTTCTGAGAGCAATTTTGCATAGGCCGGTGAATTCTTGGGGTTTGGAGGGGCATTGAATTTTGTCAAACAATCACTTATTGGCAGGTAATTTACCTTGGAATAGTTCCTGTTACTCATTTTAATGGGAGTTGATTTTAATTTTGAAGGAGACAATGTTAGACATTACCAGGGAGAACAAGACACTGGGGGATGCATCATTCTTCCATATTTGTGAGAAAAAATTCCAGTATATTGGAGCGTCTTGTGGGTGTATTCATATTTGTATTTGCAAAGTCAAGAAATCTCTGTGTCTGTATATTTAACTCTGTGTAGAATTCCCAAACTATAGAGGGGTAATTTAAGTCTCCCATGAGTGACTCCATTAGGTCCAAGTATGCACTGTGAGCTTCTTGGGACATGGAGGTTGACATATAGCTTGCCTATAGTGATCTACACGTGGATGATCTCTAGGACATCATCCTGATTGACAATCCTTGAGGTATGTTTGTTATTGATGTATATTGAGACACCTCCACCTTTAGCCCTTGTCTGTGCAGCTACTGATCTAAAAGTGTGAAAGGCACTGAAACCGTTCACTGCCGGGCTACCCTCCACCACTTTAAACCATGTCTCAATAACTGCACAGTAACATCACATGTTACAACATCCACAAATACAGAACAACTTGTTATACAAAAATAAGTAACAGCATAAATAAATCATTTGGCAACTCCTTGTTTCACCATGCTATTCTTACAGAAACCTGAATGTATAGACAGTTAATAAGGTTTTACCTTTGCAAAAGTGCTAACTTCAATAATGCTGAGACACATTTTCAACATTTTTTCAAACGCAATGACTCATTAATCATGTATTAATGGAAGCCAGTAAACACACACACACACAAAAGGCACTTCCCTAGCCAATAACTGATGTTGCCTGTAAATTATTATTGAAATTTATGTAAATGCTGAGACAACTTTTAAATTGTATATGGATCTTGTATGCAGAACACTTGCTGCAAAACTATGTGTTCAGCATGAATCCCTAGGAAGGTTGCACATTAAAAAGTTATACCTTTATGAATTAGATTAAAAAATGGATGAGATAAAAAAAGTGACAACCTATGTATATTAATGATTGTATTGCACACTTTTCTAACCATGACCACCTAGAAAAAAGTCTACTGTTGTCATTATCTAAATGCCATTTGAAAGTAATTCTTATTTTACACTTTATGGTATATGCAAAAACAGTTGCTCATAAGAATAACAAATAAATCAGGAAAAAAACTTTCTTTGTCATTAACAAATTTTCATACCATATTAGAAGTTTAAATCTGAAAAATAAGTTTCTCACAACCCTTTTCACCTTACTGAGATGTCCCATTAGTAGTTATTTACTTTCATGCATGTGCTTATTTTGAAATGCAAAATGTCAAAGCACAAATTACAACTGAGCCAACAACCCAATTTCAGTTTTGCATGTGTTCTGTCTATGGGTAAAATACCTCCTTTGTCTCTACATAATCTGCATACAAAATTATAACAATATGTTTCCCTGCATTTTCCTGTTGTAAATGTCCCAATTTGCAAATACCAGTATGACAGGTCAGAGGCTCTGACAAGACAAGATAGCAAATTTATAACTAATGCTGTGTTTCAAAGACTGAGACAACAACAATGTTCTTGTCTGACAATTATTGCCTTGGATGTAAAGTCATTCCCCAAGATTCAATAAACTCCATGCAGGAATAGTGCTATTCCTGCATGGAGTGAATTGTGTCTGTTTCCGCATAGCATTAACAGCAGTACACCATGCATATTCATGAAGGCATGCTACTGCTAAGGCTAAGTGGACACAAACACTACTGAGTGCAGGAGGCATGTTTTAGTAGTGCCCGCACATCCAACATGCCCCCTGCACTCTGAAAGTGTCACGTGGCACTTTCTAAGTGCTTTCATTGTCTGCGGACACTGAAAGCAGCTATTTAGATAGGATGCAATGCAGGGGGTGGGTGAGGGGTACTGTGACACACTCCCTGCATTGTCAAAATGCCGTACACTTTCTAATACTTTTGGTGTCTGCGGACACTGAAAGTAGCTATTTAGGTAGGAAGCAATGCAGGGTGTGTGTGACAGGTACTGTCACACCCCTGAAAAGTGAAAGTGCCGTATGGCACTTTTAACATGTCTCAACCTCTCAGAGCAAAAAACTGGCCAAAGCCTAAAATGATGGGGGGACAAATAGGAACAGATCATAAATATTGCCCTTAAAACTTAGAAAGTTGGTAGAGGAACAGGGCTTGTATTACTATAACAGCATGCAGGGAAGGATTAGAAGTCTTAAACTCAAATGTATGCCACTGTTTAGTGGCATCAATCCTGATATTGCCCATACAGACTTAGACAGTTGATAGAATGACAGGTAGTGCATTACCAAATATGCTTTACCAAATACACCAAAAGTGCTTTTATTAATTTATTTTTCATTCAAAGTTAAGTTTATATGTAGCTGAGTGGGTTTGTGCATTACAGCCCTCTGATCAGCATTGCTTAAACATCTCATAGGAGCTAATTAAACATGTACAGCTAAAATCTTAACCATGAGATAGCAGAGTGCTTAGAGTCCAACTTTGCATTTAGGAGTTCACTGTTCGAGTACCAAGACAGGCATTTTATTTTTACATGGGAAAGCATTGTAAAAATTATTTTTTTATGTTAAATTAAGTAGTAATTGATATTTGTCACCCAGGGTAGTGTAGCTGGCCCAAAATGGAAGTGTGAGTGCATATAACATGTGAAATCACCCATGTATACACAAGTGTCCCATACAGTATAGTCACACCTCAGGGTAAAGTAATGAAAGCACATGGGTCATCTAAAGTAAATCATATACACTTAATAATATGTTAGTAATGATGAATTAATCTACAATTCTGATATTTTTTTTAAATGAAAACTGAGCAATGCTAAGCAGTGCTTGGCTACACTTAGCCAGTTTAAGAATTGCTTAGACGTAAATTCTAAGCAGCAGTTAGCTCAGCTAAGTGGATTTGTGCACTGTTAAGCAGTGCTCAACATTTAACAATTTAAGCACTGTTCAACTCATCTTAGCGGATTTGTGCACCACTTAGCTGAGCTTAGCATTTTCAAAATTTTCCAATAACAGCAAAGGGCCCTATTTAAACCACACAAGCAGGAAAACACCCATAACCTGTTATAGTCTGATCTCTGCAGGATCAATGTCTGGTGTAGGAAAGGAAGAGCGCTTTTGGGTGCAGTGCTGGGGCATTCAGGAGTCCAGGATCATGGCTAGGCTCCTTGTAGAAAATTATGATGACAGACTGCTGCAGGGCCGGTACCAAGGCTCTCAGCGCAAAGTGGAGGCCTAGGACTGTCTGGCACATGACCTCATCAGTGCCACAGGAATTCCCAGAACTGAAGAGCAGGTACAGCACCACTATGCTGACCTAAAGAGGAGGAAAGGGGAGCTCTTGTCCCAGTGGATCCAAGATGCTCAGGCATGGAAAGTTCCAGTAGTTAGTATCTCTTCCATAGCTGTTCCAAATCCTAGCCAGAATATGTGATAGACAGGTATACATAATGTTTGTTTTCTCCCCCTACAGCTGCAGCAGAGAGGGATAGCAATACCGAGGCCCATGCCGACAGACTGATAAGGCTGCACCAACAGGCTGGTGAGTACAGATCTACCTTGCAGTATATAGTTAAATAAATAAGCAGGAGTAAATTGTTTACTGCCAGTAGGTGTAGTGTGTTCTGTGTCTAATGATTAAAGAAAAGTTTTCCAGACTAATATTGATCTACAGCATATGCAGTTGTAGAGCACTATGTCATATAACTACAATAAAAACCTAAACCACCAACTGTTGTGTTTATTCTGGTATGTTGTTGAAGAAATAGAATGTGTACAGGTTCTTCACAGAAAATATGGCTTTGACAGCATGAACTAAATGAGGTTGTTCTGAGAACCAGCTATTATGCAAAACAGTAGATTGTGGAGCTGTAAACCAAGATATAAATGCAATATGACATATGTTATGCACTATGATCCAAACCCTGAATAGTAATGTCCAATGTATTATAGTGTGTCCCCTGTTGCATTCCCTTGTGTAAACCTTTGCTTTCCAGATTGTATTATTTCAAAGGATTACTACATAGTACACTAACTATCTATCATGCAGGAATCTCAGGATTATAAGGTCAGGCTGTCGAACCCACACATTATTAGGCAAAAATCAGTCAAACAAGAGACAAGAGTTCTCCAGTAGCCCAGTGTGATGAAAAATAGCTTTGTTTTTCATTTTAGCACACCCAGACATGGTTGGAATCCAGGGAGTGGTACTGAGATGTGTGCATATAGACACAAAATAATCTTGGAAGATTTGTAGAAACAGTGACATAGTGGTAACAGATATTTTCACCACAGGTAAAGAAATGTTTGTAGTAGCTGTAGGAAGAATATACCAGTACACCATGTACAACTGCCCCACTGTCCAACCCCATGCCTGCAAATGACAACAGGATAGGTACATACACCATGCACTCTTCCTGATACATGTCTCTCAAGTGTCACACTGTCACGGCTAGTGGTCACTCCTGGCAATCACCTTGGACACAGATAGGAATCCCGGTGAAGTATGTTAGTAGCAGACTCACACAACATCAGTACAGGGTACCCCTTCTCAGTGAAGTATGTAACCCTGACATGTAAAGCCCCCTCTAGTAATGTAGACATAGTTCTCCCAGTTTGCCCCATACCATTAAAGGTTGACAGTCTAACAAGTATGTAGCTGCTACAGAAGCTATAGGCCATAGGTAGATGTAATGTAAGGGCAGACCTGTAGAGTACTGAGCAGTACTGTTGTGAAAAACAGAAGCCCATACAGTTGTTAATGGACTGTTTTTTCGCCCCACCCCTAATCTGCATCAATAATTATTATTCATATACTGCAAATATGTTGTTCTGAAAACCTATTGTTAGGACGTGTCCTATTATTGCTCATATATTTAATTGGTTGCATATTAATACACCTTGTTCAAATACCATTATTGGTGGCCTGTTGCCATCAGTGTAACTTGCATGCTGTTAAAATGCTTATTGTTGTTCCATTTATGCATGTGTTCTGTTTGCTATGCAACTGTTACAAATCTGTTGGTTTGGGTGACATGGGGCACACACAGATGGTGTTATAACTAATTTTGAAATGTTTTGTTCATGACTAACCAATATATCTTGGAAAACCACAACATCATAGCATGTATGGAAGGCAGATACTGACAGATTGGCCTGTCCCACCACATCTAACTGTGGCACTGGGCCCCAGCATGTCTGGGACCCAACCTGGAACATCCTCCTCTGCTGGTCCTGCACCACCTTTGAGTGGAACCACCTCAGGGGATGGGGCTTATCTCCCCCTGGGTACGGGCACTGCGAGGATCCTGTCACCTGCAACATGTTCTGGGGTATAGTGTGCAGCGTCATCTGCTCCACGTTGGATGGACAGCTGCACCAGATGTAGGGCCACCTGCTGCACCTGGAGGGGCAGGCTGCCCCTATTGTCTAGCCCACAGCTTAGCCACCATCAGGGCCATGAAGATGGAGTGGTGGCTGCCCATGGGTGGGGGCCTCAGTCCCACTGTATCCATTGGGGGGTTCATCTGCCTCTGATTCCCAACTATCCTCCCTGTCCAAGGTGTTTACCCCCCTCATGTGTCATATACCACCACTGTCTGCTGTCTTGTGTGTCTTGTCTGGCTGCAAATGCATCCTATCCTACCCAATCTACCTCCCCAAACATACCTACAGCCATTCCCCAACATCCCACTCTCACCTTAAAAAAAGGGCATCTGCCAAGCAACAAAATCATTACTCCATTCATAGCTCTACATTTTGCCACCATGTCCAGTGATGTAAGTCAATCTCTAACCAAATTACTCTACAAATGTATGTTGCCAGCACCCCTCCATGTGGGGTGTGAGGCTATAAATTCCAAATTTTCCACATCAGTCACAGCTGTTGCTGCAGTAGAAATGTAGAGCTATGGTCCTTTCCAACACCCGTCCTGCACATCCCTGGCTGCTTTTCCTAATGTTTTACCCCCTGCATGCCCCCATTTCACCACTTTCCTATCACCCTTTTTTCTTTTTCTTTTCTTTAATTAAAATTAGTGTGGGTGTAAGTGGGAATAAGAGCCACAAAGCAAAGCTAAGAGGACTTAAGCATGTGTTAGCATCGCTTAGCTTCAAGCAAAACCATGCAAACCCACTTACAACTGCTTAAAAGTACTTTAATAACTCTGTCTCCATCAGCTCATGTTCTGCGCAGCAAGAAAATAATCATCCCTAACAAGTGTCGGCCCCAGGATGCTGTGCACTACAATCACACCAACATACCACTACACCATCTGAGCTGTGAAGATTTGTAATGCTTTCACAAACATATCATGCATTATGGTCATTTAACATTAATGAAAAAAAGTCATGACTAAGATGTCCTGAACCCAGGACCCTGTGCACTACAACCACAGCAATGTACCTCTACACCATCTCAGCTGTGGGAATTTGTGATGCTTTCACAAACATATCATGCACTACAGTCATTTAACATAAGGGAAAAATACACATCCCTGACAAGCCTTAAATTCAGGACCTTGTGCATTCCAATCACAGCAGCTACCACTATTCCACATGAGCTGTGTGAATTAGAAATGCTTCAGTAACTATCATGCAGGATGGTCATCCAACATTAGGGAAATACCTGTGGAATTAGTACTGTTATATACATGCATAAGTGTATATATAGATACATACATAAAAATGTATCCCTGCATTTAATTTTACAAAATGTTATCATAGATATATTGATGATATCTTTTTTGCATGGACTGGCACAGTTATGCAGTTGGACATGTTCATACACGATATGGAAAACAGTATTACTTTCCTGTCTTTTGTTAAATCAGGTTATGGAAGCAAAATGTCATTTTTGGACACTTCCATCTCAATTGATTACATTAGCAAGTGTCTAGCTTCTAACATTTATCATAAAGACACCTACCGTAATAATTTCCTGGATTTTACAAGCCAGCTCATTAGACTTTCAAAGTTGGTTAGTGATGATCAGCTTGTTAAAAAAGAGGCTGACTTACTTGGTGAATTGTTTTTGCAAAAACACTACCCCAGAAACTTGATCTTTAAAGTAACTAAAGCAATTACTAATGCCAGACATGTTTCCTATCCACCTATTCTAAAATATGGTTTCCAACCTAAGCAGCAAAGTAACACTCAATTAGCAGATAGAATGTTAAGCTTTCCAATTCCTATCTGTAGGGACATGCAAGCTATTAAACATTGTTTTTAGCAACTGGAGTATTGTTGCAAGCTCTCCTACTTTGTCTGAACTGCTTGGCAGACAGCCTATATTTTCATACAAGAGGACACATACTTTAAGAAGCTCTTTTGAAAACAGAGACTCTCAGTTTTTGGTAGGAAATGTTTGCAATGTTTCTAACCCACCAGGGATGTTCAAATGTAACAAATGTGTCTGTTGTCAATATATTAGTACAGGTCCTTCTTTCACTTTTGAACATATTAACCTC